>NC_057813.1:751037186-751081578 GCF_018294505.1 Triticum aestivum | reverse complement strand
TGAATAGGCGATTTTTATCAAAGTCTTCAAAACTTGGAAGTTTCGAAGACAAACAATAGAAATGACCTAATTGATATGCAGCGGAAGATAAACTACAACAAGCAAGCCATAGTCAAGTATGCAATAATGTGAACGTACAAAGACTAATAGCAGCAAGGTAGTAAGGATCAGGATGGAAGATAGTATGAAACCAATCAACGATAGTAGTCAAGCAATGAAGTCAAACAAATAAGACAAATAAGCAAAGACTTCACGAAGACAAACTCAAAGTAAAGGAGGGAAGGGATAGAACCAGTCACTTGTTGAAGACACAGGATTTGTTGGACCAGTTCCAGTTGATGTGACAATTATACGTCTGGTTAGGGAGGCTGAGATTCAACTCAGAAGACCGCATCTTCACCTTATTCCCCTTGAGCTAAGGACATACAGTCCTCGCCCAATCACTCTGGTAAGTCTTCAAGGTAGACTTCCGAACCTTCATAGACTTCATTCACCGGCAATCCACAATGACTCTTGGATGCTCAGAACGCGACGCCTAACCGGCTGGAGGATACACAGTCCTCAAGTGTAATAAGTCTTCAGGTCACACAGACAGAAAGACTTCAGTGATGCCTAACACTCTTTGTCTCTGGGTGTTTGGGCTTTGTCCTCGCAAGGATTTCTCTCTCAAAGGCTTCGAGGTGGGTTGCTCTCAAAACGACAAAAGCCGTAAACTAACTCTGAGCACCCACCAATTTATGGTGTAGGGGGTGGGCTATTTATAGCCACAAGGCAACCCGACCTGATATGTCCGAAATGACCCTGGGTCACTAAGGAACTGACACGTGTTCCAACAGTCAGATTTCAAACACACACGACAACTTTACTTGGGATAAGATTTGCTCTCATTGTCTTCGCTCGAAGACATAGGATTTGGGTTGAGCATCACTTCAGTCAATCTGACTTTGTTCACTTGGACCCCACTTAATAGTACGGTGGTTCCTATGACTCAACAAAGAAGAAAGGAAACAACGAAACAACACAGTCTTCGCGCATCATAGTCTTCGCTCAATGTCTTCTCATGTCATAGTCTTCAATGTGAATATATTCACATACCACCATTGTCTTCAATGTCTTCATACATTTTTAGGGGTCATCTCCGGTAGGTACACCGAATCAATGAGGGACACTACCTGCGTTATCCTGCAATTCTCACAAACGCATTAGTCCCTCAACCAACTTTGTCGTCAATACTCCAAAACCAACTAGGGTGGCACTAGATGCACTTACAATCTCCCTCTTTTTGATGATTGATGACAAACTGGTTGAAGTTTTCAACGGGAATAAAGTATGTGAAATTGTAAAGGATAGGGTATTGTCTTCATAAGTGGCAAGGGCTCCCCCTGAAGATGTGCATATAAGTAATTTGCTTTTGGAATGCAAATGCACATGGCAGGTTGTACTTGTGGAGATCCTCTTCAACTTATGAAGATAATTCATCATGCATGAAATGATATAACTTAAAGAATGACATGCATAATGGAAAATGGACGTCTGCATCATGATCTAAGTGCGGAATGATCTAAGTGCGGAAGTTATCATCACACATGAAAGAGCAAATAAGTAGCAGACGACCATCGAGTTTTTAAGTGTTACAACTCAACGAACGAAATGTATCAAAAGCAAGAGTTGTAACCACTAGGCAAGATATAAAGCACCCGCCCATACGAACCCGCTTGACGACTATCAAACTCATACGCTTCTCCCCCTTTTGTGAGTAATGACCAAAAAGGTTTGAAGACATAGAGCATCTACTCGTCCTCATGAGGAGTAGTTGAAGCAGCAGGGTTGTCGTTGTCGTTTGGCAGTGCAGACGAACTTGGTGCAGTGTCGATGCGTGCAGAAGTAGGGGGTGGTGAAGTAGCATCGTCTTCATCATCGATCACATTTGCATTCACGGTTGCCGCGGAGGAAGAATAGTCAGAGTCTTGAAGGGATGGAGTTCGTCGTAGGACAGCATTCCGAGGAGGAGTGGAGTCAAACTTGAATCGTTGAGTGAAGCCATTGTCTTGAAGATTTGCTTTAGCACTGAGCAGGGTCAAACTCTTCCATGATCTCTGACAGGTTTCGTGAGTGACAAATGCATTCTTGGTGGCAAGATTTCGAATGCGATTTACATCCACCAAGAGACTTTGCATCTGACGCTTGAGCCAAAAATGATGCTTATCCTGTTTCTGATGCAGAGCCACAAGAAGTTCTCGGTCATTTAGGACCAGAGAGTGCTTCTTTGGCCTTTGAGCAATTGTGCTCTCAGTAGTTTCAGTTGGCGCACGATGAGGCAGACGAGTGTTTCCAGCCATCGGATAGACACGAGTTACAGCTTGGACTCCTTCCATAGGCTGAGTGAAGCTTTGATGTTCAGCATTTTGAAGACAAAGAGGCTTCTTCGCAGGGTCAGGGTATATGGCTTCAACTGACATATCAACCTCTGGTTGAAAGATCACATGATTGCGAGCAGAGGGCTGATAGTTGATAGCAGAGTGTTGCTTGATGAGGCGCATGACCCATGGAGCATAGAATTTCAAGCCAAAAAGGTCAGATCTAGATGCAGCCAGTTGCCTGAGAAAGAAATCTTGTGCATTGAAGCTGATGCCATTGAGGATGTAAAAGACCAATATCTTCATGGCTCCTTCAAGTTTTGCAGCTGATGAATGTCCTTTGATAGGCCATAGAGTCCGCCTGATGATGTGATATATGGTGCACGACAGATACTCAAGGTCATCAACAAAGAACTCCTTTGGGTATTCAGCGTCATGTGGCAATGGCTACATCATGCTCAACATCTGACTCATGTTGGGTTCAGGCTTATGGAAGATGCTCTCCAGTGCATTGCGGTGGTTTTGACAACCAGGTTCGTATAGCTCTCTGGGAGTGGATAGGCCTGTGAGCTCAATTATGTCAAGAGCTTTGGCTTCATGATGAACATTTCCGGTCATCCACTCGAGAATCCATGTTTTTGTATCCCTGTTGTAGCCGCGAATGTGGAGGGTAGCATAGAATTGAAGCAAAAGTTCTTCATTCCAATGTTCTTTGTCTGTCACAAAGCTGAGCAGACCTGCATCACGAAAGCAGTCAAGTGCTTCTTCTAAGCATGGCAGTCCAGCTATGGCTTCAGTGTCGAGGCGCATATGAGGGGAAATGCGCCCTTGATCATACAGAACGCAGGAGTAATAGCTTCGCTGCTGATGACTCCAGAAACGATCAGATGATATTCTTTGCCTTGAGTAGGGGTTCTTTGAGCTGTCAAAGAAGGTGTTGTGGCTTTTTAAGCTAATTGCATTGAAGGACCAGACAGATGTGGCAATACCTGGAAACCTTGGCAGTCTTGGCTTTGGTTTCTGTACCTGAGGCCTATGCTCAATGTGATAATCAAACTGAGGACCAGAGACAGTAGGCGGAGGGACCAGAACGGGCCATCTTACTGTGATTAGCTCGCCATGGTTGTATGCTGACTCAATTGTATAGGGCCTTGGTGGCGGAACAGGAGCAGTGGCAGCAACAGTGGCTTCAGGCTGCACAACAGAAGCTTCAGGAGCAGTTGCAGCATTGACTTCAGTCATGTTGCTTGGTGCAGGCTCCACATTAGCTTCAGCCATGACTATGTCATTGGCTTCATTTGTGTTGGTGGTGGCAGCCTCAACGGTTTCAACCTCCACTTGTTGAGCTGGAGGGTCTGGTACGGACACATTCACTTCAGGAACAGCTTCTTCAGGAATGGGGGGAGTAGGGACACGATCTTCGTGATGTTCCTCATCGGCTGATGCAGCCGGATTGTCTTCAGCAGCTTGGGCTTCAGACACAGAGACATTCACAGGTGGAGTGGCTTCTGAAAACACTTGACATGCAACAGGTTGGTGGTGCACTTCTCCTTCTGGAACGCTCGGAAGAGGGACTTGAGACCTTGGTCCTTTGCGAAGCCTTTGTAATACAGGCGACGCCTTTGGAGATGGAGTATGCAGGCCATCATCCTCTTCAACTTGCACAGATGATGTGACTTGTTGTTGTTGGGGAGTACTGGGAGAGTCTTGTTGTTGCGGGCGATCAGCCCATGATGCATCCTGAGCAATTGGCGCCAGAGGACGACCAATGCTGATGATTTCGCTGTTCGTGAGAACAGGCGATGATACCATGTTGTGTTCAATCTGAGGAAGAACTTCATCATCTTCAACATTGTCATGGTGACCAATGTCTTCAGCAGCGATGGGATCAGCTGCTGGAATGTCTTCAGCTTCATGAGCCTCTATGGAAGTAGCATCATGAACAATCATTCGTAGTTCTTGATTTGCAGATGCAGGGCGAACCACTGAGATAGGTTCAACAACAAGGGGCTCTATGGGAGCAGCCCGATTCTTCTTGGTTTTGCGCTTCTTCTTGGAGGGAGCAGCATCAGAGGCTTTTGAGGGTTTCCGTTTCCTGGCTTCAGCCTCTGCAGCCCTCGTCTTCTTCTGTTCTGAAGCGGTTGACAGGGCCTTTGGCTTCGAGCCGGTCATGCTTCTTGGGAAGACTATGCGAGGTTCATCCTGCCTTGAAGGTGCAGGTTGGATAATTGAAAGTGCTAGTTATCGACTAGAGGGGGGTGAATAGGTGATTTTTATGAAAGTCTTCAAAACATGGAAGTTTCGAAGACAAACAATAGAAACAACCTAATTGATATGCAGCGGAAGATAAACTACAACAAGCAAGCCATAATCAAATATGCAATAGTATTAACGTTCGAAGATTAATAGCAGCTAGGTAGTAGGATCAGGATGGAAGATAGTATGAAGCCAATCAACAATAGTAGCCAAACAATGAAGTCAATCAGATAAGATGATAAGCAATGACTTCACGAAGACAAACTCAAAGTAAAGGAGGGAAGAGATAGAACCAGTCACTTGTTGAAGACACAGGATTTGTTGGACCAGTTCGAGTTGCTGTGACAACTGTACGTCTGGTTGGAGCGGCTGAGTATTTAAACTCGAGGACACACAGTCCCGGACACCCAGTCCCGGACACCCAGTCGCTAAGCACGCAGCTCAGGACACCAAGTCCTCACCGTATTCTCCTTGAACTAAGGACACACAGTCCTCGCCCAATCACTCTGGTAAGTCTTCAAGGTAGACTTCCAAACCTTCACAGACTTCGTTCACCCAGCAATCCACAATGTCTCTTGGATTGTCAGAACGCGACGCCTAACCGGCTGGAGGATACACAGTACTCAAGTGTAATAAGTCTTCAGGTCACACAGACAGAAAGACTTCAGTGATGCCTAACACTCTTTGGCTCTGGGTGTTTGGGCTTTGACCTCGCAAGGATTTCTCTCTCTCAAATGATTCGAGGTGGGTTGCTCTCAAACGACAAAAGCTGTATACTAACTCTGAGCAGACACCAATTTATGGTGTAGGGGGTGGGCTATTTATAGCCACTAGGCAACCCGACCTAATTTGTCCGAAATGACCCTGGGTCACTAAGGAACTGACACGTGTTCCAATGGTCAGATTTCAAACACACACGGCAACTTTACTTGGGCTACAAGCAAAGCTGACTCATCCAACTCTGGATAAGATTTGCTCTCATTGTCTTCGCTCGAAGACATAGGATTTGGGTTGAGCATCACTTCAGTCAATCTGACTTAGTTCACTTGGACCCCACTTAACAGTACGGTGGTTCCTATGACTCAACAAAGAAGAAAAGGAAACAACGAAACCACACAGTCTTCGCACTCCATAGTCTTCACTCAATGTCTTCTCATGTCATAGACTTCAGTGTGAATATCTTCACACACCACCATTGTCTTCAATGTCTTCATACATTTTTAGGAGTCATCTCCGGTAGGTAAACCGAATCAATGAGGGACACTACCTGCGTTATCCTGCAATTCTCACAAACGCATTAGTCCCTCAACCAACTTTGTCGTCAATACTCCAAAACCAACTAGGGGTGGCACTAGATGCACTTACAATCTCCCCCTTTTTGGTGATTGATGACAAACTGGTTGAAGTTTTCAACGGGGATAAAGTATGTGAAATTGTAAAGGATAGGAATTTGTCTTCATAGGTAGCAAGGGCTCCCCCTGAAGATGTGCATATAAATAATTTTGCTTTTGGAATGCAAATGCACATGGCAGGTTGTACTTGTGGAGATCCACTTCAACTTATGAAGATAATTCATCATGCATGAAATGATATAGCATATAGGATGACATGCATAATGAAAAATGGACGTCTGCAGGATGATTTAAGTGTGGAAGTTATCATCGCACGTGGAAATGCAAATAAGTAGCAGACGACCATCAAGTTTAAGTGTTACAACTCAGAGAACCAAATGTTTCAAAACGCAAGAGTTGTAAGCACGAGGCAAAATGTAACGCAACCACCCATTTGAACCCGCTTGAAGACTATCAAGTCATATGCTTCTTCCCCTTTTGTCAGTAATGACCAAAAAGGTTTGAAGACATAGAGCATCTACTCGTCTTCTTGATGAGTAGGTGAAGCAGCAGGGTTGTCGTCGTTGGGTGGCGGTGTAGATGAACTTGGTGCAGTGTCGATGCGCGTAGTAGTAGTAGGAGGTGGTGAAGTAGCATCATCTTCATCATTGATCACTCTGGCATTTACCGTTGCCGCGGAGGAAGAATATTCAGAGTCTTCAAGAGATGGAGTTCTTCGTAAGACAACATTCCGTGAAGGAGTGGAGTCAAACTGAAATCTTTCATTGAAGGCATCGTCTTGAAGATCTGCTTCAGCACTAAGCAGGGTCAAACTCTTCCATGATCGCCGGCAAGTTTCGTGAGCAACAAAGGCATTCTTGGTGGCAAGGTTGCGAATGCAATTGACATCCACCAAAAGGCTTTGCATCGGTCTCTTGAGACAAAAGTGATGTTTATCCTGTTTCTGATGAAGGGCCACAAGAAGTTCTCGGTCATTGAGAACGCGAGAATGCTTCCGAGGCCTTTGGGCAATGGTGCTTTCAGTGGCTTCAGTAGGTGCTCAATGAGGCAGACGAGTATTTCCAGCCAATGGATAGATTTGTGCAGCTGCTTGAAGACCTTCAATGGGTTGAGTGAAGCTTTGGTGCTCGGCATTCTAAAGACAAAGGCTTCTTGGCAGGGTCAGGATATATAGCTTCAACTGACATATCAACCTCAGGTAGAAAAATCACATGATTGCGAGCAGAAGGTTGATAGTTGACAGTAGAGTGTCGCTTTATGAGGCGCATGACCCATGGAGCATAAAACTTCAAACCAAAGAGATCAGAGCCGGAGGCAGCAAGTTGTCTGATGAAGAAATCTTGTGCATTGAAGCTGATGCCATTGAAAATGTAGAAGACCAGAGTCTTCATAGCTCCTTCAAGCTTTGCCGCTGATGAATGTCCTTTGATAGGCCATAGAATCCGCCTGATGATGTGATATATGGTGTGTGGCAGATACTCAAGGTCTTCAACAAAGAACTCTGTTGGATATTCAGCATCATGGGGCAAAGGCTTCATCATGCTCAGCATCTGACTCATATTGGGTTCAGGCCTATGAAAGATGCTTTCCAGGGCATTGCGATGATGTTGACAGCCAGGTTCATAGAGTTCTCCGGGAGTGGACAGGCCTATAAGCTCGATGATATCCATAGCTTTGGCTTCATGATGAACGTTTCCGGTCATCCACTCGAGAACCCAAGTCTTTGTATCTCTGTTGTAGCCGCGAATGTGCAGTGTGGCATAGAATTGAAGCAATAGTTCTTCATTCCAGTGTTCCTTATCTGTGACAAAACTAAGCAGCCCAGCATCACGAAAGCAGTCAAGTGCTTCTTCTAAGTAGGGGAGTCTAGTAATGGCTTCAGTGTCGAGACGCATATGAGGGAAGATGCGCCCTTGATCATATAGAACACAGGAGTAATAGCTTCGCTGCTGATGACTCCAGAACCGATCTGATGCAATTCTTGGCTTCGTGTAGGGGTTCTTCGAGCTATCAAAGAATGTGTTGTGGCTCTTGAAGCCATTTGCATTGAAAGACCCGACAGCGGTGGCAGTACCAGGAAACCTTGGCAGTCTTGGCTTGGGCTTCTGGACTTGAGGCCTATGCTCAACATGATAGTCAAATTGAGGACCAGAGACATTAGGCGGAGGGACCAGAACGGGCCATCTGACTATTGTTAGCTCTCCGTGGTTATATGCCTGCTCAATTGTATAGGGCCTTGGTGGCGGAACAGGAGCAGTGGCAGCAACTGAGGCTTCAGGCTGCACAACAGGTGCTTCAGGAGCAGTTGCCTCATTAGCTTCAGGTGCAGTGGCCTCATTAGCTTCAGGCACACTGGTTGTTGCAAGCTCCACATTAGCTTCAGCCATGACAATGTCATCGGCTTCACTTGCGTTGGTTGTGGCAGCTTCAGGATTTTCAATCTCCACTTGAGGAGCTGGAGGGTCAGGCATTGACACGTTCACTTCATGAACTATTTCTTCAGGAATGGGGGGAGTCGAGACACGTTCTTCTTGACGTTCTTCATCGGCTAATGCAGCCGGATTTTCTTCAGCAGCAGGTGCTTCAGACGCAGAGACATTCACAGTAGGAGTGGCTTCTGAAAACACTTGACGTGCAATAGGTTGATGATGCACTTCTCCTTCTGGAACGCTCGGAAGAGGAGCTTGAGGCCTTGGTCCTTTGCGAAGCCTTTGAAGTACTGGTGACGCTTTTGGAGATGGAGTGGGCAGGCCCTCATCCTCTTCAGCTTGTACGAATGTTGTGACTTGTTGTTGTTGGGGAGTGTTGGGGGAGTCTTGTTCTTGCGGGCGATCAGCCCATGAATCATCCTGTGCAATTGGCGTCAGAGCACGACCAATGCTGATGAGTTTGCTGTTCGTACGAACAGGTGATGATACCACATTGTATTCGATCTGAGGAAGAACTTCATCATCTTCAACATTGTCATGATGACCAATGTCTTCAGCAGCGGTAGGTTGAGCTGCTGGAATATCTTCAACTTCAGGAGCCTCTGTGGAAGCAGGCTCATGGACAGTCATGTGAAGTTCTTGGGATGCAGATGCAGGATGAATCACTGAGATGGGTTCAACAAAAAGGGGCTCTTTGGGAGCAGCCCGATTCTTCTTGGTCTTGTGCTTCTTCTTGGAGGGAGCAGCATCAGAGGCTTCAGTATTCTTCCTCTTTCTGGCTTCTGCCTTTGCAGCCCTCGTCTTCTTCTATTCTGAAGCGGTTGTGGTGACCTTTGGCTTCGAGCCAGTCATGCTACTTGGGAAGATAATGCGTGGAGCTTCTTGGCTTGAATGCGCAGGCTGATCAGCAGTAAGCTTCTTCTTTTTCTTTGCTGCCATCCTGGGGTCAATGCCAGGACGGCCAAGTGACTTGCGCTTCTCAGCCTCATTGTAGGCAAGCACACACTTATCAGCCAAACTCTTCATGCGCTCACGAGAGCCTTGAGCTTCTTGGCGCTTCTTCAGGAAAGCTTCTTTAAGCTCATGCATCATGACCTTAAAGTTCCTAACGTCTTGAACACTCAGCTTGGCCATATGTTTCTTGAATTGAGCCTTCTTATAATCAATCTTGTTCTTGAGCTCAAAGATTCGCTGAGCGAG
Source organism: Triticum aestivum (assembly GCF_018294505.1). Lineage (NCBI taxonomy): Eukaryota > Viridiplantae > Streptophyta > Magnoliopsida > Poales > Poaceae > Triticum > Triticum aestivum. Next base: position 751,071,984 of record NC_057813.1, on the reverse strand, counting down.
AGCTAGCTCAGAAGCAATGGCGCCATTGAAGGAGACGCTGAGGCCAATTTGGAAGCTGTAAGTCTTCAAAGCTGACGTTGGGGGTGTCGAACCACTCATCAATAAAATTGTGGATGATGGCCACATCAAAGAGAGGCAAGTTGTTAAAGATTTCTGCTTCTTCCTTGCTCTTTATCAGCTGCTCAAGAGCATCATCAGCAAGATCTTCATCACTTGACAGATCAATGGGTTCTTCACGCAGAATGGCGGCAGGAGTCAAGGCTTGATCAGTATGCCTGACAAGTTGCCTTTTCTTCTCCGTCTTCTTGGAGATACGGGATTGATCTTCAGACTGCACACTGGCTTCAGGAGGTGCAGTGGCCAATGGCTTCACACGAGAAGCTTTTGGAGGTGCGGCTGATGATGAAGCCTTAACCTGCTTTGGCTTCTTCGGCCTTGGAGTAGGAGCAGGGGCTTCATCAGAATCAGCATCATTATTGGAATGATCCACTCTGGCACCATGAAGCAAGACGTAGGAGATGAGACCATCAAGGTTTGCAAAGGGGCCAATTCTATTCTCTTCAGCTTCACGTGTCCCATCCTCACGGGGAGCAGAGGGACCAGGATTGAAGTCTAATCCCCATGACTTTTTGTTTTCCTTTGCTGAAGACATAGCAAACTGGAGGTTGCGCTTGAAGAGATTGTCGTCGCGACACCAGAGCAATGATGATGGGTCGGCTTCTTCAGGCTGTGGCCCACGGACCATGCAAGGATAGAATTCTTGCGCAGTGGCTTCAGCTTTGTTCTTGGGGGGAAGGCCTCGATAGAGAATATCACCCCAAGGGCTCTTGATAGCATTTTTCTCTGCGTACTCCTGGGTGACGAACTTGTACTTGTACCACTGTTCAGCCCAATAGCGTCGAATCCATTGGATTCGAGTCTTGCGCTGATTGTAATCTTCTTCAGGATATGTTTTATACATTTCTGCCAGATCCTCAAGCAGATCCTTCGAAGTTCCCCCACGACGCTGTCTGCCACCCTTCCTGACTGATTTTTCTGCAGCCATGAACTTCAAGCTGAATGGCTTCAATACGTTCAGAGGCTTCAGAGATTTACGCTTGCTGGTCAAGCAGGAACTGGCTTCAGGAGAATTGATATGATGTTGTAAGTATTCTAAAAAAGAATGTAGACTATGAGAACTAAGGGATTCTCCCACGGACATGTACCTGTGACAGCATTAGAGATGCGAGGGAAGGGGAAGAGGTCATATGCATTCTCAGAAGATTTTGAAGATAAATCAGTTTGAAGACATTGACCTCATGATGCGAAGACATTCACTTATATGTGGTGAGTTGGTTCCAGATTTGTACCAATCCGTGAATAAGTACAAGTGAGGAATCAAACCAGATAGGAAATCTAAGGGAATAGACTAGGCATTATGAGATGCAGATAGAATAGATCTAACATTGAGTAGGCAGAAACCACTTTCGGTAAGTAGGATGAATCTATGAAGATCAAAAGGGTGGTAAAAATAGAGTTATAATTACCGCACGACGAACTGCTAGATGGGAAGAATAGGAGACCGAGCAGTTCAGTCCACCGTGCCCTAACTTAGCAACGGAGGACACCTACGGCGACGGCGGAGAGGACGATGTCCGCGGCCGGCTTGAGGACGGCGTCGGAGAAGTCGCGGCAGCTACGCGCTTCGTCGCCGGCGTCATCGCGAGCTGGCGGTGGCGCTAGGGTTTTGACGGAGGTGGACAGGTGGAAGAAGGATTTCTTTACCGCAGGGGACAAGTATTTATAAGTAGGTGAGAGACACAGCGCAATTACGCTGGTGCCCCTGGCGGTTCACATCTGAGGGGTACGTGGCAAGCATGCAACATACTTTGAATTGTCCCACGTTCCCACGCCCGCCAAGTATGTCGGATGTTCGTTCCGGCTTCTCCGGATATCGACAATTTAAATAGGACTTGATGTTTTGTCTCTGTGTCTTATGCTGACAAGGATGCAGAGAAGACATTCGACAGTTTCAATAGAATGCATATGATTTGGACAGATAGAGTTTGAGATAGTAAGCATAGAGAGATTAGGGTCCGATCACATTCACTTAGTTCAAAAGATTCAACTTGAGGACATACCTATAAGTGAATGTTGTAGAGGACAGAACGCTAGTATATATATATATATATATATATATATGCAATCAACTCATCATAGTGGAGAAAATCATGAAGATAAATAGAAACTGAAGACAAACCAAATGTGAAGTCTTTGCAAAATAACGCCATGAGTGAAACACTTCAAACAGAGAAATTTGGTGGTGGTTGTTACCCACCGTATAGGAAGTATTAGACTCAGACATGGCGCACAATTATCGTGGCGCTCCGAAGTCAAATTCCATGTTAATGTATTCACACTCAGAGTGTAACTCTTCATTTATTGAAGATATACATTACTTCGTGTGTTGCACATCTAAGTCATCAACATGCATAAGGGTTAGGATGTGTGCCTGATCACAGGACATTAGAGGATTCCAAGATATTTAGCTCACACCGTAACTTGCAAAACCTTTTCTCATCCAAGGGCTTTGTGAAGATATCTGTCAGTTGCTCTTCAGTGTTGACGTGCATGATATCTATATCTTTCTTCATAATATGATCTCTGAGAAAGTGATGACATATTTCAATGTGCTTTGTCTTCGAGTGCTGGACTGGATTGTTGGCAATCTTGATGGCACTTTCGTTGTCGCAGAAGAGAGGGACTTGCTTCAGATCGATGCCACAGTCCTTGAGAGTTTGCTTCATCCACAGAAGCTGAGCACAACAGGATCCAGCAGCAATGTATTCAGATTCAGCAGTTGAGAGTGATACACAGTTCTGCTTCTTTGAAGACCAACAGACAAGTGATCGACCAAGAAAATGACATGTGCCTGATGTAGACTTGCGATCCACCTTGTCACCAGCATAATCAGCATCCGAGAATCCAACCAGATCAAACCTTGAGCCCTTTGGATACCATAATCCGAGTGTTGGGGTGTAAGCCAAATATCTAAGAATTCGCTTCACTGCTAAGTGACGCGATTCCTTTGGTGCCGCTTGGAATCGAGCACACATGCAAACACTAAGCATAATATCTGGCCTAGATGCACATAGGTAAAGTAAAGAACCAATCATGGAGCGGTATACCTTTTGATTGAACTCTTTACCATTGTCGTCGGGTCCAAGATGATGTTTGGCTGGCATTGGCGTCGTGTAACCTTTGCAATCTTGCATGCCGAACTTCTTCAGGTAATCTTTGAGATATTTTTCTTGAGATATGAAGATGCCATTTCTTTGTTGACGGATTTGAAGACCAAGGAAGAACTTCAGCTCACCCATCATGGACATCTGATATTGCTCTTGCATCATAAATCCAAACTCATCACTGTACTTCTGGTTGGTGCAGCCGAAGATTATGTCATCAACATATATTTGGCACACAAACAGTTCACCATCATATGTCTTCGTGAAGAGTGTGGGATCGAGGGATCCAGGTTTGAAGCCTTTGCTCTTCAGGAAGTCTTTGATTGTATCATACCAGGCGCGAGGAGCTTGTTTGAGGCCATATAGTGCTTTGTTGAGTTTGTACACCATATCAGCATGTTTTGGATCTTCAAAGCTAGGTGGTTGTGCAACATGTACTTCTTCTTCAATCTTGCCATTGAGAAATGCACTCTTTACATCCATTTGATATAGCAAGATGTTGTGATGATTAGCATAGGCTAGCAGTATGCGTATAGCTTCAAGCCTAGCAACAGGAGCAAATGTTTCATCGAAGTCAATTCCTTCAACTTGAGTATATCCTTGAGCCACAAGACGTGCTTTGTTTCTGACAACTTGACCATGCTCATCTTGCTTGTTTCGATATATCCACTTTGTTCCAATAATGTTATGCTTGTGAGGGTCAGGTTGCTTGACAAGTTCCCAAACATTATTCAGCTTGAACTGTTGAAGTTGTTCTTGCATGGCTTGAATCCATTCAGGTTCCATAAAAGCTTCAGCAACTTTCATGGGTTCTGATATTGACACAAATGAAAAGTGCCCACAGAAGTTTGCTAAATGTGTTGCTCTTGAGCGAGTAAGCGGACCAGGCGCATTGATGCTGTCAATTATCTTCTCAATCTGTACTTCATTTGCAACACGAGGATGAACTGGACGAAGACCTTGCTCATGCTGATCATTGTCATCATTGGAAGTATTGTCTTCAGTCTGAGCATTGTCTTTAGGTTGGTTTGGTGCAGAAATGATAAGTTCCTCTTCAGGCTGTGCTTCAGAGGGCATGATCTCACCAGTTCCCATCAACTTGATAGATTCACAGGAAGGAGCTTCATCAAGTGTACTTGGCAGAATTTCTCTTTGTGAACCATTGGTTTCCTCAAATCGCACATCCACTGTTTCAACGATTTTGTAGTGGAAGAGGTTGATGACTCTGTAAGAGTGCGAATCCTTTCCATAGCCCAGCATGAAGCCTTCGTGAGCTTTGGGTTCAAATTTTGACATGTGATGGGGATCCTTGATCCAACATCTAGCACCAAGGACTCTGAAGTAGTTGACATTTGGCTTCTTGCTAGTGAGGAGCTCATAGGATGTTTTGCCCAGAAGCTTATGAATGTAGACACGGTTGATGATGTGACAAGCTGTATCAATGGCTTCAGGCCAGAACTTTCTTGGTGTCTTGTACTCGTCAAGCATTGTTCGAGCCATCTCAATAAGGGTTCTGTTTTTGCTCTCAACAATGCCATTTTGCTGTGGTGTGTATGGAGCAGAAAATTCATGAGTGATTCCCATTGTATCCAGATAAAGATCAAGGGCGGTGTTCTTGAATTCAGTGCCGTTATCACTTCTGATATGCTTGATCTTGATGCCATAGTTGTTCATTGCTCGATTGGCGAATCGTCTGAAGACATCTTGTCCTTCAGTCTTGTAGAGAATTATGTGCACCCATGTGTATCTTCAGTAGTCATCAACAATGACGAAGCCATAGAGACACGTCGTTGTTGTGAGGCTGGAGTAGTGGGTAGGTCCAAATAAGTCCATGTGTAGCAGCTCGAAGGGTTGAGATGTTGTCATGATGGTCTTCGAAGGATGCTTGGCCCTTGTCATCTTTCCAGCTTCGCAGGCACCACACAGATGATCTTTCTTGAACTTGACACCTTCGATGCCTATGACATGCTTCTTCTTGACGAGAGTGTGCAAGTTCCTCATGCCTGCATGCCCCAGCCTTCGATGCCAGAGCCAGCATTCTGAAGCTTTAGCAAGAAGACATATGGCAAGTTTTGGACCTGCTGAGAAATCTACCATGTATAGATCACCTTTCCTATACCCTTCAAAGACTAGAGATTTGTCAGATTCCATTAGTACAAGGCAACGATATTTTCCAAATATCACAGTCATATTTAAGTCACAAAGCATTGAGACAGACATTAAGTTGAATCCAAGGGATTCAACAAGCATCACTTTATCCATGTGTTGATCCTTTGAGATTGCAACTCTACCTAGACCCAATACTTTGCCTTTACCAGTGTCAGCAAATGTGATTTGACTCTTGTCGGATGGACGTAAGGTTGAGTCCATGAGAAGACTTTGATCGCCAGTCATATGATTAGTGCATCCGCTGTCAATAATCCATTCTTAAGCTTTTGGTGTACCCTACAGTGCAGTTAGAGGGATAGGCTTCACAATGTATGTTGTGAAGCATAAGCATTTGATGCACACTTGGATTATCATAGCATAGAAGAAAGTTAGCACACAGTATGACAGGTAAGCGATTCATATGTGGAATACATATTAAGTTATTTTATCATGCGTCCCTTTGTGTTTTAGGTCCCCAACAATTATATCGGACGCCATTGATTGCTGGCTGGAGACCACATTCTGCAAAAGAGAGTTAATTCTTCTTCACCACCCACATTTTCAGGGGTGGCTTAGAAGCAATGAGTCTAAGTGCAGCATCTGAGAATTTCGGCTTTGAAGCCCTAGCAAATAGCCTTGCAGGAGATGAATGATACTCATGTGAATAAGCAGAAAAGTTCTTAGTTCTATGAACATAGCGATTTGAAGACACATGCTCATATTCATGAGTCTGAGTATGATTTCCCTGCAAAACATTGGTGTTAGGGTGACTCAAGTGAGTCCTGTATTCATAAGTAGCCGTTGGACCATATGATGCCTTTGGTCTGGGGTTTGTCTTCTTCCCTGGTGGTGTCATGATGACATTCACTGGAAGATTCTCAAGGCAGCTTTTGGGAACCCAGATCTTCTTCATAGGAGGTCCATTCCTGCAGTTAGTACCAATATACCTGGCAAACACTTCACCATTCTGATTTTTGAACAGTTTATAGTTTGCATCAAAGGATTCATCAATGATAATAGGATTACACAGGTAAATCTAGATAAGGTAGATGGATCCACTGAAGATTCCTTTGCAGCAACCCATGTGGTTTTGGGATACTGATCAGGCTTCCAGTAGGAACCATCAGCATTCATTTTCCTCTCGAACCCAACACCCTCTTTCCTAGGGTTTCGGTTCAGAATATGCTTTTTGAGGACATCACAAAGTGTCTGATGCCCTTTCAGACTTTTATACATCCCTGTTTCAAGCAATGTCTTCAACCTAGCATTTTCATCAGCAATAGTAGTGGTATCCTCAGAAGAGGTGTTAGTTACCACATCAGTAGTTGAAGACAGAGCAACAGTAGCAGCAGTGGAACATTCAGCAATAGAGGTAGCGTTATCACACTCAATGCATTTTAAGCATGGTGGTTCAAATTCATTCTGAGCAGGACTGATCTGTTGAGCGAGTAATGAATCGTGCTTCTTCAGAAGAACTTCATAATCCACTCTTACCTTTTCAAGATCTTGCTCTCTTTGAAGACATTCAGAAGAGAGTTTCTCATGATCAGATAAGAGAGCATTATGTTGATCTTGAAGGGCGTCAAACTTGGAGTGAAGTCTCTGAAGACTATCAGCCAAAGCTTTTGACTGATCCATTTCTTCGCCCAACATATCATCGCTCTTACTAAGCATGTTTTGAATCTTTTCCAAAGCTCTTTTTTGTTTAGTGGCAAGGGAAGCAAGTTTGACATAGCTGGGGTCAAATTCATCACCTGATTCATCATCACTAGTTTCAGAAAGATAGCATTCAGTTACCTTAGCACCCCCTGCCATAAGGCATGGTGAAGATGAAGACGGTTCAGGTGGAAAGGTCATCTCTTTAAGAGACTCCTTGTAGTCATCAAGCCAAGGATCATGACGATTAAGATGACTATCATAGACCTCAGCAAGTCGGTCCCAGATTAGCTTCGCGTGATTGAGGTGCAAGACGTTCCTGAACTGATTTCAGGAGAGGCAGGAGCAGATGACATCCTTCGCAGTGAGGTTCAGTAGAGTGTACTTACGAATGTCATCAGCCTCCGCCATCTTGCATAGATCGGTGAGACCAATCTCGGTGACGGTCCACAGTTTGCTGTCCATAGCCATGAGTCACTTCTTCATCATGGCTTTCCGCCGGGGATACTCATGACCGTCAAAGGTAGGGCAAGATACATTCCTCAATCCTGCAGTCGACATAGCTAAACTCCAGGTGGTTAAACCAAATCACACAGAACAAGGGAGTACCTTGCTCTGATACCAATTGAAAGTGCTAGTTATCGACTAGAGGGGGGGTGAATAGGCGATTTTTATGAAAGTCTTCAAAACATGGAAGTTTCAAAGACAAACAATAGAAACAACCTAATTGATATGCAGCGGAAGATAAACTACAACAAGCAAGCCATAATCAAATATGCAATAGTATTAACGTTCAAAGATTAATAGCAGCTAGGTAGTAGGATCAGGATGGAAGATAGTATGAAGACAATCAAAAATAGTAGCCAAGCAATGAAGTCAATCAGATAAGACGATAAGCAATGACTTCACGAAGACAAACTCAAAGTAAAGGAGGGAAGAGATAGAACCAGTCACTTGTTGAAGACACAGGATTTGTTGGACCAGTTCCAGTTGCTGTGACAACTGTACGTCTGGTTGGAGCGGCTGAGTATTTGAACTCGAGGACACACAGTCCCGGACACCCAGTCGCTAAGCACGCAGCTCAGGACACCAAGTCCTCACCGTATTCTCCTTGAACTAAGGACACACAGTCCTCGCCCAATCACTCTGGTAAGTCTTCAAGGTAGACTTCCGAACCTTCACAGACTTCGTTCACCCGGCAATCCACAAAGTCTCTTGGATGCTCAGAACGCGACACCTAACCGGCTGGAGGATACACAGTCCTCAAGTGTAATAAGTCTTCAGGTCACACAGACAGAAATACTTCAGTGATGCCTAACACTCTTTGGCTCTGGGTGTTTGGGCTTTGACCTCGCAAGGATTTCTCTCTCTCAAATGCTTCGAGGTGGGTTGCTCTCAAACGACAAAAGCCGTATACTAACTCTGAGCAGCCACCAATTTATGGTGTAGGGGGTGGGCTATTTATAGCCACTAGGCAACCCGACCTGATTTGTCCGAAATGACCCTGGGTCACTAAGGAACTGACACGTGTTCCAACGGTCAGATTTCAAACACACACGGCAACTTTACTTGGGCTACAAGCAAAGATGACTCATCCAACTCTAGATAAGATTTGCTCTCATTGTCTTCACTCGAAGACATAGGATTTGGGTTGAGCATCACTTCAGTCAATCTGACTTAGTTCACATGGACCCCACTTAACAGTACAGTGGTTCCTATGACTCAACAAAGAAGAAAAGGAAACAACGAAACCACACAGTCTTCGCGCTCCATAGTCTTCACTCAATGTCTTCTCATGTCATAGACTTCAGTGTGAATATCTTTCTTGAGTTCTGTGTTTGCCCACATACAAATGAAAAATGCCCACAAAAATTTGCTAACTGTGTTGCTCTTGAGCGAGTAAGTGGACCAGGTGCATTGATGCTATCAATTATCTTTTCAATCTGTACTTCATTTGCAACATGAGGATGGACTGGACGAGGACCTTGCTCATGCTGATCATTGTCATCATTGGGAGGATTGTCTTCGGTCTGAGCATTGTCTTCAGGTTGGTTTGGTGCAGAAATGATAAGTTTCTCTTCAGGCTGTGCTTCAGAAGGCATGATTTCACCAGTTCCCATCAGCTTGATAGATTCGTTGGGAGGAGCCTCATCTAGTGTGCTTGGCAGGAGGTCTCGTTGTGAACCATTGGTTTCATCAAATCGCACGTCCACAGTTTCAACGATTTTGTAGTGAAAGAGGTTGAAGACTCTGTAAGAGTGCGAGTCCTTTCCATAACCGAGCATGAAGCCTTCGTGAGCTTTAGGTGCAAATTTTGACTTGTGATGGGGATCCTTGATCCAGCACCTAGCACCAAAGACTCTGAAGTAACTGACATTTGGCTTCTTGAAAGTGAGGAGCTCATAGGATGTTTTGCTCAGAAGCTTGTGGATGTAGACACGGTTGATGATGTGACATGCTGTATCAATAGCTTCAGGCCAGAACTTTCTTGGTGTCTTGTACTCATGGAGCATTGTTCGAGCCATCTCAATGAGGGTTCTGTTGCGCTCTACAATGCCATTTTGCTGAGGTGTGTATTGTATCCAGATAAAGATCAAGTCCGGTATTCTTGAATTCAGTGTCGTTATCACTTCTGATATGCGTGATCTTGACGCCATAATTGTTCATGGCTCGATTGGCAAATCGTCTGAAGACATCTTGCACTTCAGTCTTGTAGAGAATTATGTGCACCCATGTGTATCTTGAGTAGTCATCAACAATGACGAAGCCATAGAGACAAGCTGTTGTTGTGAGGGTAGAGTAGTGAGTAGGGCCAAATAAGTCCATGTGTAGCAGCTCGAAGGGTTGAGATGTCGTCATGATTGTCTTCGAGGGGTGCTTCGCCCTAGTCATCTTTCCAGATTCACAGGCACCACACAAATGATATTTCTTGAACTTGACACCTTCGATGCCTATGACATGCTTCTTCTTGACGAGTGTGTGTAAGTTCCTCATGCCAGCATGCCCCAGCCTCCGATGCCAGAGCCAGCATTCCGAAGCTTTTGCAAGAAGACATACGGCAAGATGTGGACCTGCTGAGAAATCTACCACATATAGATCATCTTTCCTATACCCTTCAAAGACTAGAGACTTGTCAGATTCCATTAGTATAAGGCAACAATATTTTCCAAATAGCACAATCATGTTTAAGTCACAAAGCATTGAGACAGACATAAAGTTGAACCCAAGGGATTCAACAAGCATCACTTTATCCATGTGTTGATCCTTCGAGATTGCAACTCTACCTAGACCCAATACCTTGCTTTTACCAGTGTCAGCAAATGTGATTTGACTCTTGTCGGATGGACGTAAGGTTGAGTCCATGAGAAGACTTCGATCACCAGTCATATGATTGGTGCATCCGCTGTCGATAATCCATTCTGAAGCATGAGGTGTCATACCCTACAGTGCAGTTAGGAGGATAGGCTTCACAAGGTATGTTGTGAAGCATAAGCATTTGACGCACACTAGGATTGTCACAGCTTAGATCAAGGGTAGAACACACAATATGACAGGTAAACGATTCGTATGTGGAATACATAGTAAGTCATTTTATCGAGCGTCCCTTAATGTGTTTTAGGTCCCCAGCAATAGTATCGGACGCCTTTGATTGCTGGGTGGAGACTATATTCTGCAAAAGAGAGGTAATTCTTCTTCACCACCCACATCTTCAGGGGTGGCTTAGAAGCAATGAGTCTAAGTGCAGCATCTGAGAATTTCGGCTTTGAAGCCCTAGCAAATAGCCTTGCAAGAGATGAATGATACTCATATGAATAGACAGAAAAGTTCTTAGTCGTATGAACATGGCGGTTTGTGGACACACGTTCATATTCATAAGGTTGAGCATGATTTCCCTGCAAAACATTGGCGTTAGGGTGACTCAAGTGAGTCCTGTATTCGTATGAAGACGTTGGACCATATGATGCCTTTGGTTTGGGGTTTGTCTTCTTCCCTGGTGGTGTCATGATGACATTCATTGGAAGATTCTCAAGACAGCTTTTGGGAACCCAGATCTTCTTCATAGGTGGTCCATTCCTGCAGTTAGTATCAATATACCTGGCAAACACTTCACCATTCTGATTTTTGAACAGTATATAGTTTGCATCAAAGGATTCATCAATGATAATAGGATTAGCACAGGTAAAGCTAGATAAAGTGGATGGATCCACTGAAGGTTCCTTTGCAGCAACCCATGTGGTTTTGGGATACTGCTCAGGCTTCCAGTAGGAACCATCAGCATTCATTTTCCTCTCGAACCCAACACCCTCTTTCCTAGGGTTTCGGTCCAGAATTTGCTTTTTGAGGACATCACAAAGTGTCTGATGTCCTTTCAGACTTTTATACATCCCTATTTCAAACAATGTCTTCAACCTAGTATTTTCATCAGCAATAGCAGTGGTATCCTCCGTAGAGGGGTCAGTTTCCACAACAGTAGTTGAAGACAGTGCAACAGCAGCGGAATTGGAACATTCAGCAATAGAGGTAGCGTTATCACGCTCAATGCATTTTAAACATGGTGGTTCAAATCCATCCTGAGCGGAACTGATCTGTTGAGCGCGAAATGACTCATTCTCTTTTTGAAGATCTTCATGAGTCGCTTTCAATTTCTCAAGCTCTTGCTTCCTTTGAAGATAATCATAGGAGAGCTTTTCATAAGTGGTTGAGAGCGTCTCATGAAGACTTTCAAGTTCTTGGTACTTAGCATGAAGATTTTTTATGTCTTCTACTAAGGACTGTGAACGTGTCATTTCCACGTCCAACAGGTCATCGCTTTTGTCTAACAGTTTTTGAGTATGTTCCATGGCCCTTTGTTTTTCAGTAGCAATTTTAGCAAGTGTTTTGTAGCTGGGTTTGGATTCACAATCAGAGTCATCTTCACTTGATGTTTGAAAGTAAGCATCACGTGATTTTACCTTGGCACCACGTGCCATGAAGCAGTAGGTGGGAGCAGGATCGTCCAAGTCATCAGCTTCAGCGTTGGAGTGGAGGTCATTGTCTTCAGTGTTGAAGATGGACTTGGCAACATAGGCTGTGGCTAGAGCCAGACTTGCAACGCCAGGGTCGGACTCTTCTTCAGACTCCACCTCCACCTCCTCAGAAGCAGACTCCTCCTCTGAATCCATTCCCTTGCCAACAAAAGCACGAGCCTTGCCAACAAAAGCACGAGCCTTGGCTGATGAAGACCTTGATGAGGACTTAGAAGAAGACTTTGAAGATTTCTTCTTCTTCTTGTCATCAGAATCATATTCTTTGCTCTTCTTCTTCTTCTTCTCATTGTCCCACTGAGGACACTCAGAGATATAGTGTCCAGGTTTCTTGCACTTGTGACATGTTCTCTTCTTGTTGTCATGAGTGGAAGCTTCATCATTTCTTGAGCTAGATCGTGAAGACTTTCTGAAGCCCTTCTTCTTGGTGAACTTCTGGAACTTCTTCACAAGCATGGCAAGTTCCTTTCCAATGTCTTCAGGATCATCAGAACCGCAGTCAGATTCTTCTTCAGATGAGGAAATCACTTTTGCCTTCAAAGCGCGAGTTCGGCCATAATTGGGACCATAGATATCTCTTTTCTCAGAAAGCTGGAACTCATGTGTGTTGAGCCTCTCAAGTATATCAGACGGATCGAGTGTCTTGAAGTCAGGACGTTCTTGTATCATGAGGGCAAGGGTGTCAAAGGAGCTGTCAAGTGATCTCAGTAGTGTCTTGACGATTTCATGCTTGGTAATCTCAGTGGCGCCAAGAGCCTGAAGCTCATTTGTGATGTCGGTGAGGCGATCAAACGTGAGCTTCCTTTCTCTTGAAGCGGTTGAAGAGCTTGCGAAGAACACTGATCCTCTGGTTTCTCTGTGTAGAGACGCCTTCGTTGACCTTGGATAGCCAGTCCCAGACTAGCTTTGACGTTTCCAGAGCACTCACACGGCCATACTGTCCTTTGGTCAGATGACCACAGATGATGTTCTTTGTAGTGGAGTCCAGTTGAATGAACTTCTTGACATAAGTAGGGGTGACACCTTCACCAGTTTTGGGAACGCCATTCTTGATGACATACTAGAGGTCGACATCTATGGCTTCAAGATGCATGCGCATCTTATTCTTCCAGTAGGGATATTTAGTTCCATCGAACACGGGACAAGCAGCGGAGACTTTGATTATCCTTGCAGTCGACATAGCTAAACTCCAAGTGGTTAAACCGAATCACACAGAACAAGGGAGTACCTTGCTCTGATACCAATTGAAAGTGCTAGTTATCGACTAGAGGGGGGGTGAATAGGCGATTTTTATCAAAGTCTTCAAAACTTGGAAGTTTCGAAGACAAACAATAGAAATGACCTAATTGATATGCAGCGGAAGATAAACTACAACAAGCAAGCCATAGTCAAGTATGCAATAATGTGAACATACAAAGATTAATAGCAGCAAGGTAGTAAGGATCAGGATGGAAGATAGTATGAAGCCAATCAACGATAGTAGTCAAGCAATGAAGTCAAACAGATAAGACAAATAAGCAAAGACTTCACGAAGACAAACTCAAAGTAAAGGAGGGAAGGGATAGAACCAGTCACTTGTTGAAGACACAGGATTTGTTGGACCAGTTCCAGTTGTTGTGACAATTGTACGTCTGGTTAGGGAGGCTGAGATTCAACTCATAAGACCGCGTCTTCACCTTATTCCCCTTGAGCTAAGGACACACAGTCCTCGCCCAATCACTCTGGTAAGTCTTTAAGGTAGACTTCTGAACCTTCACAGACTTTGTTCACCGGCAATCCACAATGACTCTTGGATGCTCAGAACGAGACGCCTAACCGGCTGGAGGATACATAGTCCTCAAGTGTAATAAGTCTTCAGGTCACACAGACAGAAAGACTTCAGTGATGCCTAACACTCTTTGGCTCTGGGTGTTTGGGCTTTGTCCTCGCAAGGATTTCTCTCTCAAAGGCTTCGAGGTGGGTTGCTCTCAGAACGACAAAAGCCGTAAACTAACTCTGAGCAGCCACCAATTTATGGTGTAGGGGGTGGGCTATTTATAGCCACAAGGCAACCCGACCTGATATGTCCGAAATGACCCTGGTCACTAAGGAACTGACACGTGTTCCAACGGTCAGATTTCAAACACACACGGCAACTTTACTTGGGCTACAAGCAAAGCTGACTCATCCAGCTCTGGATAAGATTTGCTCTCATTGTCTTCGCTCGAAGACATAGCATTTGGGTTGAGCATCACTTCAGTCACTCAGACTTTGTTCACTTGGACCCCACTTAACAGTACGGTGGTTCCTATGACTCAACAAAGAAGAAAAGGAAACAACGAAACAACACAGTCTTCGCGCATCATAGTCTTCGCTCAATGTCTTCTCATGTCATAGTCTTCAATGTGAATATCTTCACATACCACCATTGTCTTCAATGTCTTCATACATTTTTAGGGGTCATCTCCGGTAGGTAAACCGAATCAATGAGGGACACTACCTGCATTATCCTGCAATTCTCACAAACGCATTAGTCCCTCAACCAACTTTGTCGTCAATAATCCAAAACCAACTAGGGGTGACACTAGATGCACTTACAAAAGCAGATCGCCACCGCACCAAGTGTGGCTTCGCCGTCGGCGGGCAAGTCCTCCTCCAGCTGCAATGGTTCCGTCGCAAGTAGCCACTTCCTTAAGTTAGCGTACAAGCACTCCAGGCCGTTCACCATCAGTTGCAAGTCGGCATGCTAGCCTACCACATGCACCTGCCGTCGAACAACTACAACCACCCCGTCTTCCATGTCCTGCAAATCAGGGCGTTTGTCCCCAACTACACCCCGGTCTTCTCTGAGAAGCAATGTGTGCCAGAGTAGAATGAAGAGGGAAAAATGATTTGCAGTTAGTTCGATTGAAAGGACAAAAAATGATTCGGTGCCGGTCCGAGTGGAATGAAGAGGAAAAAATAAAATTACACTACTCTGTCTGAAATGGAAAATTTGCACCCGTCTGAGTCAACCCTAACTCACACGAGTCTATAAGTAAAGGAGAAAAGATTTGCATTGACCCAAGTAGAATGAATCAAAACGGTATGACGATGCAAAAACAAATAAATTTTTCCATTGAAGTTGGCAGCATTACTTCAACATAGATGTCTTGTTCAAGAGGATGCGAGAATGAACGACATATTGCAGCTTTTCCATGTCATAGAAAAATGGCACGGTGGTTCAAGAGAAACTTGGCTCTCTGGAGGGAGGGGTGGAGAGAAGTACTCCAGGCAGATTCGTTTCTTTCTGGCAAGAAAAAAGACGCGAGACGGCAAAACGAGGCTGGCGTCACTCCATACTTTTCGTGCCCAATACACACGAGCTTGTGAGCAAAGATTAAATGAGACGGAGTTAGTCCATGTGAAAGGAAATAAATGATCCAATGCCGGTCCGAGATGAATGTAGAGGAAACAAAACTTGACACTAGTCTATCTGAAAGGAATTTTTTTTGCTTCCGTCTGAGTCATCCCTAACTCACATAACAAGTTTATAAGTATGTGGAGAAATGATTTGCATTGACCCAAATAAAGTGAATAAAAATAGCATCATGATGCAAAAACAAGGTTAAAAAATGTCCTGCCATCACACCACTTGGCCACTATAGCGAAACAGAAAAAGGAACATGACATTCCATACATTTGTCCATTGAAGTGTGCCGGATTACTCCAACATAGATGTCCTGTACAAGAGGGTGCAAGAGAGAACGACATATTGGAGCTTGTCCATGTCATAGAAAACTGACCCAGCGATGCATGAGCAACTTGCCTCTCTGGGAGGGAAGGGGTGGAGAGAAGTACTACATGCGGATTCGTTTCCTTTAGGCTAGAAAAAAGACGCAGGTGGGCAAAAAGAGGTTGACCTCAGTCCATACTTTTGGCCTCCAACACACACGAGTTTGTTAGCACTGAAAAAATGATTCGGAGTTAGTCCAAGTGAAAGAAAATAAATGGTTTTGTTCCGGTCCAAGTGGAATGAATAGGACTTCTTTTTACACTACTACGTGTGAAAGGGAAAATTTTGCATCCGTCCGAAACGACCCTAACTCGTATGACGAATTTATAAGTAATGGGAGAAAAGATTTAAACTGACGTAAGTAGAATGAATAAAAACGGCATGATGACGGAATGATTTTTGTTGTGGAAGGAAATAGATGATTTGGTACCGGTCGGAGTGGAATGAAGAGGAAAAATAAAAATACTTGCTTAAACTAGTCCGTGCGAAAATGACAAGATGCAAAAAAGACTGACGTCACTCCACGCCTTCTAGCCCCCAACATGCACGAGTTAACAGCGACGCCCAGCCAGAAGTATGTCATGACCACTTTTATTCGACGGGAGTCCATGCAGAAAGGAAAAATTGCATCCGTCTCATTCGAATGATGGAAAATAAATGATCCATTAGTTTTAGCCGAAGGAAAACACTAATGTTGCTACAAAATTTTATCCCCCAAGCACACAAAAGTGAGCAAGGAAACCAACCCTCTAGCGACGAATGAAATAAATACTTAACACTCCATACATCTGGTGTCACACCGCCGAACCAGCATGATGGAGAGACTGTACGAAAAAAAATGTTACATTACTCTATTGTCTTGGCGTCGCACAGCCTGACCACTACGGTGAAGCGGAAAAAAGGACATGACACACCATACATTTTTCTATTAAAGTATCTGTCATTACTCCAATATAGATGTCCGGTTGAAGAGGGTAAGAGAGGGAACGACATATTGTAGCCTTTTCATGTCATAGAAAAATGACCCGACGGTGCAGGAGCAACTTCGCCCTCTAGAGGGAGGCATAGGAATAAATAGTTCAGTTTCGGTCCGATTGGAATGAAGAGGAAAAAAGTTACATTGGTCTATGTGAAAGGGAAAAGTTTTCATCCGTCCGAATCGACCCTAACTCAGATGACGAGTTTGTAAGTACGAGGAGAAAAGAATTGCATTGACCCAAATAGAATGACTAAAAACGGCATGATGATGCAAAAACAATTTAAAAAAAGTTTTGGCGCCACACTACCTGAGCACTATAGCGAAGCGGGAAAAGGGGGCATGACATCACATACATTTGTCCATTGAAGCGTGTGGCATTACACCAACATAGATGTCCGGTCGAAGAGGGTATGAGATAGAACGTCATATTGCATCTTTTCATGTCATAGAAAAATGACCCTGCGGTGTAGGACCAACTTGGCCCTATGGAGGGAGGAAGTGGTGGAGAGAAGTACTCCGGGCGGATTTGTTTCTTTTTTCAAGCTAGAGAAAAGACGACGTCACCATATACTTTGGCGCCCAACACACAGAATCTTTTGAGCAAATTAATAATGAGTGGGAGTTAGCACAAGCGGAAGGAAATAAATGGTTTGGAGCCGGTCGGAGTGGAAGGAGGAGAAAAAAAATCTTTATTTACACTAGTCTGTGTGAAAGGAGAAATTTGCAGCTCTCACGAATACTGTATAAGTAAGTGAGAAAATATTTTGGTCGACTCAAATAGAATGAACCAAGGCAAAAAAAAAACGGCAACAAAATGCAAAAAAGACTTAGTTCTGGCGTCGCACTGCCTGAGCACTATAGCGAAGCGGGAAAAAGGGAAGATTTTGGTCGACTGAAATAGAATGAACCAAGGCAAAAGAAAAACGGCATCAAAATGCAAAAAAAGACTTAAATCGCTCCGCGCTTCTAGCCCCCAACATGCACAAGTTAACAGCGACCTAGGGTTACAGGCTGCTGGGCCAAACCCGGCTAGAAGTACGTCACGAACGCTTTTTGCCTCGACAGGCCAGCATAGCTAGTGCTAGCTTTGCGTCCTCGACGATACATGATTGAACGTCTCGCTATTTAAGCCGCGAGGTGTCTGCCGAAACAAGCGATGTGGTACTAAAATACTACTACTCCGTAGCACGCAGCGTCAACCGAGTGGTGCGCTCGTCTTCGGCCCACCTGTGGCTAAGCGCCCTGATCTTCGCGTCTTCGGCCCACCGGCTAAGCTGGAACGGATGGATTTCGTGTAACGAGCACTGCGCGTGCGAGGTCTCCAACCAAGGAATCAACAACCGTACGCAACCACCCAAAAAACAAGAAGTCGTACGCAACCAGGGAACCAGTTGAGCCAGCTACAGCTAATCTATCTACTTTGATAATTTGAAGTAGCATAATTATGACACGTACATAACCAAGTTGATTTCCCCTCAAAAAAGAAAAACTTGTTCAGTTCTGCACTAAATGAAGCAGGTTCACCAATTGATGCTCTCGTGGTATGAATCTTGAAAATTGGCATCTAGCAACCAACAATCCACATGTACATACGGTTCCTCTGCCTCCCGCCCGTCCGTCTAGTCTCCGTAGGCCTTAGAACCATATGGGGGCGCGGTGGATCTCGGTCCTTGTCCATGGAGCCTCAATTTTAGATGGTTTTTTCCGTTTTGTTAGGGTTTCTGTCCTGTTAAGAAAGGCCAGACGGCGGGGGCTCCTTTAATATGGAATGATTTTCTCCCCGCCTGGCCCGTTTCGATTGTCAGAAGGCGTGTGGAGATCTCTGGCGTATCTCACAGGATTCATTCGATGATTGTCTTTGATGAATCCAGAAGGTGTGTGGCGGCAGCGCGAGCTGCGGCGGTGCGGCGGGGGCGTGCCGCTGGTGCGGGGCATGGCGGCGGCGGGGCTCTCGGCCGTGCGGTGCGGGCGGGCGTCCAGGCCGTGGTGGCTGCACGGTGCAAGACCATGGCGTGGCGACAGATCGGGGCTGGCGCAGGGGCGGCGGCGCAGGCGCGGATCCGGCTCGGATCTGGCCCTGCGGCCGCAACCTCGGCTTCAGCGCGGGAAGAGGCCGGATCCTGGCCGGGCTTGGTCGGATCTAGCTTCTCCGCCCCCGTTGGCCGCCCTCGATGGGGCTCGGTGGCTTCGTCCCGGCGGCCAGCGAGGGCTGGATCCCGGGGCCGGCGATGGCGACACTATTCGGTGTTGTTCCCTTGTTGAGGCATCACTGTTGAGAAGTTTTAGGACACTATCTGCTACCTCCGGGGGAAAACCTAGATCATTAGATCAGATGACGGCGGCATTATTGTGTTGTTTTCCTTATGTGGCATCATTCTGGAAGGTGTACACGGGCTCGAGGGACCAATGGGCGGAATAATTGGTGGAGCGGTGATTCATCCTGCACATTAACGGTGGCGCTTCTCGGCGGCGTGACGCAGTGGAGACTCGGCGCCCGATGTGTGGCAAGGGACTCGCGCAGGAGAGTGACGTTATCAGGCATCATGGTGGTGTCGACGGCAGAGAGGCCGGGCAAGGTGGTGCAGCAGTACATCACTGAAGATGGATTGGTGGCAGGTGGCTGTGGCGACCTTATACCCGACAGGTGGCCTGGTTGAGGAGTGCGCCGGACTGGTAGGTGCCCCATACCTGGTAGGCGTCCTGGTTGGGACGTCAGGTCTTAGATGTTTAGGTTTAGCTGCGATATCTGTTTGGTATTAGCCCCAGACTATCAATGCCCTTCATCAATTGAATAGGAGTAGCGACAGTTGTTGCTTAGACAGTGGCTTTAGTATTACTGTTGTATGACTTTGTAAGGTCTTGTGAGAATAATTAATAAAGTGTCCGTATGCATCGCCCAGATGCAGAGGCCCGGGTCCTCCTCCTTTTCTAAAAACTAAAAATTTGGATTTGGTCTTTATTCATTTTGTCTTCATGTTGGATCCTTCCAGTCTACGCATCTTTTCATCGGTGGTTCTTTTTTTCTGGTGCGCTTGTCCTATGGGGACTTTAAACGATGACTTCTTGACTGTTTATTTCAGCAAGTTTTCCCGGCTCCGCCAAAGGAGGGTCAATGACAGTGGTGCGCCTTCGGCTCGCTTCATAGGTTGTAGTTCTCACAAGGTCGTCTACGAATCTAGCCGTATTTTTTATTATTTCTGGTGTTCGTTGTGCTAATGATTGAAGATAATAGATCGGAAATTTTCCCGCAACAAAAAAAAACAGCCCACATGGAGCAACAATTTCAACCTAACAATTATATAGGTGGGCTTTTATTATCTTCTACTACTACACTACACTAGTTGCTTTCCTGAGAAACATCTGGATGATCTCTGTTAATGATACAACTCTCTAAACTATTCATATGGTCAGCACAGTCTCAACAAAATGTTCTTTACAGGATAAGGGTTTGTTTGTTGTTCTTGGAACTTCCCTGTTTCCAACTAACAACATTGATCAAATATTCAGTGAAACACATTGCAAGTCAAAATAAGTTCGAGTATGATATAGTAAAATGTATAGTTTCGTGCTTACACCACAATCCACAAAAGAAGGGAAAATTCTCTGAATTCCTCTTCTGTAGCAACGTCATCCTCAGTGATCATCTCTTCCCATGTCCCCCGGGATAGTCTTCAGTGTTAGATCGATCAGCCTCTTCGCCTACATACACAGAACATGGTTGGCACATAATTAATTTCTTCCCAGAATCACTTCCCTAGAAGTTGGCACCCCTCATCTGCGGTCATTTGTGTGCCTATTTTTCTAAAAAGGAAGACATTCACACTTCCTAGCATGATAATTAGCAATCTTCAAATATCATAATAGAAAACATATGGACGAGATTAGTTCTTCAGGTGAGTCTATGGAAAAAGTTGTGGCTATCTGAGTATGAAAACACGACGACACCCACAAAAGCTTGTGTCTAGGGAAAGTCCCGCAGTCGAGCCTATTCATCAACCCTGGTGAATTGAATGATTAAATAATTTGTGTCCATATTCTTATTAAGTGCAACTAAACATCACAAACAAAAAGGTTAAATGGAAGATTATAATCTAGCACTCAGTAAAATATATATGGTCATCAGCTGTGCAAAAGTTAGTTCATCGATTAGCATCAAGAAGAACAAAACTAAGGTATTTTCATTTCTGATGAAGTCAAATACACACAGAAAAAATAAACAACAAAATATACTTGGTAGTGCCATTGATTTCATGAAACCAATGGACAAGCAATTCCATGCAAGGTTGGCACATTGGGCACCATATATAAGTGAGTGAAATGTCGATAAGCATGTCCTCATAGTACCATTGACTAAATCATTTCTCTTGGATCCTATCATTACTAGTAGAATGCACGTGCGCTCCTATGGGCTACAAATCATATAAATGGAGCAAACAAATAATTAAGCTAGTCTCTATGGTTGAAGCTCAATTCTCCCACGTGCGTCCGAGCGTGTTCGGACAAAGGGGCGTCTAGCGGGCTCCTCGATATTCGACCGTAGATGATCCAGGTTCACCCAAATCTAGCCCTATCTGGTGGGAGGGGGGTGGAGGGGAATGTGGTTATCTGGATTATCCACCATTTTATTTCCAACATGCGGTCCGAACAGAAAAGACTCCACCCCATGATAGACACTTCCCTTTTCTTGTTGAACCCTCCCCTCACCGCTCGGTTTTCCGCTAAGACTGGACATTACTCCCTGGAGCCCTCTCCTTTAAAACTGGATGATGCCCGCCTCACCTTCGCCATGGCGTGCTCTCTTCTTCACACTGTACTTCCCCATGGACTGCGAAGGAGGAGTCTCCCGCCAATCGTTCTGCTCTTGGCCCTGACCCCCTCCCCCCATGTCCGTGTCGATCCACCACCGCCACCAAGGGCTAGGAGGCGTGCGCCACCCGTGACGCCGCCAAGCCAAGAAGACGGATCTGATGTCTTCCGAGCCATTGACAAGTTGTAACATAAAGTTGAATGTTGTGCATTACCACGAAACAAAAATAAGATGTTCATTGTTGGGCATGCACCTTAGACGCCGCCGTGTGTTTTATTGACTCTTGAAGCAACAAATAAATGCATTTACCCTCCTTTCTTAACCAAAAATTTGCATGACTTGAAGAAAAAAATATGAACTGCTCGCTCATGCAATTTGCTGCAAAGCCATCTCTAATGAAATGTAATTCGGTACATTATTAAAAGTAGGAAAATTATTTTGCTCAGTGCCGTAAGTAAACTGGCCAACTCCAACCCCCATCTCTCTCACTCTCGGCCCTCACTCTTATCACAAAATTGAGTACTAAGCGAGCCACCGCCATGGCAGGCCAGCAACGACGGATAAGGGCAGCAACTACCTTCCCTTCTTAGTGATAGTACCTCCTTTCCCTCAAATCAAATTTAAGGTATTGACAAAACATTATGCACTTAGGAGTAATATAATTAGATCCACGCCTCTCTTTCTTTCTCATCTCTCTGAATTTAAATATATGAATTTTGATTTTGCTAACCACATTTTGATTTTGTCACACTCACTCGCACCAACTACGTCGACTGGGCCATGGTGATGCGCGTGCAACTGCAGACTCAGGGCCTGTGGGAGGCCATGGAGTACGGCGACGGTGACGGCGACGATCGTGTCGTGCTGGCCGTGTTGCTCCGCGCGGTGTCTCCAAAGATGATCCGCGCCCTTGCCGGCAAGGACTCGACTAAGGAGGCATGGGAGACGCTGATGATGACGCGCATGGGCAGCGAGCGCGTCTGGGAGGCCAAGGCGCAGACCCGCCGACACGAGTTCGAGGAGATACGCTTCCGCGACTGGGAGTCGATTGAAGATTACTCTCTTCGTCTGACAGCGATCGTGAACGAGCTGGAGCTGCTGAACGACCCTGTGACGGAGTACCACGCCGTGCTGAAGTTTCTCCACGCGGTGCCACGCAAGTTCAAGCAGATGGCCATGGCCATCGAATCCTTCGTCGACCTGCGGTCGCTCTCTATCGAGGAACTGTGCGGGCGCTTGCGGTCCTTTGAGGAGAGCTACGCTCTTGACGATGTTGACCATGGTGTTGGCGAACTGCTCCTCACTGAAAGGGAGTGGTACGCGTGCCTGCAACATCAAGGCCAGGGCTCCTCCTCGGGCACCAAGGAAGGCAAGGGACACTCCGGCACACGACCGCAAGGCGGCGAGCGGGCAGGTGGGCGCGGCGATGGTGGCAAGAAGCCCGCCGACGAGAAGCGAAAGGGAAAATGCCGCTACTATAACATTCCTGGCCACTGGGCTAGGGAGTGTCGTAGGCGGAGCGCGATCGCCAGAACCAAGGCGGGGCGACGAACCTCGCCGAGGCAGACGTGGAGCCACCATCGCTTCTAATGGCTGCCGTCGAGGAGGGCGAGCACCCAGTCCAGGCCGTGGGCACGGCCAGCGATGTGGAGCCGTGGAGGTGGTACCTGTGCGCGCCCAGGCGGTCTTCCTCAACGAAGAGCCCGTCGTGCCAGAGACCACCGGAGCACGTGGTTCCTGGTACATGGAGACCGGTGCCAGCAGACACATGACAGGGGCGAGCGATGCTTTCATCAACCTCGACGAGACGGCTCCGTGCGCTTCGGCGATGGCTCCCTCGTCACGATCTGCGGAAAGGGTTGCGTCATTTTCCGGTGGACCAACGGCAACGAGCGGATGCTCCCGGACGTCTACTTCATGCCCAAGCTGCGGGCCAACATCATCTCACTCGGGCAGCTGGACAAGAAGGGATGCAAATCCGTGATCGAGGATTTGCACCTTTGTGTGTTCGACCAACAGAGGGAGCTGCTCGTACGGGTCAGGCACACCGCAAATCGCATGTACATCCTGCGGCTGGACCTCGCCGCGCTTCCGTGCCCTCGTGGCAAAGTTGGATGACCCGGCGTGGCTGTGGCATGCCCGCCTCGGCCACCTCCACTTCCGCGCCATGAACGCCATGTCCAGGAGGGGCATGGTTCGTGGGATGCCGCTCGTGGATCACACCGACGAGATCGGTGATGGGTGCACAATCGGAAAGCAACATCGCCTGGCGTTCCCGCGCGCGAGCCCACACCGCTCAGAGCGCGCCCTGGACCTGGTGCACACTGACCTTGGCGGTCCGATCAAGCCAGCGACTGCCGGCGGTAATCAGTATTTCCTCTTGGTCGTTGATGACTATAGTAGATACATGTGGCTGGAAGTTCTCAGGTCCAAGGACGAGGTGTTCGCATGTTTCAAGAAGATTTAAGCGCAAGCCGAGGCGAAGCAGAGCTGCCGCCTGCGTGTGTTCTGCTCGGACAGGGGCGGCGAGTTCAAGGCCCACTGCGAGCAGGGCGGGATCGTGCACCACACCATTGCTCGGTACTCACCATAGCAGAATGGGGTCGTCGAGCGCTGAAACCAAAGGGTGGTCTAGATGGCCCGTGCATGCTCAAGAGCATGGCCATGCCGGCCAAATTCTAGGGCGAAGCCGTCAAGTGCGTCGTGTACGTGCTCAACAGAGCGCCCACAGGGAGTCTCAATAGGGTGACCCCGTATGAGGCTTGGAACGAGAGGAAGCCCACTGTCGAGCACCTGCACACATTCGGCTGCGTCGCCCATATAAAGAAGATGGGGCCCGGTGTGACCAAGTTGTCCGATCGCTCGGTCCTCACCATATTCATCGGCTACGAGGAGGGCTCCAAAGCCTATCAGGTGTACGACCTGGTGGCAAATCGGGTGTACGTCACCCGCGACCTGATGTTCGAGGAGCGCCGTCTGTGGGCCTAGTCAGTGGACGGGGCGGCGACGGCGACACGGGGTAAGGAGGCGGCAACATCATCATTCACTGTGACATACACCACCGAGTTGGGGGAGCACATCATCGACAGGAATGAGCAGTCTACCCCGCCAATGACACGATGCGTCTCCGAGCGTGTGACACCGACCTTCGCCACGCCCGGACCGAGCACAGAGCTGTGCACTCCACCGTTGCACGACAGTGCGCTGGACGCTGCGGTGTACACGGATGCGCTGCGACACTACAGTCACATGGAGGATGTGTACGATGCCGCCAATCCTGTGCAGGCGCAAGACGCCTGATCCAGAGTTCGATGACGACGAGCTCGGGGATGCTGGGCCTGGTCGCAGCAGCCGGTGGGCGTGGAAGTAGCACTGACCTTCCCCGAGTGGAGGGCGGCGATGCAAAAAGAGATGAAGGCCATCATCAACAACAACACATGGTCGGTCACCGTGGCTTCTCCTGGGTGTCGTGCGATCGGTCTGAAATGGGTCTTCAAGTTGAAACAGGCTGCGGATCGGAACATGGTGAAGCACAAGGCCAGGCTCGTCGTGAAGGGCTACGCCCAGCAAACAGAGGGTGGACTTCAACAAGGTGTTCACGCCAATGGCGCAGATGGAGATGGTGTGCGTGCTGATCGCGCTTGCCACGCATGCTGGCAGGCAGGTCCATCATATGGATGTCAAGTCAGCGCTCCTGAACGACGATCTGGTAGAGGAGGTCTACGTCCAGCATACGGAGGGTTTCGTCAACCCCGATGATCCTTGAGTCATCCTCAAGCTCAGCAAGGCCCTGTATGGGCTGCGACAGGCGCCACTTGCATGGTATGCCAAACTTGATGCCTCTCTCCATGAACTTGGGTTTGCACGCAGTCCTCTGGAACACGCCGTGTACAGACGCGGCGAGGGCCTCGCTCCTCCTCGTGGGGGTCTACGTTGACGACTTGGTCATTACTGGAGCTGACGGTTACGAGATCATGGTGTTCAATGCCGAGATGCGGCACCTATTCAAGATGAGCGACCTTGGGTTGCTGTCCTACTACCTCGGGATCGAGGTGAAGTAGGAGCGGGGCAAAATCACGCTCTGCAAGAGAGGATACGCGGAGCAACTTCTCGAGCGCGCTGGGATGAGTGGCTGCAATCCATGCAACATACCGTTGGAGGTGCGCCTGAAGCTGAGCAAGGAGGACAGCGCGCCTTCGGCGGATGCCACAAAGTACCGCGGCATCATCGGCTGTCTGTGCTACCTCGTCAACATGAGGCCGGACATGGCTCTGGCCGTGGGCGTGACCAACCGGTACATGGAGGCGCCGAGCACGCACCACTGGACGAGGTGAAGCAGATCCTCAGGTACATCCGCGGCACTCTGCATTATGGCTGCGGCTACAAGAGGAGGTCGGGTGCACCCTCCCTGGTCGGCTATAGCAGCAGATACCACGCCGGCGATAGGAACGACTGCAAGAGCACCTCCGGCGGGGTCTACTTCCTCGGCGGCAGCGTCATCACCTGGAAAAAATGACCACATCAATGCCATGTCATCATTTCTTTCACCGCTTATAAATTAACTATTTTTTACCGGGATTTATTTGCAGGTTGACTTGGTTTTTCTCTCTCAGAAACCATGCTAAAGGCATGGGAGGGAAAAATATTAAAAAAACGTTGCGCTGCCTATAACTTGAACCAAGACCATTTGGAATTAGCACTGCATCACTGATCACTGACCGCTAGAACAACAACCTGTTTCCACACTAACATGCATGCCGATATATATAGACATATATATATACTCTCATAGAATCACACTAGTGCAGAACCGGGCTATAGTACCGGTTCGTAAGGTCCTTTAGTGCCGGTTCTGTAACCGGCACTAAAGAGTGAGGACTAAAGGTCCCCTTTAGTCCCGATTCAACACAAACCGTCACAAAAGGGCCACCACGTGGCATGAGCCCGCGCCGGGGGTTGGGAGACCTTTAGTACCGGTTGGTAGGTTTAGGGGTTTTTGGGTTTATGATTTCTTTTTCCTTTAATTTTGTGTTTTTCATTTAATTCTTTTTCATTTGATGGTATTTTATGATAATGCATATTGTATACATTATGTATATATATAAATAGAATTTCTGGTAGAACTAATGATATATATATCGTCGAATGTCTCGCACCACCATTCACACATACACATGTATATATACAATTTGGTATATACAATTTATCTTACCTGGAGGCATTACTGCGGTAGCGGGTAATGAAATTCTCCTTTGGGATCTATATGACCTGGTCGAGCAAAAATCCCGTTATTTCTTCTTGAATTGCTAGTACGCGATTCCGTTGGTAGGAGCTTATCCCGCATCTCATTGAACTTTAAAGAAGGAGATCAATATGCATGTATTAGTTGTGTGTATATATATTAGATATCGATAATGATGTAAAAATTGTAAATAGTGTTCTCACAAACGTATCCATAGTTGTCTATGAGATATGCTCCTTTCGGACGCCATCATACGAATGTTCTCGCAAACGTAGTATGCACATAAATCATTTCCCTGCGCCTGCTTCATGGCCTTTACGAGAATAGAATTCAATCAGATAATAATTAATCAAGCATGATAATTAATGGTATTGAAACTAGAATTAAAGAGATGGTAGCTAGCTAGTACTATTTAATTAATTACCTTGGGTCGATACCAAAATAGCTTTTGTTTCGATTGGCCTTGAACCGTTTTAATGTACTTTTCCCAAGCCCTACTCGCCGGCAAAGAAAATGAATAAAGGAGTTATTAATTAGTTGATATCAGGAAATGACAAACTAAAGAGGCCGACATATAGTTCGATAATGATTGAAATTACCTGTTGACCACCCCCTTCACGATTTCGTACTCAGTAACTGGTTTAAGTAGTGAGTCCAGTACTTTAAGTTTTGCTTCGTCAACTTGAATGATTAACAAGATCTAGTGGAAACTGCATGCGCACACATTTGCATGTATAAATTAAGCGGGCATGTGCATAACACTCATCAACTAACCTAAACCCTATACACTCATTACATCTAGCTAGTAAGCAAAACAGAATTTGTAGTACAAGACAATGTGACTCACCCGAAGTTGTAAGGAAGTAGTATATCTCGATTGGTATTTAGGCGCTTCAAGAACTCTAGCATGCTTTTCTTTGTTACTTTTCGATAGAATTCCTGTGACCATGTCTCTTGATTAATGGTATTTGAGTCAATGAACCCAATGCCATAGCGTCCAACTTTTTTCATTTGATAGACCTTCATTCTGCATAATACCACAGAAAAGAATATAGTGAGGATAATTACAGGTAATGATCAACGAGCACTACAACTAGCTTGAGACTTAAATTATACAAAGAAATCACTTACAGACAATAGCAACTGACGATAGATTTGTCGAGTGCGTCTTGATTGAATAATTGAAACTGTTCTGTAAACTCAACATACAGAGCATTTTCATGGTAGTAATGCTCTGGCTTGACTCTCACCATGAGGGACTCTCGATTGGTAGTGTTGGCAATTTTCATGTACCATTCATGCAATTAATACGTTCTCGTTGAGAGCTTCTGGACCTCCTCAGGCTTGACCAAAGGTTTGCCGCGGGCATATTTCCATTTTAGTTTCTGCTCTGTAAAACTTTCCATGGGCTCGAGCTCTAGGAGTTGTTCTACAGTGCATCCAATCTCTGCAGCCTGCCTTCTATGATCCTTTGTTATTACCAGATGATCTGCCGCACTGGTACTCTTTTGTGTTGGTACAATGAGCGGGGGGGGGGGGTCGATTGCGCCGCCTGTTCTCCCAGCTGGGGAACAGTTTCCCGCTTTTTTGGCAGCTGCTAGGCTCGTGCTCGACTCTTTCTTTTTTTGTGCTTGATATGCCTTCCTGATTTGGCGCTCATAGTCTGAGTCAATAGGCTTGGGAGCTGGTGCTCTAGCCATATGAATGAAGTGGTCAATGATATGCTCAGGTACAATCTCCTTTTGCGGTGATGGCAGTTTCATCCAAAATGGGCATCCAATTGGCGATGCACTTCGGCTTCGTTTTCCTCCTCACTCAGGTCGTAAGGCCAAAGAGGAAGAGGCTTGAGGCTTGGACCATATTAGAATCTCTTGCCTCCTGTACTTGTATAGCTAGCCGCCGAAGCTGCGGCGGCTGTCTTTCGCTGTTGCTTAGGCGGCGGAGACAGCTGACGCGGTGCCTGATGACTTGGAGGAGGAGGACTGGGATGACGCAGTGGCGGACTTGGACAAGGAGTGGGCTCATGCGGTGCCGGACTTGGAGGAGCAGGAGTGGGCTCACTCGTTGGCGAACTTGGAGGAGCAGTACTCTGCTGAGGCGGTGGCTGATGACTTGGAGGAGTGGGAGTCTGCTGACGTGGTGGCGGACTTTGGGGAGGAGTCGGCTGATGCGGAGTCGGTGGCCTTGGAAAGGCGATGCAATCCTTTCTCCATAGAATGATATGATGTAATGGCTCTCCCAGTGTGCGCTCGTCGTCACCTCCAGGAATGTCAAGTTGTAGCCCCCAATATTCTGCCACCGCTTCATCAATCGCGACACGAGCATAGGCGGCTAGAATCGGATCACTACTGCAGAACCGGGCTTTAGTGCCGGTTCGTGACGGCCTTTAGTACCGGTTCGTCACGAACCGGCGCTAAAGTGCAAACACGTGGCACGAGCCAGGTCCGTGTGCGTGTAGGACATTAGTACCGGTTGGTAACACCAACCGGTACTAAATGTTTGAGTGTTTTTTTTAATTTTTGCTTTAATTTTGTGTTTTCAATTTGGCTTTATTTTCCATTTAATTCTTTTTTGTTTGCTGGTATTTCACGATACTACAAATTGTACACGTTATGCATATATATTAAATAGATTTTCTCATACGTAGAACCGCATATATATATATATATATAATATATCATCGAATGTCTCACAGCCAACACCATTAACTATTCACACATATACACATGTATATACATATACAATTTCTACTACATGTTGCCTTGGTGCCTTCGGAGCACGATGACAAGTGGTTCATGGGGGCGGTAGCGGGTAATAGTATTCTCCTTTCGGATCTATGACCTGGTCGAGCAAAAATCTGGCTATTTCCTCTTGAAGTGCTTGTATGTGGTCCGATGTTAGGAGCCTATCCCGCACCGATCTGAACTGTTAAGAAGGAGATCAATATGCATGTGTGTTAGTTGTGTGACTAGATATTGATAATAGTGTGAATAGTGTTCTGACAAAAACGTACCCAGTCCTGTCTATCAGATCTGCTCCTTTCCCACGTCATCATGCAAAAGTTCTCACAAACGTAGTATGCACACAGATTATTCCCTTTCGCCTGCCTCAGGGCCTTTACGAGAATGGAATTGAATCAGATAATGATTAATCAAGCATAATAATTAATTAATGATATTGAAACAAGAATTAAAGAGATGGTAGCTAGCTAGTACTAGTTAATTACTTACCTTGGGTCGATGCCAAAACAATTTTTTTCCATTCTCCTGGAGTCACCGCGATGAACTTTGCCCATGCCCTCCCCGCCGGCAAAGAAAATTAATAAAAGGGTTATTAAATAGTTCATATCAGGAACTAATAGTTAATTATGATTGAAATTACCTGTTGACTATCCCCTTCATGATGGTGTAGTCTTTATCTTCTTTAGTTAGTGAGTCCAGTAATTCAACTTTTCCTTCCTCAACTTTAATGTCTATCAAGACCCAGTGCCAACTGCATACGCACACGTTTGCATGTCTTAATTAAGCGGGCATGTGCATAAAATTAATCAACTACCGTAAACCGCATACACTTAATTATTAATATCTAGCTAGCTAGTAAGCAAAAACAGAATTTGTAGTACAAGACAGTATGA
Organism: Triticum aestivum; assembly: GCF_018294505.1. Classification (NCBI taxonomy): domain Eukaryota; kingdom Viridiplantae; phylum Streptophyta; class Magnoliopsida; order Poales; family Poaceae; genus Triticum; species Triticum aestivum. The sequence continues at coordinate 751,041,516 of NC_057813.1, read as the reverse complement.
CTCACAGGAAGTTGTAAGGAAGTAGTATATCTTCGAAGATATTGAGGCGCTTCAAGAACTCTAGCATGCTTTCCTCTACAGCAGCTTTACAATGTTCAATCTCCCATATGTCCTGGTTAATGGTATTTGGGTCAATGAACCCAACGCCATAGCGTCCAGCTTTTTTCATTTCATATATCTTCATCCTGCATATAATACCACAGAAAAAGAATATAGTGAGGATAATTACATGTAATGATTGATCAAAATTATCACTACATAACTAGCTTGAGACTTAAATTACAGAAAGAAATCACTTACAGACAATAGCAACTGACGATAGACTTGTCGAGTGCGTCTTGATTAAATAACTGAAATAGTTCTGGATACTCAACGGCCAGAGCTTTCTCATGGTAATAATGCTCATGCTTGACATTCACCATGAGGGACTCTCGATTGGAAATCCTGGTAATGTTCATGTACCATTGATGAAATTGATACATTCTCTTTGGGAGGTCCTTGACCTTGTCTGGATGGACCAAAGGTTTGCCCCGGACATATTGCCATGCTATTTCCGATTCTTTAAGCGTAGGCATGGGCTCGATTTCGAGGAGTTGTCCAACAGAGATATTGAGCATTTGAGCCTGCATTATATGATCCTCTGTTATTACCACATCGCCATGTTGGGGAACGCTAACGGTTTGCCCACAATAATATTTGGCGCGCGTACTACTCCTCTCATGTGTTGTTGGCACAACAAGCGGGGGGATCGCTTGCGCCGCCTGTTCTCCCAACTGGGGAACGGTTTTCCCGCATTTTTTGCCAGCTTCTTGTTGGCTCGAGCTTGAGCTCGCTTCCTTCTATAGTCGTGCTCGATGTGCCTTCCTGATTTAGCGCTCATAGTCCGAGTCAACAAACTTGGGAGCTGGTTCTCTAGCCATACGAATGAAGTGGTCAATTACTTTCTCAGGCACTTTCTCCTTTGGTGGCGGTGCCGGTTTCGGTCCAAAATGGGCGTCCACTTGGGCTTGCACTATGGCTGTGTTTTGCTCCTTAGTCATGTCGTAAGGCCTCTGAGGAAGAGGAGCGAGGCTTGGACCATATTTATATCGCTTGCCTTCGCCTGTACTTCCTGAACTACCTCGACTCATACCGCTATGCACCAAAGCTGCGGGATGTCTCTTCTGCGAATGCTGAGATGACGGAGACGGCTGACGTGGAGTTGCACCAGGAGAAGTGGCCTGACGATGTGCCGGACTTGAAGCAGGAGGTGTGGCCTGACACGGTGCCGGACTTGCAACCGGAGAAGTGGCATGACGCTGCGCCGGGCTTGAAACCGAAGGAGTCAGCTCACGCGTTCGGGGACTTGGAGAAGGTGGCGGACTTCAAGGAGGAGTCGTCTCACGCGTTCGTGGACTTGGAGGAGCGGGAGTCTGCTGACTCGGTGGCGGACTTCGAGGAGTCGGCAGACGACGCGGTGTCGGTGGACTTCGAAAGATTATGCGGTCCTTTCTCCATAGGATGATACGATGTATGGCCTCTCCGAGTGTGCGCTCGTCTTCACCTCCAGGAATGTCAAGCGTTAGCCCCGAATATGGGTCCACCACTTCATCAACCATGACACGAGCATAGCCCTCTGGAATCGGGATGCAATGGTAGGTTGCTTCGGGGGTAACTGGAAAAGCAACGCCGTCCGCCACTTTCATGGATATGTTCTTCATTTTGGAGTGTAGCTCGCACTTAGTGTTCTCTATGATGTCATCAACAGGGTATTTATCTAGCAGTGTGTCGCCCGGGGCAGAACCAACGCTGCTTCTCGGCATGGATGGGACGGTGCTATCCAATGCTGGACGGTCATCCGCTTGCTGCTGCCGCTGCTGAGACCCCCTTTCCTGGCTAAGTGAGTCGATCTGTTGTTGCTGCTGCTGGAATTTGAGTGCCAGGTCCGCGTGCCTTGCTTCTAGGCCTTGAAGGCGTTCTGCGTCCTGCTTCCTCTGCTCCTCCTCCAGCTTCCTTTTCTTCTCCTCCTCCATCTTCCTTCTTGCACGGCTCCTGTAGTCCTCGTTCCATTCTGAAAAGCCCTCATACCAGGGAATAACGCCCATGCCTCGTGTTCTTCCCGGGTGTTCAGGATTTCCCAGGGCGTGCGTAAGCTCTTCGTTCTCTCTGTTGGGCGTGAAGACCCCCCTTCGAGCTTCATCTATTGCATCAATTATCTTTTGTTCGGCTCCTTTTAGACTTGCCTTCCGCGAAACTCCGCCTGTCTTCGGGTCCAACGCTCCCCCATGCGCATAGAACCAAGTTCTGCACCTGGGGGCCAGTGCCGGGTAACCGGAGTGACCCCTGCATCCTCCATCTCTTGCTCAGACTTATCCCACTTAGGTAATGCCACCGCGTAGCCACCTGGACCCAGCCTATGGAACTGCGTCTTTCTTGTGGCATTTGCCTTGTTTTTCATCGACCGTTCCTTAGATAATTCTGAATCCTTGAAGGTCACGAAATCGTCCCAATGTTCTCTTTGCTTCTCCAGTGTTCCCTTGAAATCTGGAGTCTTCCTTTCATTAGCGAGGTAGTTGGCCCATACAGTTTTCTTGTGGGTGTTGAATGCAATTTCCATCTTCTTAAGAGCAGTGGCCTTGACTTTGTCCACATCTGCTTTAGTGAAATGATCTGGTAGGGTGAAATGTTCCATCAGAGATTTCACCAGGTCTTCTTTGGCTCTGCCATCGACCCAAGTAACACCTAGATGTTTAGTCTTTGGCTCTTTCCATTCTTGAATGGAGATCCGGAGTTTGTCCTTCACAAGAACTCCGCACTGACGAGTCCACTTGTTCGCAATGTTCTTAGGCGTGAGGGGTTCGCCACTAGGTTTGATGGATTCGATGTGGTACTTTACACCATCCTTCAACAATCTGCCCGAGCCTCGCTTTGTCTTGCTGTCTGTAGAAGCAGATTTGCTCGATCCGGAGGGCTGAAAGAAGAAAGATCGATTCGTTAATATATCTTCAATAAAAAAACATGTGATGATCATCATGATGCATGCTTATATAAATATACCTCGATGGTAGTGTTTGTTATTTGAAGATCAGCACTGTCTGTGTCATCACAAACATTGTCTGTGTCATAATCATAATCATAGTTCATGACTTCATCAGCCCGGTCGTCGAGATCGAATATATTTTCATCACCCTCTCCGGTATTGTTAAGATATTGGGAGCCGTCATCTGCTTCATTCAGATCATCTAGCCTGTGAGGGATGCGTATGATGTGGAACAATTCCTCTTCTCTCTCTCTGCCGGTATTGTCCGCCATAGCTTTTACTTTACTAATAATACAGAAGAAATATAAAACAATTTAGTATTCAAATTACAATGCATGGATGCAATTAATCAATAAGGAAAATCTGAATCTCGAATACATCCTCTCGAATATATAATCTCGAATACATCATCGTCTTAATATATATAATCTCAAATACATCGTCTCGAATACTATATATCGAATACATCACTGGCTAGGTACCTAATAAAGATCGAGTACTACAGAAGAATCTAGGGAGCCACTCGCGGTTCCTGGGGCGCGGGCGGTGCACACCCAAAGAGAAGGAACCATCAGAGGATCATATCTCCGGTCATCTGCCCAAAGAACCCGCCAAGTAGTGGAGAACCTGACGTCGTTCATAGCAGCCATGTAGCGATGGACGTGCTCATCTTCCTCCCTGACACGGTGACGCACCACCTCCGGCAGGGCCGGCTGGCTCTGCACCGAATGTGGCCCACGCGAACGCCACCAAAGAAGATTAGGATCGACAACGGGACCCGAGGTCGGGTTCCTCACCAAGCGGCGCGCCCCTCCAGGTAGCACCTCCCAGTGCCAGCCTGGCGGAGCCCAGTCCCGGACATGGGTCCCCTGAAGCATGACGTCGTTGCGAACAGGTCGACAGCGAGGATGCGGGCCGGGCATATCATCGAGAACAAATACTATATGCCCGCAAAAAGTAACATTTTTTAAATGATTGGATTGTGATAACTAAAATTCTATATATATGCAAATTCTAACAATTTGACATTAATCTAATTCATCTAACTAAAACTAATTCTAAAATTTCCTGATTATATAACTAACATTTCCATAACAATTCTAATATTTATATAACTAAAAAACAGAAAAATTGCTAACATTTCTATAAATATTTCTATAACTAAAAAACAGAAAACATTTATAACATTTCTATAAAACTAACATTTCTAATATTTATATAACTAAAAAACAGAATAATTTCTAACATTTCTATAACTAAAAAACAGAAAAATTTATAACAAACAAACTGATGTGTGTAGTGTGTGTGTGT
>NC_057813.1:751035889-751037176 GCF_018294505.1 Triticum aestivum | reverse complement strand
GTCGACGGGGGCGGCGACGAGGGGCGGGGACGGCCGGGGTCGGCGACGAGGGGCGGGGGCGGCGACGATCGGGGCTGGGCGGCGCGACGGATGGAGGAAACAGAGGGAAACTAAATTTTTTTCAAGTGTTGTATATATAGGATGGACCTTTAGTACCGGTTGGAGCCACCAACCGGTACTAAAGGTCTGTTTTGGCCAGGCCAAGCGGCGGGAAGCGCACCCCCTTTAGTACCGGGTGGTGGCTCCAACCGGTACTAAAGGGTGGGTCTTTAGTACCGGTTGGAGCCACCACCCCGTACTAAAGGGGTGCACTGGCACAGTGCGGTGCGACAAGTTTAGTCCCACCTCGCTAGTCGAAGGGCTACCGCACTGGTTTATAAGCCCCAGTGCGGTAGCTCTCTCGAACTCCTCTCCTAAGCAGGCCTACTGGCCTACCAATTCATTGCTGCCTTGTGGGCCTACTGGGCCTTTGCGGGCTTGCATCCTGGCCCAACAAAAGGTTGAGTTTCTATTCGTATGCAGGCCGCTTTGGCCCAGTAGGCGGGCTTTTTTTTATTTACTTAATTTTTTTGCTTTTTATTTGTTTTATTTATTTTTGAGTTGTTTTTTGCTGTATTTAGAGTTTCTTTGTGAATATTTTTTCTTTAGGTACAAAAATTTACAAACTTTGATTTGTTAGTGCCGGTAGTTTTCAAATTTAAATAGTTTAAATTTTGAATTATTTGAAATTTGTGTGAATCACTAGTTTGTGAATAACTTAACTTTGAAAAAAGATTTTTCAGTAATTCTTTTTTCTTATGTTTAATATTAGTGTGTTTTATCATTATATTCATTTTGGTAATGCTTAGGTTATTTAAAAAATGAAATGCCTCTATAACATTTCAGTTTTCGTTGGAAACCCTGATACTTCGAAAAAGATTGTCCATTTTGTACACGAAGTGTATTCAGTTTTTGCCGTAACCCTCTCTACTTTTTTGCACATGCTATTTGTATGAAATTATGATACCATGCCAACTTTCAACCTTTTCTGAGTTCATTTCAAATGCTTTTCAATTTCAGGGTCATTTAGCTGGAAAAAAATCAGTAAATGCATGAAAAAGAATTTGTTTCCACATAAAAAATTTCGCGTTTCAAATGCCAAAACACATAATTAACTACCCTAACTATTACAGACATTCCCTCCTGGGTGTGAAACACAGAAGAAAGTGATGATAGTGAAGCCGATCACATCCCAGATCTTTGGGTGTGAAACTTTTTCTTCTCGTGTGTCCCTTTGCGCCGTAGCCA
>NC_057813.1:751020716-751035879 GCF_018294505.1 Triticum aestivum | reverse complement strand
TTTCAAGTGTTGTATATATAGGATGGACCTTTAGTACCGGTTGGAGCCACCAACCGGTACTAAAGGTCTGTTTTGGCCAGGCCAAGCGGCGGGAAGCGCACCCCCTTTAGTACCGGGTGGTGGCTCCAACCGGTACTAAAGGGTGGGTCTTTAGTACCGGTTGGAGCCACCACCCCGTACTAAAGGGGTGCGCTGGCACAGTGCGGTGCGGCAAGTTTAGTCCCACCTCGCTAGTCGAAGGGCTACCGCACTGGTTTATAAGCCCCAGTGCAGTAGCTCTCTCGAACTCCTCTCCTAAGCAGGCCTACTGGCCTACCAATTCATTGCTGCCTTGTGGGCCTACTGGGCCTTTGCGGGCCTGCATCCTGGCCTAACAAAAGGTTGAGTTTCTATTCGTATGCAGGCCCCTTTGGCCCAGTAGGCGGGCTTTTTTTTATTTACTTAATTTTTTTGCTTTTTATTTGTTTTATTTATTTTTGAGTTGTTTTTTGCTGTATTTAGAGTTTCTTTGTGAATATTTTTTCTTTAGGTACAAAAATTTACAAACTTTGATTTGTTAGTGCCGGTAGTTTTCAAATTTAAATAGTTTAAATTTTGAATTATTTGAAATTTGTGTGAATCACTAGTTTGTGAATAACTTAACTTTGAAAAAAGATTTTTCAGTGATTCTTTTTTCTTATGTTTAATATTAGTGTGTTTTATCATTATATTCATTTTGGTAATGCTTAGGTTATTTAAAAAATGAAATGCCTCTATAACATTTCAGTTTTCGTTGGAAACCCTGATACTTCGAAAAAGATTGTCCATTTTGTACACGAAGTGTATTCAGTTTTTGCCGTAACCCTCTCTACTTTTTTGCACATGCTATTTGTATGAAATTATGATACCATGCCAACTTTCAACCTTTTCTGAGTTCATTTCAAATGCTTTTCAATTTCAGGGTCATTTAGCTGGAAAAAAATCAGTAAATGCATGAAAAAGAATTTGTTTCCACATAAAAAATTTCGCGTTTCAAATGCCAAAACACATAATTAACTACCCTAACTATTACAGACATTCCCTCCTGGGTGTGAAACACAGAAGAAAGTGATGATAGTGAAGCCGATCACATCCCAGATCTTTGGGTGTGAAACTTTTTCTTCTCGTGTGTCCCTTTGCGCCGTAGCCACGGAAAATCTTCATCATTTAACTAGATGCTCGGGTCAATATTCACTGTGAATGGAGCAATTTCATCAAACTTTTCATAATCTTCTGACATGTCTGTCTTGTCATCCACTCCCACGATGTTTCTTTTTCCCGAAAGAACTATGTGGCGCTTTGGCTCGTTGTATGATCCATTCGCTTCCTTATCTTTTCTTTTTCTCGGCCTGGTAGACATGTCTTTCACATAAAAAACATGCGCCACATCATTGGCTAGGATGAATGGTTCGTCTGCATACGCAAGATTGTTGAGATCCACTGTTGTCATTCTGTACCGCGGGTCTTCCGTTACCCCGCCTCGTGTCATATTAACCCATTTGCACCGAAACAAAGGGACCTTCAAATCACCTGATCCATAGTTAAGTTCTCATATGTCCTCTATGTAACCATAATATGTTTCCTTTCCCGTGTTGGTTGTTGCATCAAAGCAGACACCACTGTTTTGGTTGGTGCTCTTCTTATCTTGGGCGATCGTGTAAAATGTATTCCCATTTATCTGGTACCCTTTGAAAGTCATTATATTTGAAGATGGTAACTAGGACAGCGAGTACAGGTTATTTTGAATATCGCCATCATTCAGGGCATGTTTCTGCAACCAACCGGCGAAAGTCCTCGTTTGTTCGCGTGTAATCCAGTCGTCAGAATTCTCCGGGTGTTTGGACTGTAGAAAATTCTTGTGTTCCTCCATATATGGAGCCACCAAGGCGGAATTCTGTAGAACTGTGTAGTGTGCTTCAGTGAGAGAATGCCCGTCCATACATATTATTTGATGCCCTCCTAGCGTGCCTTTTCCTTCCAGTCTGCCCTTATGCTGCGATTCAGGAACACCAATCGGCTTAAGGTCAGGAATAAAGTCAATACAAAACTCAATGACTTCCTCATTTTCATGGCCCTTCGAGATGCTTCCTTCTGGCCTAGCACGGTTATGAACATATTTCTTCAAGACTCCCATGAACCTTTCAAAGGGGAACATATTGTGTAGAAATACATGACCCAAAACGTTAATCTCTTCGCAAAGGTGAACTAAGACGTGCGTCATGATGTTGAAGAAGGATGGTGGAACACCAACTCGAAACTGACAAGACATTGCACCAAATCATTCTGTAACCTTGGTATGATTTCTGGATCGATTACCTTCTAAGAGATTGCATTGAGGAATGCACATAGCTTCACAATGGCCAATCGAACGTTTTCCGGTAGAAGCCCCCTCAATGCAACCGAAAGGAGTTGCGTCAAAATCACGTGGCAGTCATGAGACTTTAGGTTCTGGAACTTTTTCTCTGCCATATTTATTATTCCCTTTATATTCGACGAGAAGCCAGACGGTACCTTCATGCTGAGCAGGCATTCGAAGAAGATTTCCTTCTCTTATTTGGTAAGAGCATAGCTGGCCTGACCCTGATGTATGTCGTCTTTTCCGTGCATACGTTGCTGGTCCTCCCGTGCCTCTGGTGTATCTTTTGTCTTCCCATACACGCCCACAAAGCCAAGCAGGGTCACACAAAGATTCTTCATCACGTGCATCACGTCGATTGCAGAGCGGACCTCTAGGTCTTTCCAATATGGCAGGTCCCAAAATATAGATTTCTTCTTCCACATGGGTGCGCGTCCGTCAGCGTCCTTCGCAACAGGTTGTCCGCCAGGACCCTTTCCAAAGATTACCTTCAAATCCTTGACCATATCATGTACATCAGCACCAGTACGGTGGCGAGGCTTCGTCCGGTGATCCGCCTCACCTTTGAAATGCTTGCCTTTCTTTCTTACGGGATGCCTGCTCGGAAGAAATCGACGATATCCCAGGTACACATTCTTCTTACAACTATTCAAATATATACTGTCGGTATCATCCAAACAGTGCGTGCATCCGCGGTATCCCTTGTTTGTCTGTCCTAAAAGGTTACTGAGAGCAGGCCAATCATTGATGGTCACGAACAGCAACGCCTTTAGGTCAAATTCTTCCCCCATGTGCTCATCCCACGCACGTACACCTGTTCCATTCCACAGTTGTAAGAGTTCTTCAACTAATGGCCTTAGGTACACATCAATGTCGTTGCCGGGTTGCTTAGGGCCTTGGATGAGCACTGGCATCATAATGAACTTCCGCTTCATGCACAACCAAGGAGGAAGGTTATACAAACATAGAGTCACAGGCCATGTGCTATGGTTGCTGCTCTGCTCCCCAAAAGGATTAATTCCATCTGCGCTTAGACCAAACCATACGTTCCTTGGGTCACCTGCAAACTCCTCCCAGTACTTTCTCTAGATTTTTCTCCACTGCGAACCGTCAGCGGGTACTCTCAACTTTCTGTCTTTCTTACGGTCTTCTGCGTGCCACCGCATCGCCATTGCATGCTCTTTGTTTTGGAACAAACGTTTCAACCGTGGTATTATAGGAGTATACCACATCACCTTGGCAGGAATCTTCTTCCTGGGGCGCTCACCCTCGTCATCACCAGGGTCATCGCGGGTGATCTTATAACGCAATGCACCGCATAGCGGGCAAGCATTCAAATCCTCGTACTCACTGCGGTAGAGGATGCAGTCATTAGGGCATGCATGTATCTTTTGCACCTCTAACCCTAGAGGGCAGACAACCTTCTTTGCTTCATACGTACTCTCGGGCAATTCGTTGTCCTTTGGAAGCATATTCTTTGTCATTACCAACAACTTTCCAAATCCCTTGTCAGATACACCATTCTCTGCCTTCCATTGCAGCAATTCAAGTGTGGTGCCCAACTTTTTTTTGTCAGCTTCGCAATTCGGGTACAACAATTTCTTGTGATCCTCTAACATGCGCTGCAACTTTGTCCTCTCCAGATCACTTGCGCAGTTTCTCTTTGCATCGGCAATGGCCCGACCTAGATCATCAGCGGGCTCATCTGATGCCTCTTCTTCAGCTTCTTTCTGCATTGCCGGCTCAGCTTCTTCCCCCATTGTTGTATCATCGTATTCAGGGAACCCATGGCCAGGATAGCCGTCGTCGTCCTCTTCTTCTTCATTGTCTTCCATCATAACCCCTATTTCTCCGTGCTTGGTCCAAACATTATAGTGGGGCATGAAACCGGTCTCAAATAGGTGGACGTGAATGGTTCTTGACGTAGAGTAACTGTGACCATTCTTACAGCCAGCACATGGACAAGGCATAAAACCATCCGCCCGCTTGTTTGCCTCGGCGGCAAGCAGAAAAGTATGCACGCCATTAATGAACTCGGGAGAGCATCTGTCATCATACATCCATTGTCGGCTCATCTTCATTACACAACACCGAATAGACCAAATTAATACAAGTTCATACATAAAGTTCATACATAAAGTTCATATACAACACTTAATTAAATGCAACATACAAATAACTCTCTAGATAAAGAATTTAAATGCAACAACAAATGCGATGAAGATCGCAATTAAGGTAACAATTGATCCAACAGCATAGTGATACCAAACCAAGCCACACTATCAATGGCATATTTTCTAATCTTTCTAATCTTCAACCTCATTTTCTCCATCTTGATCTTGTGATCATCGACGACATCGGCAACATGCAACTCCAATTCCATCTTCTCCCCCTCAATTCTTTTCAATTTATCTTTCAAATACTAGTTTTCTCTTTCAACTAAATTTAACCTCTCGACAATAGGGTCGGTTGGAAATTCCGGTTCACATACCTCCTAGATAAAAATATCTATGTCAACTTGATGGGCATAATTTGTCATAAACACGAAATGCAACAACTAGTTTTAAAATAGAATATACCACATCCGAATCATAACAAGGACGAGGGCCGACGGGGACGGATATCAAAACCATGGCACTATGTATAACAAACAACGTACGGGTAAGATAATTATACGAGTAACTATATATCCAAATCACATAAACATCAATTTGGTAATGTAAAACATTCATGAACAAGAGCCTCACCAGAAGGTGGTGCCGGCGACGGGACGGTGCGGGCGATCGACTGTGGTTACGACGGAGATTTAGAAGGCACTAAGTAAACCACACCTACATATGCAAACTAAGTGTTATTTTTGTGCTCAAATTGCATATAAATCAAATACTAGCAAATATAATTATTCCTCCCAAATTAATCACTATACAAAGCATTGCAAGAGCTAATCTAGCAGTGAGAGTTGAAAGGACAAAGTTGCTAACCTTTGTGATCATTTGAATGGATGGGGGCCTTCAAATCATGACAAATTTTGGGCAAAATTTGCGAGGAGCTAGAGGAGAGAGGGGGAAGAGCAGAGGAAGTGAGGGGAAAGGGGAAGAACAGAGTGGCTCGGGGGGACGAAGGGTTTATGTACGTTGACCTTTAGTACCGGTTCGTGCCATGAACCGGTACTAAAGGTGCTGGACGGGCCCCAGACTGACAACACCCTGCCACCACCCTCTTTAGTACCGGTTCGTGGCACGAACCGATACTATAGGTTCGCCACGAACCGGTACTAATGAGAACGGCCGGCTAGCCGTTGGAACCGGCACTAATGGACACATTAGTGCCGGCTCAAAACCAAACCGGCACTAATGTGTCTCATATTAGGTCCTTTTTCTACTAGTGGATTGCAATGGAAGGTTGCTTTAGGGGGATTTGTATAAGCAACGCCATCCATCCCCTTGATGGATATGTTCTTCATTTTGAAGTGTAGCTCACAATTAGTGTTATCCATGATGTCATCCACAGGGTATCTATCCAGCAGTAGTGCCTCATCGCCCGGTGCGAAACCCATGCTGCTTCTCGGCATGGATGGGACAGTGCTATCCAATGCTGGATCCGCTAGCTTCTGCCGCTGCAGAGACCCCCTTACCTGGCTAAGTGAGTCGATCTACTGCTGCTGCCGCTGGAATTCGAGTGCCAACTCCGCGTGTGCTGATTCTAGCCCTTTAAGGCGTTCTGCTGCCTGCTTCCTCTGCTCCACCTGCAGCTTCCTCTTCTTCTCCTCCTCCATCTTCTTTCTCGCACGGCTTCTATAGTCGGCGTTCCAATCCACAAACCCCTCATACCACGGAAGCAAATGTTTTTAATGCAGCTTCCTTACAACATGTTTTAGAGACCTACCATCAGAGTTCACGGCAATTGGTGAGTCTGTCCAAATCTAGTGTGTTCTTTAGTCCAAATACTCCTGCTGTATCCAGAACTGAAGTGTGTGAACAACTACATATTAACACTGAAGCATTGCCTGATAAATATCTGGGCCTTCCAGCATTGGTAGGGGCTGATAGAAGTGACTGCTTCAGGCACTTTATTGAGAGGATTAAAGAAAGATTAATGTGATGGATGGAGAAACAACTGTCTACTGGTGGTAAGGAGATTTTACTAAAATCAGTGGCACTAGCGATCCCTGTGTTTGCCATGTCTGTGTTCAGCATCCCTAAAGGAATTTGTAAGGAAATAACTGATTTAATTTCCCAGTTCCAGTCGGGTGATGGTGAGGAACATAATAGGATGCATTGGTACTCTTGGTGGAAACTCTGCTATCCTAAAGCCGAGGGAAGAATGGGCTTCAGAGATTTATATTCCATCAACTTAGCATTGTTATCAAAGTGCTGGAGGATTATTACAAACCCCGACTTATTATGTGCTAGAATTCTAAAAGCGAAGTACGTCCGTAACAACAGCCTTTTACAAGGAACCCTTAAAAATGGTTCTTACTTTACATGGCAAAGTATTATAAAGGGACTAGAAACCTTCAAGTTGGGGTACGTATGGAGGATTGATACAGGAGAAAATGTTCATATATGGAGAGATCCCTGGATTCCATTAAGTCCGGATTGGAAGGTCATTACAGCAAGGGGACACACAATCCTAGCTACAGTTGATGAACTCACCGATCCTAATGGAAACACATGGGATGAAGATCTGATTAGCTCCATCTTTAACCCAGTTGATACAAGGAGAATACTTCAGATTCCATTGAGCTATGGCGCTTTTGATGATTTTATCGATTGGCATCCTGACCAGAACGGTATATTCTCAGTCAGACCATCATACCGGGTGCAATGGACTCAAACTTTTCAGCGCAATGCAAATGTGCTGGAGAGGCCGAGCGGGTCCTGTTCTCACGCGGTGTGGAGTGCATTGTGGAAGCTGAACATCCCACGGAAAATACAAATTTTCTACTGGCGTGCGTTACATGGAACTATGCCTCTAAAATCCATAATCCATAACTGGCACGTGGGTTCGATGGGAGCATGCCCGATCTGTCATCAGGGTGTAGAGGATGTGCGGCATCTGCTGCTTGAGTGCACTCATGCAAGGGATTTATGGAGTCGGCTGGGTGTTCTGGACAGAGTGGACGAGGCAAGGAGAGTAGACCGGTCAGGATCGGTCATTTTGGAACATATCCTTCTTGCACCAGATAGTCCAGCTCTCATTAAACCGAATCTGGATGTTAAACAAATCATAGCAATGGGTGGTTAGTATCTTTGGTGGATCCGAAGACAACACACGCTTGATGAGACTACTCCTACTCCCATGAGGTGGTCTGTTCTGGCAATTGCTAATAATTATCATGTTGCTAATTCCAAGAGTGTGGTAGTACTACAACGATGGAAAAAAATCGGACCCAAAGTATGTCAAGCTCAACGTTGACGCCTCATTCCATCCTGATGTTGGAGAAGGGGCAACAGCGGCAGTGATTCGGGATGCTAAAGGAAATTTTCTAGCTGCACAATGCAAATTCATTTCATATGCAGCAGATGTGGTTAATGTGGAGGCAATGGCAATGTGAGATGGACTGGCGCTTGCTAATTCCTTAGGTATGCCGCGGGTGGAAGCGGAATCGGACTCTATGATTGTCGTTGATGCGTGTGTGGGACACACAACATGGGATGCAAATTCAGCAATGTTCGCATAATGTGTTGATATTTCTTCTTCTATTGGGAAGGTCGTCTTTAAACATTGTTATCGTGATTGTAACGAAGGGGTGCATGTGCTAGCTAACTACTTTTATTGTAATAAGATTACTAGTAGTTGGACGAACGAGCCTCCTGGCTTATTAGTCTCAAAACGGGTGAACGATGTTATCCCTGTTTAATTCAATAAAATTGTCATGATGGCCTTCCTAAAAAAACCAAAACGTGCACGTAGCGGTATCCTGCACGTGGCTCGTGATAGTGTTGAGTGGGAAGCCAGAGCAGGCGCACCCCGACGATTCAGCAAGTTCGAGGAGGGTTTGCTTTTTGGGAGACCTTGTCGGCCTCGTCAATGTATGCATGTACGATGCCGGGGAGCTCAGCAAGGTGTTGGACGAGCGCGCGCCGGAGCCTATATATGCATGCATGTACGTGACTGTATAATAACGCATGCATGAATTCTGGTTTAGTACTCTCTCCGTCCTATAGAGGTTTCAATATGGACTACATCAAAATGAGTGAATCTACACTTTAAAATACGTCTATATACATCCAAATATTGTCTGTATTGAAAGTAGTGAGCACTATGTATTTTATGTCCACGAAACAGTTTTGCTAAGTCTTAGTCGACTGAGACTACTGAGACTTCGTTACGTTTCAGTCGATTCTATATTCCTTTGATTTTGCATGGGGATTTATACAATTTTTTTATTTTCAGTCTTTTCTGTTTTCTTCTTATACTATGTCACTTACTGAGACTTGGTTAAGTCTTAGACTGAGACTAAGTCACACCCTTTGCGAAAACGTCTAAAGTCATACATATATCAGTTATCACAAGTCCTTACAAATACACCCTTCCAAAAAATAGATATTTATTCAGAATATTTGGGTGCCGAAATATTCTACCACCCGCATCCATCGGTGGTGCGCCGTGAGCATAGCTCGATGCCGCCTCTAGACCTCCCCCACGGCAGAACAAGTTTTTGAAACCTAGGAGTTTGTAGAAGCAACGGCCGAAAGCCCTCCATGCAGACCACAGACACTGATGGCCCCGATCCAAGAAACAAATCGTCGCCCCAGAGGAAAAATACCCAATAACGGCATGTAGAAACTCCAAAGACCACATTACTTAACAGTATAACTCAGCCATCTACGTGCCACCACAGCGTTTTGACACCGTCAGCCGTCGGATCAACCCAGTAATAAACCAGATCGATACAGCTTTTCACCATGTCACGATCCATTCAACACACATGTAGTTGGGCCGCTGCTCCGCAAACCGAGCTAGGGACCACCTCGTTTCACGGGCCGATCAGCGACCAAAAGCCCACGTAGCTTCCGTGCGTACTCCAACTTCGAAAGAGAAACAAATCTATGCCGACGCGACTCCCCAGTACCCCGCGATGCGTGGAGATGCCGCAATTCGGCTCAGCGCCGGCAGCGGGCACTATTGCCTTTGTATCTCCGCTTCCGCTATGCTCCTCTCGCCCGCTTCGTTCGTTCAAGTATGTTTCTATCATTCTATGCCTTACAAGTTGATCTCTTCATCCACCTATTGTTTTGTCTCTTAGACGACATTATGATCCTGATACGAGTTTTCGTAAACCTGCATTTGGATTGTCCCTTTTATTATTTCCAGTTCGTCTGTACAAATATCTTCTATTAAATATTCTTCCGCTTATGTCAGTCGTGCTAATGGGATCGTCGGCTCCAGCAGTCCGTTCTTGGGCCCCTTGCTTCCAGATTTTCCCTATTGCTTTTGTTAGGAAGTGTTTGGATAAATCCCAGTTTCAGAATATCTATATTTGATATTTACATTATTTTTGCAGAGCCATGCGAGATTGGTGAAGAATGTTCCGAGAAATACTTGACTGAACCATTCCACATGAACTAGAAACAATGGCTCATTGACAAGTTTTCCTTATTTGTTGCACTGTTCATACTGCCAAACATTCAAACCTACTACCATAGGTCTCTCATTGTTCATAAGCATACCATCAGCTTCTACAGTGATGCGAGTTCTACTACTAGGAAATGAGATAAAAAATGTTAGGTACGTTATGACTTATGGCAAATGAAATCTTCATTTTACATCTGTGTATGTGTACCACTTCCTAAAATTCCAAGTTATAAGAGTCATTGATAGATTATATTACTCCCTCCATCCCAAACTTTTTGTCTTATATTTGTCTAGATACGATGTATCTAATACTAAAATGTGACTTGATACATTCGTATTTAGACAAATCTAAGACAAGAATTTTGGGACGGAGGGAGTATGTATGCAGCTGTCTCTAACACTAAATCTGTTGCAAAGAAATTGATCAAACAAGTTCCGTTCTGCTTCTTGTACCTATAGTTACGTACATAAACCCATAAAACTTAAACACGTCGGCTAATGGCTGTTGGTTTTGTATTCCCAGGTACATCAACCATTTCTCAGTCTCTCCAGCATATATTTTGCTTCAATAATAGAGACGTATCTTTGCTTCTTATCATGAATAATAGTGCAGAAAACAAATATAGCCATTTTTTATTAGAAAAGGGGGGCCTCCTCGGCCTCTACATCAGAACGATGCATACATCAATAATTATAAATAAATAGGTTCGACAATATCTCAAAGTCTGGAAATGAAAATAAAGGGAAGCTCACACAGAGCCTCAACACGAACAGATAAAAAGCCACAGAGCCACAACGGGCTGGCAGAATAAAGATAGGAAAACCAATCGCCTATCCTATTACATGACCGCCATCCAAACCGGTTGAAGATATCCCGCGCAACCATCTCCCACCGGACAGAGCCAGTAACCAAACGCTCCTTGGCCGCCATCGGAGTGAGTAAGGACCACAAATGGATCAGCACCGTAGCGCAGAATAAAACCTGCAAAAAATGAATAGTTGTTGTTCTGTTAAAAGCCAAATCATTCCCGCAGTTCCAAATTGCCCATAACAACGCACATACAACAACACGAATGTGTCCAGCAGTATCGGACTCTATCCCAGCAAACCACGTTTCAAACAACGAACCTACCGAGTCCGGGGGAGTAATGTTAAAGGCAATTTGCACCGTACGCCACAAGACTCTCGCCAACGGGCACTCGAAGAAGAGGTGCTTAATGGTCTCGTCCCGATGACAGAAGCTACACCTAGTAGAGCCTGTGCAATTGCGCTTAACCAAGTTGTCATTTGTTAAAATGACTTGTTTACACTAATAGAAAAGAGGCCAATGGTCCAGGCCGGTCCAGCCCATTAGTCCCGGTTCAATCCAGAACCGGGACCAATGGGGGCATTGGACCCGGTTCGTGAGCCCCAGGGGCCGGCCGGGCCACGTGGGCCATTGGTCCCGGTTCGTCTGGACCTATTGGTCCCGGTTGGTGGGACGAACCGGGACCAATGGCCCTCGCTCCTGGCCCACCACCATTGGTCCCGGTTGGTGGCCTGAACCGGGACCAAAGGACGACCATTAGTCCCGGTCCATTCCACCAATCGGGACTAAAGGGTTGGTCCTCGTTGCGGCCAAAGTTTAGTCCCACCTCACCAACCGGAGGGGAATCAGACCGGTTTATAAGCCCCTCCCTCTCTGCCTTATTGAGCTCCTCTAAAAATGAAAATAGATGCCCTTATATAGGGAATTTAGGCTAAATTCATACGAGTTTCTCTTGAAATTTGTTATGAATTTAATTTAAATTTCCTCTATAAGCGCATCTATGCTCATTTCTGAGTAGCTTTTTATATAGTTTTTTTTCTTTTCTGCTATATTTATTTTTTTCTTTTTATTTCTGAGTTGTAATAAGTCATTAAAAATAAGCATCTGTGCTCATTTTTTAGTAAAGTTAATCATAACTATTTTTTCTTCTATTTATTTTTGAATTGTAATAAGTCATTAAAAATAAGCATCTATGCTCATATTTTAATAAAATTAATCACAACTATTTTTTCTTCTTTTTATTTTTGAGTTGTAATAAGTCATTAAAAATAAGCATCTATGCTCCTTTTCAAAATCCCCAAAAACCTAACAGAAAAAAAGTTACGGGGCTTTCAAGATCTAGCGGCAAAAAAATTTAAAAAATTTCAAACTTACTAGTGGCGCAGCGTGGATGTGGTGCGCTACTAGTAACAGAAAAAAAATTGGTTTTGAATTTTTTTTTGAATTTTTTTCAAAAAATGATACGTAATATGATCGGGAAGTTTGAAATATTTTTCAAAATTTCATCTCACTCATGAACATGAACAAAGTCCTAGACATCAACAAGGTATAACAGGATTGATATGCTAGATATATCAACAAGTGCCTGTGAAGTGAGCTGTTGCTGGGGTTGGATAGAACTCTGAAGTTAAGCGTGCTTGGGCTGCAGTAGTGTGAGGATGGGTGACCTTTCAGGAAGTTTGACCACGGAGTGCGATTTGACTTGAGATTAAGCATATTGACCCGAAATTAAACCATAGTGAACTGAGATTAAGAACCGCGACTAATGGGAACTTTAGTCGCGGTTCTGGAGGTGAACCGCGACCAAAGGCCTGGGCCCAGGGCGCTCGGTGGCCAGCTGGCGCACGTGAGGGTCTTTAGTCGCGGTTGGCCAGGACAACCGCGACTAAAGGCCTTCGGGCACCTTTAGTCACGGTTTGCCAGGCCAACCGCAACTAAAGCCCCTCCCCTATATATACCCATCCAGCAGCCAACACTTAGCCATTTGGAGCCATTCTCTTCACAAGTGGGTGTAGGTTTGCTTTTGGTTCCTCTTATGCACATAAGGTGTTTGATGAAATGCCCCAAGAGTATGAAACAAACATGACATGAAGTGTTGGAGCCACACTCCTCGATCGCGGTTAGCAACTTGATGAACCTTTGATGTGTCATTGATAAAATATGCATGTGTGCAGTTCATTGTTTAATTTATATTGTTTGTAGCTAGTTAGTTTAACAAATGCATGATGGTTAATTATATATTTTATATTATAATAATGCAAATGAATCGGCAATGGATGTACGGTAACCGACTCTCCGGCGAGTTCACTACGGGTTTGAAAGATTTCCTCGTAGTGGCTAATGCGAACAAGCAGGGGGGTTTTGTTATCTGTCCATGTGTTATCTGTAAGAATCAGAAGGGTTACTCTTCCTCAAGAGATGTTCACATGCATCTGCTTCGGCACGGTTTCATGCCAAGCTATAATTGTTGGACCAAGCATGGAGAAAGAGGGGTTATAATGGAAGAAGATGAAGAAGGGGATGATTTCATCGATGAAAGCTATCTTGCTCATTTCGGTGATACTTTCATGGAGGATGCTGAAGGTGAAGGGGAAGGTGAAGAAGAGGCACGTGATGATCCCGTTGATGATCTTGGTCGGACCATTGCTGATGCACGGAGACGCTGCGAAACTGAAAAGGAGAGGGAGAATTTGGATCGCATGTTAGAGGATCACAGAAAGGCGCTGTACCCCGAATGCGATGATGGTCTGAAAAAGCTGGGCTGCACATTGGATTTGCTGAAATGGAAGGCAGAGGCAGGTGTAGCTGACTCGGCATTTGAAAACTTGCTGAAAATGTTGAAGAATATGTTTCCAAAGGATAACGAGTTGCCCGCCAGTACGTACGAAGCAAAGAAGGTTGTCTGCCCTCTAGGTTTAGAGGTTCTGAAGATACATGCATGCATCAACGACTGCATCCTCTACCGCGGTGAATACGAGAATTTGAATGAATGCCCGGTATGCACTGCATTGCGTTATAAGATCAGAGGCGATGACCCTGGTGACGATGTTGAGGGCCAGAAACCCAGGAAGAGGGTTCCCGCCAAGGTGATGTGGTATGCTCCTATAATACCACGGTTGAAACGTCTGTTCAGGAACAAAGAGCATGCCAAGTTGTTGCGATGGCACAAAGAGGACCGTAAGTCGGACGGGGAGTTGAGACACACCGCAGATGGAACGCAATGGAGAAAGATCGACAGATGGTTCAAAGATTTTGCAGCTGACGCAAGGAACATAAGATTTTCTCTAAGTACGGATGGCATGAATCCTTTTGGCGAGCAGAGCTCCAGCCATAGCACCTGGCCCGTGACTCTATGCATCTACAACCTTCCTCCTTGGTTGTGCATGAAGCGGAAGTTCATTATGATGCCAGTGCTCATCCAAGGTCCGAAGCAACCCGGCAACGACATCGATGTGTACCTAAGGCCATTAGTTGATGAACTTTTACAGCTGTGGGGTGGTGTCCGTGTGTGGGATGAGCACAAACAAGAGGAATTTGACCTACGAGCGTTGCTTTTCGTAACCATCAACGATTGGCCTGCTCTTAGTAACCTTTCGGGACTGTCAAATAAGGGATACAATGCATGCACGCACTGCTTACATGAGACTGAAAGTGTACATTTGCCAAATTGTAAGAAGAACGTGTACCTTGGGCATCGTCGATTTCTTCCGAAAATTCATCCAGTAAGAAAGAAAGGCAAGCATTACAACGGCAAGGCAGATCACCGGCCGAAGCCTGCGGAACGCACTGGTGCTGGGGTATTTGATATGGTCAAGGATTTGAAAGTCATCTTTGGAAAGGGTCCTGGCGGACAATCAGTTCCGAAGGGAGCTGACGGGCACGCAGCCATGTGGAAGAAGAAATCTATATTCTGGGAGCTAGAATATTGGTGTCCGCTTTGATGCAGCAACCGAGAATGGGCAAAAGGTCACATATTATGGTTACATAGAGGAGATATGGGAACTTGACTATGGACCCTCCTTTAAGGTCCCTTTGTTCCGGTGCAAATGGTTCAAGCTAACAGGAGGTGGGGTAAAGGTGGACCAGCAATACGGAATGACAATGGTGGATTTCAACAATCTTGGTTACCTTGACGAACCATTCGTCCTAGCGAAAGATGTCGCTCAGGTTTTCTATGTGAAGGACATGAGTAGCAAACCGAGGAAACGGAAAGATAAGAAAACGATCAGTACATCATGCGATGATCCAAAGCGCCACATTGTTCTTTCAGGGAAAAGAAACATCGTGGGAGTGGAGGACAAGACAGACATGTCAGAAGATTATAATATGTTTGCTGAAATTCCGCCCTTCAAAGTGAACACCGACCCAAGCATTAAGTTAAATGATGAGGATGCTCCATG
>NC_057813.1:750977979-751020706 GCF_018294505.1 Triticum aestivum | reverse complement strand
GATTCCCGCCTGTTCGTCTCTGCCGCGCCCTCGACGCCGCCCGCCGTCGCCCTCGCCCTCGACGCCGCCCGCCGTCGCCCTCGCCCACCGCGCTGCTCATCCGGGCCGCCGACCGTCCGTCCCGGCCGCCGTGCTGCTCATCCAGGCCGCCGCCTGTCCGACCCCGGCCGCCGCGCTGCTCATCCGGGCCGCCGCCCGTCTGTCCCGCTGCTCATCCAGGCCGCCGCCCGTCCGTCCCCGGCGGGACGACGTGTACGCGCAGGCGTGGGAGCCCGCTGCCAGCTACGCCCGCGAGACGGAGCGCCTCTCCGCCAAGGAGTCCCTCCTCGCCGTGAGCTTCTCCCACCTCGTCCCCTGTTCCCCTTCCTTGCAGGACGAATGGATAGTTGGCTACAGCCGGCAAAAAAAATTGAAAACACAAACTATTTTCTGAAACTCCGGAACAAAATTTGAAAACACGAACAAATTTGTGAAAATCGAACATTTTTTGAAAATATGAACATTTTTGAAAAATAGAACATTTTTTAAAAGGAGAACATTTTTTAAAAAGAAAAAGAAAAAGAACAATAAACAAAAAAAGAAAAGAAAAACGAAACAGAAAAAGAAAGGAAAAGAAATGAAAATAAAAAAAGGGTTGGGAACTCTCGTAGGTGCGTTCGCTCGACAGTTTGATGCAGACAGCGTCATATAGGAAATTCCAACGTATCCTAATCACTGTTTCGGCGTCGGCTACAACGGGCCGGTGCATTAGCAGCAGTACAGCCGCGGAGGCTGCAACTGCAGCCCGGCTAAGACCCAGGCTCGGCCATATCCAGCCCTGTGTGACGCTGTTTGCATCAAAAAGTCGGCGCGTCTCACAGGACGTAGCTCACCTGGGCCGGCCCATTTTGGGTTCGCGACATGACAAATTGGAATTTCCTCCCTCTCCGTGACGCCGTCGTCTGCCGCCCCGTCTCGCGCTCTACCGCGACACCCTCTCCCACCCTTCCTCGACCCCTCCTTTTGCCACCACCCTTTCGCCACCGCCACCGCCACCGCCCCCCTTCTTCACTTAATTAATTTGTTTTTACTACATGTTTTTAGGACTGACATAATGGCGGACGATAGAGCTGACCCGATTATGGACAACTATGATCCGGACGGTGAAGCACATATGTTCGGCATCATAAACGGCGATATTCTATATGTGCCGACCGGAGAAGAAGAAGATGATATCTCTTCTTATCTGAACCTTGACGGTGAAGATGAAGGGCGCCGTCAGCAAGATGATGCCGAACAAACGTCGATAAACGACGATCTTCAAATGGAAGTAGCAACCACCTCCGCCGCCGAGGTATATATATACATTGAGCCTCTGGTGATACAAACTAACTGATTTGAATAAATATGTGTGTACTAACGCGCGCGACTCTCTTTCTTATTTTAGCCCTCGGCCGGATCGTCGAAACAATCGAGTACGTCGTCAAAGCGTGGCGCAACCAAGACGATGAAACAAGGAGAAACATGCACCATCGAGGTTGTCGACAGTGCAACCGGCAGGCCGCTGGAGCCCCGCAAGAACGCCACCAAGTTTGTCAGCCAATGCGGAGCCATTGTTAGAGACAACGTCTCGATCACCGTCCAGGAGTGGAATGAGCCAAAGAAGGCACGAATTGATGGTTTCACTTTTGTCGATAAGAGAACAAAAAAAGATTGCTTCAAGAAGCTTATGGAACATTTCGTTCTACCTCCGGAATACAACAAATTCGATGAGGAGGGTAACAAGATTGAGGAAAACAAGGAGAGGAGGAGGCTAGTCAAACAGTTCGCTCTTCATAAGATGGCCGACGCATTCCGGAAATTCAAGCAAAATCTAGCCCATGACTTTGTCAAGCAGAACAAGACTCCGGATTTCAAAGGACAATATGAGAAACTGAAACATGATTGGCCAGAATTTGTGAAGCAAAAGAAATCAGAGCAGTTCATTCAAATATGAAAAAAAAGGAAAATGCGGCTAAGAAGGAGTACAATCATGTTATGGGGCCAGGAGGGTATCGCATTTGGGTGCCTATGTTGGAGAAGATGGAGAACGAGCTGAGGGCGCGAGGAATCCGTCCAGGTACGGAGGGATGGGACCCAAGGGCCAAAAGCTGGTGGTACGGGCATGGGGGAACGCTGAACCCGGAGACAGGGGAGTGTGTTTACCGGGGCAAATTAATTAAATCCACCCAAGCCCTTATTAACGCAATGAGGGATGCTCAACAGGGGAAGATGAAGTTCAACAGAGAGAACGACGCGCTGACAAAAGCCCTCGGGAATCCTGAACACGGAGGACGTGTACGAGGCATGGGGCACATTCCGTGGAAAATAGGGTTCCCCCAGAACGATGACCCGTACGGTTACAGAAGCCGTAAGAGAAAGATGGATCGGGAAGCAGATGTTGTGGCGCGGTTGGCATCGGAAATGGATGTGATGAAGAAAACCATGAGTGTACTAGTAGCCGAAAGAGATGCAGCTCGGGTGCAGCATGAAGATCATCCAGCGGATCTCGGAAGCCAGCAGCGGAGAAGCAGCGTGGCTTCCACGGAGGCCCCACCGGCTGGTGCAGATGCACCGACGATCGAAATTACTGCACCGGAGCCTCTGGTGGTCGAAATTACTGCACCGGAGCCTCTGGTGGTCGAAATTACTTCACCGGAGCCTCCTCGCTACCCCGTGGACGATATAAAGGAGATGAAAGAATGTCATCTATATTATCCTATCGGGAACATGTCCATGAAGGTAGCCATCGGCAGTGCTTTACCATGTTTACCTGGAGCACTCCACCACAACAACCCCATTCAAGATGGCTATGCTCGTGTCACGGTGGAGGACATAGTCCAAGGGTTTGAGGACCTGGAGATTGACATTGCTACACCTGAAGGGGAGAAAAGACTTGGAGATGTCAAGCACCATTTCATTCTATGGCAAAAGAAGTTTATCAAGTTTCCAGGCGAGGCGCCAAGGACAACAAGTCCACCCCCCTACGGTGGTGGTGGTGGCGGTGGCGGTGGTGGTGGTGGTGGTGGTGGTGGCGGTTCACCTACACCTCCGTCACGTCAGCCGACGCCGCCCCCCAGTCCACAACGTCCGGCGGGTGATCAGCCACCGCCCCCCAGTCCTCGTCCGGCGGGTGATCAGACGCCGCCCCCCAATCCACCTCCGGCAAAGAAGCAGAAGCAGTCCTGGATTATTAACCCGGACCCTTATGTACCTAAGACCACAAAGGTACCGGAGCCATCACTGAAGCCTCTCCCCACAAGGCCTTGGGAACGTAGTGCCGAGGAAGTCGACGCGGCCGCGGCTGCTGATTTGGAGAAATGGAAGGCGGACTGCAAGAAGAAAAGAGAGCCCGAGCCCAAGCCAGTATTTTCTGATGAGCAAAAGAAGTGGGCTAAGTCATTTTTGAGCACACCGTCCCAAGCCGCGAAGAATCTGCCTAACGACTATGCACGTGAACTTCGCAGGCAGGCACTCATGTTCAAGGAGAACAAAGAGCGGGAGAAGGCCGAAAGTAAAAAAAGCGGGAAACAAGTTGCCCAGCTCGGGGAACAAAGTAAACAATCGATTGCCCCGCTTATAGTGGAAGCCTTCTGTCCGGATGCCCCCGAGATCATACAAGCTGCGGCAGCACAGAGATTGACTGTAACGAGTGCCAGAGAACAAGCGGCCAACTTAGGTATTACTCTTCGTGAACTGTTAGGCCTTGATGAGGCGCCAGTGAAGGAGGTAGTAATTACATATGTCAAGAATGGGCCTCTCGTCGAGCCTGCGCAGGAAAAGGATCTACCTCCACAAATGAAAGGTCTGCTGAAATGGTACAAGGGTTACATAAAAAATAAAAACGCCAAAGAATATATTTATGCGGAAGTTAGACATGAGCATCACTTCAAACATTACTATGTACAAATTGAACTGAGTGAATTGTTCCAGCTTTTCAATCTGCGCGAGCTCGATAAATCTATCATCAGTTGCTACGTTCTGTAAGTGATTTATTAATTTCTACCCCATCTCGTTCATATTGCCTGCACTATATATATGTCCTAACTATATTGTTGTGTCCGCTATTATACATGCAGAATGAAGATTAAGGAATGCAGAGTAAGGAACATCCATGATGTTGGGTTCATTGACCCACACATCGTTAATGGACATGTGTTGGAGCGTTACCCCGCCGACGTGGAGGCAGACCTGTGGCAGTTTCTTAATAAGCAGGAACTCAAAAGTGATATTCTATTTCCTTACCATTTTGAGTGAGTGTTTCTCTCTTGAGCACATTCTCTTTTGTTTACTCCATGCATGGTATGTGGCCGGCTAATCGATGAGTTATGCATGACGTACTGTGCATGTATCGTGTCTGCAGGTTCCACTGGATTCTGCTAGTAATTAAAGTTAACACCTCAGAATGTCTCGTCCACGACTCTGTGAATATGGATCCAAAGCTTTGGGGCGGCATGAGAAGAATGCTGCAGAAGTAATTATTTTCATTCATTTGCGCTCTATATCGATCGGCCTATTTCGTTCATTTCCTAATATCAAGTAACTAATTAATAACTCTCTTGTTCATTTAATTTTCTTTGCCTCGTAGGGTTTGGAGACGGTTCGTAGATACAAAGGTCGGTGAATTCAAAAAAGAGCTAGAATTCAAAATGTTAAAGGCTAAGAATGCTGGGGATATTCAGCCACCGGAGACCAATCTATGTGGATACTATGTCTGTGAGATGATCCGGAGATACACCTCTGAGCGGGTTCCGAGTGATACCAATGCTCAGAGGAATAACCTCCGGTGGATGCTTAGTCCAGAAGCTCGCTTCCGACCACTTCAAGAGGAACTAGCTGGATGGTTCAACAGGGAAGTCCTCCATCCTAAAGGAGAACACTATTACGAGGACGTAGAACTTTATATGCATTAAATCATGTATGGAAACTTGTTCAAAATTGTATATGGTCATCCGATGATATTGAATATATATTGTATATTCCTCTTGAATTCTTTTTGGTTCTAATTTCAAATTTATTTGAAATTGTACATTCATATGCATGTATGTAGTACCGTAGAATATATGAAACTCCTTCAAAATTAAAATAAAGCACAAAAGAAATAAAACAATACAAATTAAACAGAAAACAGGTTTAAGGGGGGGGGGCTAAAACCCTAAACCTGCGGCGGCCTTTAGTCGCGGTTGGCCAGAAGAACCGCGACTAAAGGTCCTCCGCCCCGACGGCCACCTGGCGCCCACGTGGACGGGCCTTTAGTCGCGGTTCTTAAGCAACCGCGACTAAAGGGGGGGGGGCTTTAGTCGCGCCCGTTCGGTCGCGGTTGCGCAACCGCGACAAATGGCAGTTGCGAACCGCGACCAAAGGCCCTTTTTCCACCAGTGTTTATTATTATTTCTGGTGTTCGTTGTACTACCATGATTTAAGATCAATAGATCGGAAGTTTTCCCGCAACAAAAAAAAATATCCCACATGGAGCAACAATTTCAACCTAACAATTATATAGGTAGGCTTTTATTATCTTCTACTACAACACTACACTAGCTGATTTCCTGAGAAACATCTGGATGATCTCTGTTAATGATACAACTCTCTAAACTATTCATATGGTCAGCACAGTGTCAACAAAATGTTCTTTACAGGATAAGGGTTTGTTTGTTGTCCTTGGAACTTCCCTGATTCCAACTAACAACATTGATGAAATATTCAGTGAAACACATTGCAAGTCAAAATAAGTTCCAGTATGATATAGTAAAATGTATAGTTTCGTACTTACACCACAATCCACAAAAGAAGGGAAAATTCTCTTAATTCCTCTTTTGTAGCAACGTCATCCTCAGTGATCATCTCTTCCCATGTCCCCCGGGATAGTCATTAGTGTCAGATCGATCAGCCTCTTCGCCTACATACACACAACATGGTTAGCACGGAATTCATTTCTTCCCAAAATCACTTCCCTAGAAGTTGGCACCCCTCATCTACGGCCATTTATGTGCCTACTTTTCTAAAAGGGAAGACATTCACACTTCCTAGCATGATAATTAGCAATCTTCAAATATCATAATAGAAAACATATGGACGAAATTAGTTCTTCAGGTGAGTCTATGGAAAAAATTGTGGCTACCTGAGTATAAAAACACGGCGACACACACAAAAGCTTGTGTCTAGGGAAAGTCCCGCAGTCGAGCCTATTCATCAACCCTGGTGAATTGAATGATTAAATAATTTGTTTCCATATTCTTATTAAGTGCAACTAAACATCACAAACAAAAAGGTTAAATGGAAAATTATAATCTAGCACTCAGTAAAATATATATGGTCATAAGTTGTGCAAAAGTTAGTTCATCAATTAGCATCAAGAAGAATAAAACAAAGGTATTTTCATTTCTTATGAAGTCAAATACACACAGAAAAAATAAACAACAAAATATGCTTGGTAGTGCCATTGATTTCATGAAACCAATGGACAAGCAACTCCATGCAAGGTTGGCACATTGGGTACCATATATAAGTGAGTGAAATGTGGATAAGCATGTCCTCATAGTACCATTGACTAAATCATTTCTCTTGGATCCTTTCATTACTAGTAGAATGCTCGTGCATTGCTATGGGGTACAAATCATATAAATGCAGCAAACAAATAATTAAGCTAGTCTCTATGGTTGAAGCTCAATTCTCCCACGTGGGTCCGAGCGTGTTCGGACAAAGGGGCGTCTAGCGAGCTCCTCAATATTCAACCATAGATGATCCAGGTTCACCCAAATCTAGCCCTATCTGGGTGGGGGGGGAGGGGAATTTGGTTATCTGGATTATCCACCATTTTATTTCCAACATGCTCCGGGTATTTGGAGCTTACAATATTCTTGTGTTCCTCCATATACGGAGCCACCAAGGAGGAATTTCTTAGAAGTGTGTAGTGTGCTTCAGTGAGAGAATGGTCGTCCATACATATTATTTGATCCGGTCCTAGCCTGCCATTTCCATCCAGTCTGCCCTTATACCGCGATTCAGGAACACCAATCGGCTTAAGATTAGGAATAAAGTCAACACAAAACTCAATGACCTCATTTTCATGGCCCTTGAAGATGCTTCCTTCTGGCCTAGGACAGTTATGAACATATTTCTTTAAGACTCCCATGAACCTCTCAACGGGGAACATATTGTGTAGAAATACAGGACCTAGAACGGCAAACTCTTCGCACAGGTGAACTAGGACGTGCGTCATGATATTGAAGAAGGACGGTGGGAAAACCAACTCGAAACTGACAAGACATTGCACCAAATCATTCTCCTACCTTGGTATGATTTCTGGATCAATTACCTTCTGAGAGATTGCATTGAGGAATGCACATAGCTTTACAATGGCTAATCGAACGTTTTCTGATAGAAGCCCCCTCAATGAAACCGGAAGCAGCTGCGTCATAATCCTGTGGCAGTCATGAGACTTTAGGTTCTGAAACTTTTTCTCTGCCATATTCATTATTCCCTTTTTTATTCGATGAGAAGGCAGACGGTACCTTCATACGGCATTCAAAGAAGATTTCATTCTCTTCTTTAGTAAGAGCATAGCTGGCATGACCCTGATGTACGCCGTCCTTTCCGTGCATACATTGCTGGTCCTCCCATGCCTCTTGTGTATCTTTTGTCTTCCCATACTTTCCCAAGAAGCCAAGGAGGGTCACGCAAATATTCTTTGCCACGTGCATCACGTTGATTGCGGAGCGGACCTCTAGGTCTTCCCAATAGGCTAGGTCCCAAAATATAGATTTCTTCTTCCACATGGGTGCGCGTCCATCAGTGTCTTTCGAAACAGATTGTCCGCCAGGACCCTTTTCAAAGATCCTTCAAATCCTTGACCATATCATGTACATCATCACCGGTACGGTAGCGAGGCTTCGTCCGGTGATCTGCCTCACCTTTGAAATGCTTGCCTTTCTTTCTTACGAGATGGCTGCTTGGAAGAAATCGATGATGTCCCAGGTACACATTCTTGTTTCAATTATCCAAATATACAATGTCGGTATCACAGTGCATGCATGTGCGGTATCCCTTGTTTGTCTGTCCTGACTGAGAGCAGGCCAATCAGTGATGGTTCCAAATAGCAACGCATGTAGGTCAAATTTTTCCTGTTTGTGCTCATCCCGTACACCTTTTCTATTCCACAGCTGTAAGAGTTCTTCAACTAATGGCCTTAGGTACACATCAATGTCCTTGCCGGGTTGCTTAGGGCCTTGGATGAGCACTGGCATCATAATGAACTTCCACTTCATGAACAACCAAGGAGGAAGGTTATACATACATAGAGTCACAGGCCAGGTGCTATGGTTGCCGCTCTGCTCCCCAAAAGGATTAATGCCATCTACGCTTAGACCAAACCACACGTTCCTTGTGTCATCTGCAAAGTCCTCCCAGGTACTTTCTCTCAATTTTCTCCACTTCGACCCGTCAGCGGGTACTCTCAACTTCCCGTCTCTCTTACGGTCTTCTCTGTGCCATCGCATCGACTTGGCATGCTCTTTGTTTTGGAACAAACGTTTCAACCGTGGTATTATAGTAGCATACTGTTCGCACACAAACACGTCACCATGTACCCTCGACGCCGGGGGTGATGCACCGCAGCTCACTTCAAAGGAGACCCGCCGAAAGCGCGGTACGCAAGACAATCCTGCGGGCTCTTTTGTAGACCCGAAACCCCACACGCCCGGGAGGGACCCCGTCTGGGCGCGTGGCAGCTATGGGCTGCCCTAGGTTGGCCTGACCGCCCCTAGGGCCTCGAGGTTCGCCGCCCAGCAATGAAGAAGAACAACGAAGAACGAGGAAGAAGAAGAACTAGGGTTAAGGAGAAAAGATAAAAGATAAAAGTGGTAGATTGATTTGTTCGATTGTGTGTTGTTCAATCGGCCGTCACCCCTTAGGTATATAAGAGGCGGCTGGACTTCCCGTCTAAGGAAAAGGCTTGAATTCACGTCCAAAACCCTAGTCAAATTCGGATTGGTTTTGTTTGAACTTTCCAAAACTATTCGGTTTAAACTGGCTGCACCTTGCGGTTCTTTTTTGTGGTGATAAACGATCTCGGATGGAAACGAGCCCAAAAGCAATCTTTATGTTGAACGTTGTTTGATCAGAGGTCATCTTGAGGGACAAATCGGTCGCGCAAAACAGGCTATCCCTCGCGCTACCCATCAGACAGGGTGTGTGGTGGGGCGCGCCAGTTTTTGCCTCCTAATAGGGCTGTATTCTGATGGCTCTAACTTTTGCATACGAACTCGGATTGGAACGATTTTTATATCAAAATCGATCGTTTCGACGAGAAGAATACAATCCGTGTAGATAATTTTTCCATTTGAGGTCGTCTTGGGGGATTAATTATCCAAACTGTACTCTGAATGTAAGATCTTAGTACTTTGAGCATAGTTTCGGCCTTCGAGATGAAATCGGACTGTGATGACCCAGACTTCAAAGATGTTCATATCGACAATACGGAACTCTTTCATGAAGATCACTTCTCCATTTGAGGCCATCTTAAATAAGTTATTGACCGTGCCAAAATCTGGTGTCAACACATGCCCCCCTGTTTTTCGGCAAAGTTTGTGTGCAGAAAAATAACTTCCGCATAGATTGTTCTAAGGATGATGTCAACACTCCATCGGACATTTTGCATGTTCTTAGGACGACATGTATATATTGGCCATTGCTTTTTTGAACCTCTTGATGCAAACTTGGATGAAAACTTCTCAGTTTCTATAACAATCCGGTGATAAGGTTCCATAGATCAAAACCATCCTCCGAACCATATTGTTCACCCTTTCTCTAGGATTTTGCAGATAATCAAGAATGAACTTCCTCCAATCCTTACTTCTCATGCATAAGTGTTTCATTAGTGGCCGAAGCGGTGGGCTTCGATTCAGCCTTACCTATGTTGACAAGACCTAGCATCGGCTATTGATAGAAATGCAATACACCATGGTTAACATAGTAGCCGGACGCTTGCTGTGCCAACTCTTTCGAATTGTCATGCCTAGATATATGAACAATTTCAAAGCAACCCAAGGTAAATCTTGCATCTAGACATACCAAAAGGTAAACTATAAGTGATCCGTCAAAACATTGATAACCCTTGGATATTTGTTGCACTACTAATAATGAATCACAGGAAGCCTCAATATGTATAGCACCTATATCAAGGCAAAGCTCCAATCCGAATGACAATGCATATTCGGCTTTGATGATTGTGCAAAAATATTATAAGCGGCCTGAGGCTTCACAAAATAGCTCCATATGGAGATAAATAAGCAACACCAACACCTTGGCCATTGCCACAAATTTACCGTGAAAAATAATCTCCATAGTACTAGAAAGACAAGGGCAATATCAATGAACATGTACCTCGTTTTGGCCTCTAATTGAACTAAGGACAATGTTAGGATACTACATCAGCCATGCTTTGACATATTCTTAGGGCGATAGATAAATACCGGCCATCAACATAATGCCCATGTAGAATTCATTCACCAAATCATGTATAGCCGAAATAAACAAATGAAATAGCAATCAAATATTTGGGCCCTTTGGATTAGCAAGAAAATATGTAGCTAGTAAAATGTATAGAGATTTGGTAATACCCTCTCATGATGCAGAAAATTATGTCGCTTCCATGGATTAAAATAAATCCAGGGAGGGTAATTTATCATACCTGATGATGAATTCCATGGCAAAGGCATCAATGGTATGGTTGAATAATATGGATGATGTGCTAACCGAAGATTTTGATGGGGTGATGCAAACCTTCGGCCTAACTGTTTTTGGCTTCCATCCTTCTCTTTCTTCACTTTTGTAACACTTGTTGCAATAGAAGGTTGCACATCACTTTAATTTTGACTGCTCCTCTTCGGAACCCATGCCATGTTCTTCTTTTTCAGCTGTTGTGCACTAAGTTTTTGTAATTCCTTCTTTCGCCAATACGATAAGCCGAGTGAGCACCCCGGCTGTGATTTTGTTTGAAGCAATGGCAACTCTTTTTGGGCCTTGTGCACCCTCAACTTCTTTTCCTCAGATTTGGCACTCTGATTTTTATCAATTGATTGTTTCACTTCTTTGCCTTTTGTAGCCAATGTCAACACTTTAATTGGCTCTTTGTTATTTGAGATCAAATCTGAAGTAGCACACTTATGACCATCTTTTTTCACGCGGTAAACTTGTTTTACCACCTCTTTTTTCTTCCTTGAGCTCTGGACTGATTCCTTATGATTGAAACGGTCTTTGATGCGTGATTGTTCAAATGTTGATCTTCTTGGAGCTGCATAGTATTGGTGAGATGGTCTAGAATAAGATGGAGAATGTGCCCTTGTACCATACCTGTCCCATGATGAATATGTATCTATATGAGCATAGGGAGGCATCCACGGCATTGGCATTGGCGGCCAAAATAAGGGTATGAATATGTTGCATTAAAATTATCACTTACACTTGCGCCTTGGGGGTGATCTTGGTTTCTTTGCATGATTTGGCCAATAAGCATTCTTCTCTTCACTCATCTTTTGATATTTATCCAATAGTTCAGCAAAGGTGATTTTTGATCTCTTACACTTGCGCTTATTTCGGCCTTTGTTTTCTTTTGGTTTGCTTTCATCGATCATTGGATTTGCTTGCTGCCCCCCAGTCCTTGGCGTCTCCATTGTAGCTTCGATGGAATTCTCGCCCTCAAGATTATGTTCATTATGCTCTTCAACAACTTATTTACTTGAAACCTTGATCCCATCACCTGCAATTTTTACATTCTCTTTAAATGGCTCGGCTTGAAGCAGCTGATGCAAAAACTTTTTGCCATCGGGACCAATCGGAATAGACTGGTCATCTCTTGGTGTTTCAACAAACTTCAATCGTCCTTTTTCAATGGCCGATTTAACTATTTGCCGAAACATATTGCAATCCTCAAAATTATGTTTGGACGAATCATGCAACTTACAATACATTCGTCCTTGAATTGATGTCTTAACATGGTGATCGAGAATTGTAATGTAATTATTTTCTGCAACAAATCAAATATTTGATCTCACATGCTTGAATTGAAGGTATACTTCTTGTTTTCTAGCCGATCTTGCTGTTTGAACAGCTTTGGAGATAAGCAAACAAATGGTTTAGATTTGGAATCTCCCCATTCGGCTATGCATTGTGTTTTCCACTTTATCTCCGATGTCTTTGGATAAGATATTGTATTAGCATCAGTTTTCTCAATAGAATTTAACCTTGGCTTTAAATTTCTGAAACGAAGATATTTAGAACATACATGTCTCAGTTGAGACCAAGTGCAAGCCAAGTACGAAATAAGCAAAGCTACCCAACTAGATATGAACTTTAGATAAAGCAACGGGGAAAGCTTTGGCTGTAACAATAAGTCATTACCGGTCTTTATGAATGGCGCAATGGTTTGACCGATATGTTCCATAACAATTTTATTGCTAACAAGTAAATTACCCTTCTTCATTGGTCTTTCAAAATTACTTATGAGAATATTTCTTATAGATGCATCAATAATGAAGTTGCGACCAAATCTGAAAATAGGTAAATTACTCGCTATGCATACCTCTTCAAATATGTTGGGAGAGCATGATGGTGGTGCCATTTGAAGAACATCTTGCTCCGTCTTTGGATGGCTCCCCAACACCTTGTCATCATCTTTTTCTTGAATCCGTGCATCATTGCTTTGAAGATTTTTGTCGGCTAAACTTTGTTCGGCTACTTGTTCTTGTCCTTGAAGCTTGTCAATTTCTACGGCACGGAACTCATAGGGGAGGAAGTAGGTTCCATTAACTTGAGAAAAATCAAGCACCGTTGTTTTCCTATGCTTGCCATGCCCTTTCTCAATAATGCTTGCCTCGTTGGATTTGATGGATTCAGAATATATACTACTTGCTTCGGATTTTTCAACCGAAGCACTTTCATGTTCCGAATCATCCTTCTTTTCATTGATACTACCAATTGGCAATGCTTCTTTTATCTGAGCCAATTCTTTTTCTATTTGTTTCTGACGGCGAGCAGCAAAATTAGCTTTAAGCTTTTTCTCAATTTCAGCCCACTCCGGATATGATTGCCCCCAATGCTTTTAGATTCTTTCGGCAATGACACACGGGTGTTGCGGAAAATTTGCAATTGTGTAGGGGGTGTATAATATGATGTAGTACTAGGTGAAGGCATATGCATTGTTGTAAGACCATCCTTTTGCTCGCCAATTTTATCAATTGGCAAAGATTCATCTTCTTGCAGAACTCTAGGTTTTATTGCGGCATAATCAGGAAATAACCCCTTTTCATGTTGTTCAAGGCAAAGAACACTAATTCTCTTATTTTGGGCTAAACTCTTCAATGCAGCCACCACTACCTCATCTTCTACAATATTGGGCACAACCGCTCCTGTAAAATTTACATTCATTCGGCTATAACCAGGAAGGTGTGAAGCCGAATTATGAGCATCTACAGTTGTGTATGGTGCCGAAGAATTACTAACATGAGGTGTAGCATATGACGTTTGAGAGTAACTGGCCGAATAACTAGTAGCCGCTGGATTAGTATATTGCACATTACTTGCCGATGAATAAAAGGGTGAAACACTTTCTTTCATGGCATTGGAGATTCTAACATGAGGTGTTTCAAATTTATTAACTGAACTCACCATGTTGTTCATCGGCATAACAATTTGTGGGGTTGCCGATGCATGAGAGTTGGGATACATATGGTGTAGGTTACTAGTATCATAAGAACTTAAAGCATGCAAATTACTTTGAATCGGCCCTTGCACGTAATTAGATGTATTATTGAAAAAACTAGGGCTGGCCGATAGAGTATACTCATTGAACGATCTATTAAAACCATATGAATTATTTGCATCTACAGTAGGGAATTGGGTATTCATATTAGCTTTGTAGATTGCAAACCCTAGATGACGATCCTTTCGTAGAAAAAATAGGCCGGAGACCGTTCAAAGCTTCGTCCCCAGCGGAGTCGCCAAAAAGTGTGTTCGTACACAAACACGTCAGCGTGTACCCTCGACGCCGGGGGTGATGCACCGCAGCTCACGTCGAAGGAGACCCGCCGAAAGCGCGGTACGCAAGACAATCCGGCGGGCTCTTTTGTAGACCCGAAACCTCACACGCCCGGGAGGGACCCCGTCTGGGAGCGCAACAGCTATGGGCTGCCCTAGGTCGGCCTGACCGCCCCTATGGCCTCGAGGTTCGCCGCCCTGCAATGAAGAAGAACAACGAAGAACGAGGAAGAAGAAGAACTAGGGTTAAGGAGAAAAGATAAAAGATAAAAGTGGTAGATTGATTTGTTCGATTGTGTGTTGTTCAATCAGCCGTCACCCCTTAGGTATATAAGAGGCGGCTGGACTTCCCGTGCAAGGAAAAGGCTTGGATTCACGTCCAAAACCCTAGTCAAATTCGGATTGGTTTTGTCCGAACTTTCCAAAACTGTTTGGTTTAAACTGGCTGCACCTTGCGGGTCTTTTTTGTGGTGGTAAACGATTTTAGATGGAAATGAGCCCAAAAGCCATCTTGACCGTTCCGACGATACGAACAACTTTTATGTTGAACATGTTTTGATCAGAGGGCATCTTGAGGGTCAAATCGGTCGCGCAAAACAGGCTATCCCTCGCGCTACCCATCAGACAGGGTGTCTGGTGGGGCGCGCCAGTTTTTGCCTCCTGACAGGGCTGTATTCTGATGGCTCTAACTTTTGCATACGAACTCAGATTGGAACGATTTTTATATCAAAATCGATAGTTTCGACGAGACGAAGACAATCCGTGTAGATAATTGTTCCATTTGAGGTCTTCTTGGAGGCTTAATCAGCCAAACTGTACTCTGAATATAAGATCTTAGTACTTTGAACATAGTTTCGGCCTTCGAGATGAAATCGGACTGCGATGACCCAGACTTGAAAGATGTTCATATCGACAATACAGAACTCTTTCATGAAGATCACTTCTCCATTTGAGGCCATCTTAAATAAGTTATTGACCATGCCAAAATCTGGTGTCAACACATACCACATCACCTTGGCAGGAATCTTCTTCCTGGGGCACTCGCCCTCGTCATCACCAGGGTCATCGCAGTTGATCTTATAGCGCAATGCACCGCATACCAGGCATGCGTTCACATCCTCGTACTGAATGCGGTAGAGGATGCAGTCATTAGGGCATGCATGTATTTTCTGCACCACTAATCCTAGAGGGCAGACAACCTTCTTTGCTTCGTACATACTCGTACTCTCGGGCAATTAGTTGTCCTTTGGAAGCATCTTCATTAACATTATCAACAAGTTTCCAAATCCCTTGTCAGATAGATCATTCTCTGCCTTCCATTGCAGCAATTCCAATGTGGTGCTCAACTTTTTCTTGTCAGCTTTGCAATTCGGGTACAACAATTTCTTGTGATCCTCTAACATGCATTGCAACTTCTTCTTCTCCTTTTCACTTGCGCAGTTTCTCTTGCATTGTCAATGGCCCGACCTAGATCATCAGTGGGCTCATCTGATGCCTGTTCTTCAGCTTCTTCCCGCATTGCCTGCTCAGCTTCTTCCCCCATTGTTGTACCATCGTATTCAGGGAACCCATGGCCAGGATAGTTGTCGTCGTCCTCTTCTTCTTCATTGTCTTCCATCATAACCCCTCTTTCTCCGTCCTTGGTCCAAACATTATAATGGGGCATGAAACCAGAGTCAAACAGGTGGACTTGAATGGTTCTTGACTTAGAGTAATTTTGATCGTTTTTACAGCCAGCACATGGATGAGGCATAAAACCATTTGCCCGCTTGTTTGCCACAGCTGCAAGCACAAAAGTATGCACACCATTAATGAACTGGGGAGAGCATCGGTCATTGTACATCCATTGTCGGCTCATCCATTACACAGCACCGAAAAGATCAAATTAATACAAGTTCATACATAAAGTTCATACAACACTTATTCTAATAAAACAACATACATATAACTCTCTAGCTAAAGCATTTAAATGCAACAACAAATGCGATCAAGATTGCAATTAAGGTAACAATTGGTGTAACAACATAATGATACCAAGCCTCACTATCGATGGCATATTTCCTAATCTTTCTAATCTTCAAGCGCATTTTCTCCATCTCGATCTTGTGATCATCGACGGCATCGGCAACATGCAAATCCAATTCCATCTTCTCCCCCTCAATTTTTTTCAATTTTTCTTTTAAATACTCGTTTTCTTTTTCAACTAAATTTAACCTCTCGACAATAGGGTCGGTTGGAATTTCTGGTTCACATACCTCCTAGATAAAAATATCTATGTCAACTTGATGGGCATAATTTGTCATAAACACAAAATGCAACAAATAGTTATGAAAGAGAATATAACACATCCGAATCATAACCCGGACGAGGGCCGATGGGGACGGATATCAAAACCATGGCACTATATATAACAAACAACGTACGGGTAAGATAATTATACAAGTAACTATATATCTATATCGCATAGACATGATTGTTTTATATTAAAAAGATAAGAACAAGAGGCTCACTGGAAAGTGTAGCCGGCGACGGGTCGGTGCGGGCGATCGACGGTGGTTAGGACGGAGACGGGAAGGCACTAAGTAAACCACACCTACATATGCAAACTAAGAGTTATTTTGACCTCAAATTGCATGTAAATCAAATACTACCACATATAATTCTTCCCAAAATAAAACCCACAAATCCCTATACTTATAGAGCATTGCAAGAGCTAATTTAGCAATGAGAGATGAAAGGACAAAGTTGCTAACCTTTGTGATCACTTGGATGGATGGGGTGACTGCAAATCTTCACAAATTTTGGCAACAAATGGAGTGTGACCTCGAGAGGAAGAGGAAGAACACAAAGGAGAGGAAAGGGGAAGAACAGAGCGCTCGGGCTGGACGAAGGGGTTTATATAGGAAGACCTTTAGTACCGGTTTGTTAGACGAACCGGGACTAATGGTGCATTTCTAGTCCCGGTTCTTGGCATGAACCGGTACTAGAGGTGCTGGTGGGGCCCCAGCATGACAAAAGCCTGCCACCACCTCTTTAGTACCGGTTCGTGGCACGAACCGGTAATAAAGGTTAGGCATGAACTGGTACTAATGCGAGCCGCTCGCCTAGCCGTTGGAGCCGACACTAATGGTCACATTAGTGCCTGTTCAAATACAAACCGGGCCTAATGAGCTTCACATTAGGCCCTTTTTCTACTAGTGTCAGTAGAATTTAAAAAAAAACTATGTTCTGTAGGACTTGAACCCATGACCACTGGGTAAGGTATCGGAATCCAAAACAGCACACCATGAAATGATTCATGTATCAAAATACAGCCTAACTTATATATATCGGCACATAATCGTGTGAAATATCTATATATAATAAGTGGATTTCAGAGAATACAAAAGTGAATCATCTGCAGGTAGATGGCACCGTGGTCAATTGCCGATCTCCGTCGCGTGATCGGCAAGTCACATAAGACAAACCAGGAGGGAAGGGAACGCTATGATCTAGCAAAAAAACAGTAGTCGATGCAACAGAAGGAAAGAAATCGTGTGATTGGAAAACATTCGGATGGGATCTTCAGTCTTTTCTCCTGATTCTACATGAATATATACAATTTGAGGTGCATATTCTTTTCAGTCCAATGCCCTTAGCATGGTTTGTGAATAAGAACCCAACCAATTTACAGATAAATCCTTAAAAGAATAGCTAATTCATGAGCGGTCAAAGGAACGATGACATGGCATCCACACGGCTGGGTTTTTCCCTCTTGGGGCGGTTTTGGCCTTATTCGATCAAATTAATGAGTTTACGGACTATATTCTATCAGTTCCCGAGTTATAGGCTTAAAATGTGTAATCGGTTTGAGTTTATGGGCTGGTGGTACATTTCACTCTTTATTTGGACACTCATACCGAATGTGCATAAACATTCCAAATGTATACCAATTCCGCCAAAGACCAGGACAAAGATTTGGTGCATGGTTCCATTTACATATTGGGCATCTCCTTGGCATGTTCCCAAAGGAATTGCCTATGACTTGCTCTAGGCGACAATCGGTTCTAACATTCCTACTAGAACATAAAAGATGTTGCCACGCCACCCATCTCAATGCAAATATATTAAAATTATTTTAAAAACTGAATAGTATAAGTATCTAGCATTCAAATTACAATGCTTCATTACTGGTTGCAACTCGTCATCGTGCCGGTTGCAGTAGCGGGCGCCTCTGGTTGTTGTTGCTAAGGCTCGCCGCCATGTGAGGTTGCACCACTAAGTGTCTCTGGTTCCAGCTTTTTTTGTGTCAGTTGCAACACTGAGCCTCTTCAATTCTAGCCCCCCGTCGTGCCGGGCGCCTCACCAAACGCCTTTGGCCACATACTTTGCAATCATTTGTGTCATGAGCTCAGCTGACCACAATCAATGGGTTGGCACCAAGTTCTTCCTCCGCTGGTAACATGACCTCTTACTGCTTGCCACACAGGTGTTCGCCGTCCTTGAAGCACCGCACAGCCGACCGACCACTATGTAGAAGCCGAAAAAGGACACGACGCTCCATACAATTTGTCCATTGAAGTTGGCAACATTCTCGAGCATTATATACCACCGAAGAGAATGCGAGAGCGAAGGACATGTTCTAGCTTTTCCTTGTCATACAGAAATGACACGACGATACATAACAGGAGCGGTGTACAGAAGTACTCCATGCGGATGCATTACTTCCAGGTCCAAATAGTAGAAAAAAACATCAGAGGGAAAAAAGGCTAGCCTTACACCATACTTTTGTTGCCCAATACAAACGAGCTAGTGAGCAAGGAACATTTGATTCAGAATTCGTTCGAGTGGAAG
The DNA here is from genome assembly GCF_018294505.1 of Triticum aestivum. Lineage (NCBI taxonomy): Eukaryota > Viridiplantae > Streptophyta > Magnoliopsida > Poales > Poaceae > Triticum > Triticum aestivum. The sequence continues at coordinate 751,001,821 of NC_057813.1, read as the reverse complement.
GAAATGAATGATTTGGTGCATGTTCGATTGGAATGAAGAGAAATAATTAAAAATAGAAATTTCACGATAGTCCATGCGGAAGGGAAAATTTCCATCCCTCTCATTCGAAGGACGGAAAATAAACGATGCATTAGTCTTAGCGGAAGGAAAACACTGATGTTGCTACAAAATTTTGACCCCCAAGCACAGAAAAGTGAGGAAGGAAACCAATCCTCGGCCAAGGAATTAAATAAATACTAGGAAATTACACGTGCGTTGCAACGGGATACACGGTTAAAACACTATCGTGGCGGCAAAACTGTCATATCGTGGAAGTAACCGCTACCATAGCACTGTCAATGAATCATCGCTGCAGAAAATCATTATATATGTATCATATCAAAATGTCCATGCGTATAGTTATAACAAAATCCGAGAAACAATAGTATGTATACATTATTACAACAACCATTTTTTGTCCATAAATAATCCAGTTACTCCATAATTACAGTATGTGATGTAGAACTAAATAAATATCAATAACTTTTGTAGTCAGGGTACAACGAGTGTGCACACCATTTCATTATATACTTCTAAAGCCTATTCAAGAAATGAGCAAAACTAAATTCTTTTGTATCTCGTACGCAAATCTCTCACGAACACTTCTCAGAAAAATCCATACAACGAAAATGTCTCGCTTTCAATTACTCCCATTAAACTCTCTCTCTCTCTCTCTCTCTCTCTCTCTCTCCCAAGTATTTATCTCCCATGAAATCTCTCTCCCTCCCTCTCTCTTGATAGTATTTGTCTCCCATGAAAATCACTCTCCCTCTCTCGTGTGAAAGTATTTTCTCGCCCATGAAAATCTCTCTATTTCTCTCTTTCTCTCTTTCTTAGTTACAACCGTGAAAATCTCTCTATTTCTCTCTCTCTCTGTGCGTGTGTGTGTGTCTTTGATGGAGACAATAGCATAGCCATGGCATTGTGTTGTCTTCATGGAGATCGCACAAGCTATAGATATGGATGCATGGTTGTATACACGAATACGAAACTAATTGCCATTAGAATGAAATGTTAGTAAAAAAATTCTACCAATTACTTGAATAAAATAAAAAGGAAGAATCAACTAATGGGTCATGATCTCAAAAATATAAACACGCACACTTACTACTGGAGGTGCTCCAATGAAGAACATGTTGGGCATTAATGGTCCAACGGCCCACAACGGCAACAAGAAGATGCTCGTGATGAGGTAACCATCGTACAGGTAATTAAGGAGGGCATCCCAAAAATCTTCAAACCCTAGGCACCAAAGAAGTCGAGCAAGAGGCATAAAAGATCAGATTCTCACGCTGGAAAAACGAAGGCATCGTTGTGCTCCAATGCCACCTAGGCCCACTGCCAATACTATCCTGGTTGTGGCTTGATCTACCGCGTGCTGCCATAAGAGAAGAACCAATGTGAGGGTACGAATAGGGTTTTCTCGGGGGACACGGTGTCATCGGTGAGATGGGAGAGAGAGGTAGAAGGAAGCAGTGGATGAGGTAATAAAAATAATCAAAACTTGTAGGAGGTGGAGTTATTTCGCGTGAATATTTACTGGCCATGTGTTTATTGTGTTATGATAGAATAGGTTGATTACATTAATTGATTGCCTTATGCGTCATAAAGGAGAGATTGACTGCCATCCACGAATTGGTTGTGTTACCAAAGAATTATTGGTTTTGTCCGAGTAAACCAGGAGAGGAGAAAAACCGGGGAGGGTGGAGAAAAATCGATGGAGGAACATACTGGGAGGGATGGTCAACGGGGTGAGACGTAAGACGGGAGTGGGAACCTTACATGTTTTAGGTAGTAGAGATTAATACTCCATACATCTGGTGTCACACCGCCGAACCAGCATGATGGAGAGACGGTACGAAATAACAGAGTTACATTAATCTATAGTCCTGGCATCCCCCGGCCTAACCACTACGGTGACGCGGAAAAAAAGGACATGACACACCATACATTTGTCCATTGAAGTATGCGTCATTACTCCAACATAGATGTCCAATTGAAGAGGGTGCAAGAGAGAACAACATATTACAGCTTTTTCATGTCACAGAAAAAAGACCCGGTGGTGCAGCAGTAACTTGGCCTTCTAGAGGGAGGGAATGGATGGAGAGAAGTACTCCGGGCGGGTTCGTTTCTTTCAGGCTAGAGAAAAGACGACAACACCTGTCGGTGTCAAAAACGGCGGATCTCGGGTAGGGGTCCCGAACTATGCGTCTAGGCGGATGGTAACAGGAGACGAGGGACACGATGTTTTTACCCAGGTTCGGGCCATCTTGATGGAGGTAAAACCCTACGTCCTGCTTGATTAATATTGATGATGTGGGTTACAAGAGTAGATCTACCACGAGATCAAGGAGGCTAAACCCTAGAAGCTAGCCTATGGTATGATTGTTGTTCGTCCTATGGACTAAAGCCATCCGGTTTATATAGACACCGGAGAGGGCTAAGGTTACACAGAGTCGGTTACAATGGTAGGAGATCTACATATCCGTATCGCCAAGCTTGCCTTCCACGCCAATGAAAGTCCCATACGGACACGGGACGAAGTCTTTAATCTTGTATCTTCATAGTCTTGGAGTCCGGCCGATGATGGTAGTTCGGCTATCCGGACACCCCCTAGTCCGGGACTCCCTCAGTAGCCCCTGAACCAGGCTTCAATGACGATGAGTCCGGCGCGCATGTTGTCTTCGGCATTGCAAGGCGGGTTCCTCCCTCAAATAATTTATAGAAGATTGTGAACACCAGGATAGTGTCCGGCTCTGCAAAATAAATTCCACATACAACCTTAGAGAGAATAATATTATACAAGTTCAATCTACTGACGTATTTTGTGGCGTAACGTCACACCACTACCAAGCCTTCAAATTGTTTTTATTGTTCCATCTCAGCGCGTTTAGTAAGGCGGTTTCCTTGGCACGTCTTGTCGAAGCAGAGATCGTGTTCCCCTTATTCCGGGATTCCCATCAATACGGACATGGGTAACCCAACCGCGCCATTGATTGCGGCGCTTGGGAGATAAGCGAGTTTTATCAGGCCGATGGGGGCGCATGTTTCCGTCCGCCCATATAAGGGGATAAAGATCCAATCCTTTTACGTGCGCCTTCTTCCTCCTTGGCTTATCCATCTCCGTGAACTCGAGCTCTAGCGCCCAAGCCTGCACATCTCACCTCAACCTTCTCCAAATATGTCCGGAGCGGGAGGCAAGTGGATGGCCTCCTCCATCACGGAGGGGCATATCCAGAAGCTGCGCAGCGCCGGATACTTGTCCAGCGACATCGCGCATCGGCTCCGCGACGAGGGAGAGCTCATCCCCACCCCTAGGCCCCATGAGAGGGTAGTATTCCTTCCCCATTTCCTCCGCGGACTGGGCTTCCCACTTCATCCCTTTGTCCGGGGGCTCATTTTCTACTACGGCCTAGATTTCCATGATCTGGCCCCGAATTTATCCTCAACATCTCGACGTTTATCGTCGTGTGCGAGGCCTTCCTCTGCATCCAGTCCCACTTCGGCTTGTGGCTCAAGACCTTCAGTGTCAAGCCGAAGGTTGTGAAGGGCAGCCAAGCGGAGTGCGGAGGCGCCATGGTGGGCAGGATGTCCCATGTTACGCGGCTGGAGGGTACTTTCGTGGAAACCATTAAGGGGTGGCAATCGACGTGGTTCTACATCACCGAGCCGCGTGACCCTGATTGGGCAGCGGCCCCCGAATTCAGATCTGGTATCCCTACACGGCTCACCTCCTGGAAAGAGAGTGGCCGGATCTGGGGGGATTCGGAGGAGCTGACCGGACTCCAAGCCTGTATCCAGAAGCTGGTGGACAAGAAGCTCAAGCTTGTCAACGTAGTCCAGGTCATGCTCATCCGCCGGATTCTCCCGTGCCAACGACGGGGCTTCAACATGTGGGAGTTCGATCCGGCGCAGCACCAGACTTTGAATGGGCTCTTCGACACTATGTATGCAGAGGTCTAGAAGGTGCTGCTCAAGGGCGCCGAGTCTCCCGCATCCGCTACCGAAGATCGCGGATTCAGCTCGCAGCGTCCAGCTGACGAGGTAAGTGATATTGTCCTTTACGGGACGCTTGTTATTCATAGTTTGACTCTATGCGGGATCTAAACTCCCTTTTCTTTGACAGGACTGGCTGAAGAAGGCCGCACAGGCTATCTGTCCGGCCCCATTGCCAGAGGACCCAGCTGACGCCCGCCTAACGGGGCTGCTAGCTCAGGCACCCCATGTGGTGCCGGAGAAGAAGGCCAAGAAGAAGGCCACGGGGACTCGGAAGAGTTCCCATTTTCAGGTGCTATCGGACGATGAATCCGAGGCCGACTCCTCCCACCAAGGCGAGGAGGAGAATAAGAAAGCCTCTCCCCCAGCCGGGGGAGGGAAGAAAAGGAAGGCCTCCCCAACAAGGGAGGCCGAAGGGTCCAAGAGGGGAAAAACTCTTCCCCCGGACTGTTCCGCCAACGCCAGTGACGACGACGAGGACTGGCCTCCAAGGGCCAAGCCTCTGGCGAGATCGTAAGTATCCGGACTCCCGAATAATTTCAAGGTTTTCGTTTTCCGCCACATTATGTCTTTCTAATGCCGCATATAACCCTGCAGTCCGCCTAAGGATGCCCACTTCGTCGAGCGGGTCCTTCGGGGCGTCGGATATGGATTCTCTTCCGACTACCTCCACCCCCCGTGATGCGGACGATGCCGAGGTGGGATCCCAGGAAGGGACCCACCAGGAGGAGAGGGCCCCGGAGGTGTCGCAGGACAACCTCCCAGACTTTGCACCGGACTCAGCCCCGAAACCCATAGTGGCTCCGGAGTCCGGCGGGCGACCCCTTCGTAAGAAGGGCAAGACCGCGACGCCGGCTGCCTCCGTCCAACCAGAGGTGCCGGATAATTTGCTAGAGGCGCTCAATAGTGCCTCTATTGAAGAGGAACACCGCACTGTTATGAGTGTGGTGATTCAGAAAGTTCAGCTCGCCAAGAACGGGCTGACTGAAGCCTGCAGCAGCCTTCTAACAGGCTTTGAGGTAAGAATATCAATATATGTAAAATGGTACCGCATAGACAGTAGCCCCTGATGCTCGGTTCGGTGTTCGGAAAGAAAAGCCGGACTGAGGATCTTTAGAAAGATAAACGCAGGAGTCATGAAAATATGTCAATATGGGATTGTAGGCTGTGCTGCTGACCTCTGCCGCACTAACTGCGGAGGTCAAAACTTTGAAGGAAAACGTCGAGCGGTCCGAGAACGAGCTCGTCCATGCCAAGAAGCAGCTCGAGGAAAAAGAAGGTGAGTAATACCTTATGAAAATTGTACCTTACAGAAAAGGATTTGGTTGCAAGAAAAATGACAAGGATAACTGGGGTATTGCAGGGGCCACTAACAAGGTGGCGACCCTGAAGGAGGTGGTGGCCGCGGCCGAACGCAATGCGGCTGCGGAGCGCACCGAGCGAGAGAAACAGGAGGCGCGGGTGGCGGAGGTACAACAAGAGCTCCAGGATCTCGTGAGGAAACATGAGAGCCCGGAGCGTGACTCGAAGACTCGAGAGTCTGAGCTTGCAACGGCTCTTGAGAGTGCCAAATCCGCTAAGGCCGAAGCCGACAAGGCCCTCCAGGAGATCGAGGCGGTAAAGAAAATAGCAGCGGGTAAGGCATTTTTCATGCAAAGTAAGCATGTGAGTGTTAATTACCTGTCGCTTACCCGAATTCGGAGCTCTCCAGGAGCGTTCGCAGATCTTCCTTGCAGCGTGTCCGATGCTGCCGCATTCTACCGGGCCGAGGAGGGGAGCTTGACGGAGAAGGTCTTCTGGTCTCAGTATGCTGAGGCCGAACATCTGGTGCCCCTTAGCGACCAGCTGAAGCAGCTGGTCGAGCTCCACAAGGCAGCCGAACAGGCCATGAAGGGCCTCATAGTTCGGCTGTGGCCTAAGGAGGCCATCCCTGGGAGCTACTTTGGCCTGGTGCGGTGGCTGGTAGATGCGTGCCCGTGGGTTGAAGTCATCAAGCACTCCGCCTGTATTGAAGGTGCGCGTCGGGCCCTTGCCCGTGCAATGGTGCACTGGGGCAAGATGGATGCCCAGAAGTTTGTGACGGACCCCCCACCAGAGGGCAAGGAGCATCGCACGCCCGAGATGTATTATAGGAGTGTGCTGAAGGGCGCCCGCACTATTGCGGGTGAGTGCTCCAAAGATGTAATATTTGAGTAGACTCGCATTTTGTTATCCTGTGCGCTGAAAACTTGGTTCATATGCGCTAAGCAACGCTTGTTAATTTAAAATATTACCTTCTGTGCGGCTGTTTATCAAATCTGAGAGATGGCAAGTCGTCAGCTTCAGCCCCCATGCCACGAGTGCTGGGGTGTTCGGGATAAACTCGAGCGCTCTTGTTCCCATTTTTGGGTCCATCTAGGGAGGCGCTCAACACAACGAACAAGGCAACCGGACTTATAATGCTTGAACACTCTCACTTAGCCATAGAATTCTATAATTTTAAATTTCGGCAAAGCCCCTAGTTTTCGGAAGGCCGAATTTGGGGCGCTATCCACGCCTTGGCCGGACAGAATCTGGCTCCTCGCTCGAAGCGGCATAAGTCTTTAGGGACTCGCAAAGAACCTCTCGAACAGCGACCAACTCTCGCCTCATCATGACGGTCAGTTTTAGCTTTCTCCACTGATGCGTTAACCCAGCTCAACTGGGGCGCAATCGCAGTGGTTCTCCCAGTACTACCTTAGCCGATAAAACGGAACGTAAGGTACCAAAACATGGGAGCCGGGCAAACCCAACTATTGACCCAAGAACATGATTCGGAGCCGATGCATATAATGCTATAAGTTCGGGGTGCCGCACTTGTGAAAGTGTTCGGACTTATCACACCATAACGCGGGAAACATAAGCCCCTGGTGTATTTAGCCGTACCAAAATGTACGGATGCAACATGTCATAGATGAACATATGTGTAAGAAAGAAATGCAATTAGAAGCAAAAATGTGTTGTATTGCTTTATTCAATAAAAAGTGCTGTAAGTGCAGGACAATACAAGTGGTGCGGTAAGCAAGGGATGGGACTGTTTAACATGTCCCCCTCCAGTGGTAGGCTACGGAATAATGCATAAAACAGATTTAATGCTCATGATGGAGACCACCTGGGTTTTCGTTGTAGCCTTTCTCCTTCCCTGGCTGTTGCATCGTGGGTTCGGCATGTCTGCTGCCGGACAGGGCCTCTGACGAATGGAGTCCTGTAGGTAAAAAATAAAAGGAAAAGAAAAAGAAATGACACACTTAAGACCCCCTGGTGCGGTTGAGCCGCAGTCTGGGCTTATCGTGGTCGAGCCCCTTACCCCATGCCCATGGTATCTTCAGAGCGTAATGGAGTACGCGAAGGGTCTGTCTTAATGTTTTACAGGGGCTGGGGTTGGGGCCGCACTGCTACGCGTGCTGGAAACATGCCAGGTGGTCGTGTTGTAGGTTACTCCGGGCACCCTTAGCTGTGTCCGGCCGCTCGGCAGCCGGACTCGAGAATTGCCTTAAAAGGCTACTTTGTACTTCTGCCGCGAGAGCCGCTATATGTTCCTCCGTTCGGAGGGAGCGTTCAGTGTTTCCGTTGACCGTGATGACTCCTCTAGGGCCTGGCATCTTGAGCTTGAGGTATGCGTAGTGCGGCACCTTGTTGAACTTTGCGAACGCGGTACGTCCGAGCAAGGCATGATAGCCGCTGCGGAACGGGACTATGTCGAAGATGAACTCCTCGCTTCGGAAGTTATCCGGGGATCCGAAGACCACTTCCAGTGTAACTGAGCCTGTACAATTGGCTTCTACACCTGGTATGACGCCTTTAAAGGTCATCTTGGTAGGTTTAATCCTTGAGGCGTCTATGCCCATTTTGCGCACCGTGCCCTGATAAAGCAGGTTTAGGCTGCTGCCGCCGTCCATCAGGACTCTGGTGAGATGAAATCCATCGACGATTGGGTCTAGAACCAATGCGGCGAACCCACCATGGCGAATGCTGGTGGGGTGGTTCCTTCGGTCAAAGGTGATCGGGCAAAAGGACCATGGATTGAACTTCGGGGCAACTGGCTCCATCGCGTATACATCCCTGAGTGCACGCTTCTGCTCCCTTTTGGGTATGTGCGTGGCATATATCATGTTCACCGTCCGCACCTGTGGGGGGAAACCCTTCTGTCTTCTATTGTTCGGCGGTCGGGTCTCTTCCTCGTCGTCGCTATGTAGCCCCTTGTCGCTGTTTTCGGCAATTAACTAGCCTGCCTGCTTGAACACCCAACAGTCCCTATTGGTATGGTTAGCTGGCTTTTCAGGGGTGCCATGTATCTGGCACAAGCGGTCGAGAATTCGTTCCAAATTGAACGGACCCTGAGTTGTTCTTTTGAATGGCTTTTTCCGTTAACCGGGTTTAGAGCCTCTGAATCCGGCATTGACTGCCGTATCCTCACTGTTATCGCCGTTAATGCGGCGTTTGTTTTTGTTGCGACGCGACCTGCCACTACGGTCCTTGATATCCGGATTGCCAACATTTTTATTGAGGTTGTTGCTGCATGCTAGCCAGCTGTCCTCACCCGCACAGAAGCGGGTCATGAGTGATGTAAGGGCTGCCATGGATTTCGGCTTTTCCTGTCCCAGGTGCCGGGAAAGCCACTCGTCGCGGATGTTATGCTTGAAGGCCGCGAGAGCCTCGGCATCCGGACAGTCGACGATTTGGTTTTTCTTGGTTAAGAACCGTGTCCAGAATTGTCTGGCCGATTCGTCTAGCTGCTGAATTATGTGGCTTAGGTCATCTGCATCTGGTGGTCGCACGTACGTGCCTTGGAAGTTATCGAGCAATGCGGCTTCCAGGTCCTCCCAACTCCCAATTGACTCTGCTGGCAAGCTGTTAAGCCAGTGCCGGGCTGGTCCTTTAAGTTTGAGTGGGAGATATTTGATGGCGTGGAGATCGTCTCTGCGGGCCATGTGGATGTGGAGGAGATAGTCCTCGATCCAGACCGCGGGGTCTGTTGTGCCATCATAAGATTCAATATTGACGGGTTTAAACCCTTCTGGGATTTGATGATCCATTACCTCATCTGTCAAGCACAGTGGGTGTGCGGCGCCTCTGTACTGGGCGATATCGTGACGGAGCTCAAAAGAGCTTTGTCTGTTGTGTTCGGCCCGGCCGGACTTACTGTGTCCGGGGTGACGGTGATCGTCACGTATCATGGGGCGCCCACGTGATCCATAGATCGATCTTAATTGTCTTGCCTCATCCTCCAATATGCCGCGCAGGTCCGGAGTGTTCCCCTGTGGCCTTGTGCTTTTCGAGCGATGCCGGGGTACGGGTCTAGTGAAGGGCCTTGAGGCCTCTCTGTCGCGACCACGGGGTGGTCGATCAGCCGTATTGTCTCCTGGTGAAGCGGGATCATATGCCTCCACCTCTAATCGGGGGAGCAGCTTATGTTTGGGGTAGCTTTTGGAGGCGCATTCGAGTTCATGCTCTTCGGCCACGAGGACTTCGGTCCATCTGTCGGCTAGCAGATCTTGATCAGCTCTAAGCTGTTGCTACTTTTTCTTGAGGCTGTTTTCCGTGGCCATAAGCCTGCGTTTGAAACACTCCTGTTCGACGGGATCCTCAGGCACGACGAATTCGTCGTCGTCGAGGCTTGCCTCGTCTCCGGAGGGAGGCATATAGTCCTCTACCTCTTCTTCGGCCGCTCTCTCATGAGGGCTGGCGTCCCCCTCCTCCTATGTTGGATCTTGCTAGAGTGGGTTGTCTTTGGCGCTATCCGGTGTATAATTATCTCCGGTGCCGGAATCCTCATTCTTGCTATGGCGGGATTTAGAGCGGCGCCGCTGACGCCGGCGCTTGGGCTGTTTCTTGGAGGGTTCATCCTCCGCTATTCCTTCGCTATTCCCATCCTTTGGGATATCCACCATGTATATGTCGTATGAAGAGGTGGCTTTCTAGTGCCCGGTGGGCGCAAGTTCTTGGTCGTCTCCGGCATCGTCGTCCATACCGTCGATGTCCTCAGAGTCGTAATCTAGCATGTCGGTTAGGTCGTCGAAAGTGGCTACCAAGTGGGTGGTGGGTGGGCTCTGAATTTCTTCGTCGTCCGCATCCCAACCGTCCTGGCCGCAGTCCGGCCAGGCCTCTCCTGATAACGAGAGGTACTTTAGCGAACTCAAGATGTCGCCAAAAGGTGAGTGTTGAAAGATGTCCGCCGCGGTGAACTCCATGATCGGCGCCCAATCGGATTCGACTGGAGGGGGCGCGGGAGGTCCGGAGTCCGGCAAGGAGTCCGGCACCTCGGAGTCACGAGCTTCATGGGGGACAAGATCGGTGTTCGGCTCTATCACCGTAGAGGTTGCAGCCCCCGAGGTGGTGTCTAGCCATCCATCCTTGGTCTGCGCAGCCGGCTCCGAGTCGAAGATCGGAGCGGGTTCGAGTGCGGCCTCCAGGGTACTGTCCGGCTGCAGAGCTAAATCATGCCCATCGTGACAGTACGTCACGCTCGGCTGTGGCTCGAATCCGTCGAGGATCAAGTCCCCGAGGATGTCAGCCGTGAAGTTCAAACTTCCAAATCTGACCTGACGGCCAGGGGCGTAGCCTTCGATCTGCTCCAGTTGGCCAAGCGAATTGGCCCGCAGTGCGAAGCCGCCGAATACGAAGATCTGTCCGGGGAGGAAGGTCTCACCCTGGACTGCATCGTCGTTGATGATCAAAGAAGCCATCGAGCCTATCGGTGACGACACAGAGGAACTCTCAATGAAAGCACCAATGTCGGTGTCAAAACCGGCGGATCTCGGGTAGGGGGTCCCGAACTGTGCGTCTAGGCGGATGGTAACAGGAGACGAGGGACACGATGTTTTTACCCAGGTTCGGGCCCTCTTGATGGAGGTAAAACCCTACGTCCTGCTTGATTAATATTGATGATGTGGGTTACAAGAGTAGATCTACCACGAGATCAAGGAGGCTAAACCCTAGAAGCTAGCCTATGGTATGATTGTTGTTCGTCCTATGGACTAAAGCCATCCGGTTTATATAGACACCGGAGAGGGCTAGGGTTACACAGAGTCGGTTACAATGGTAGGATATCTACATATCCGTATGGCCAAGCTTGCCTTCCACGCCAAGGAAAGTCCCATCCGGACACGGGACGAAGTCTTCAATCTTGTATCTTCATAGTCTTGGACTCCGGCTGATGATGGCAGTTCGGCTATCCGGACACCCCCTAGTCCGGGACTCCCTCAGCACCCCATATGTTTGGCGCCCAACAGACACGAGCTTGTGAGCAAAGAAAAAATGAGTCCGGGTTAGTACGAGGGATAGGAATAAATAGTTCAGTTTCGGTCCGAGTGGAATGAAGAGGAAAAAAATTACATTCGTCTATGTGAAAGGGAAAAGTTTTCATCCATGCGAATGGACCCTAATTCATATGACGAGTTTATAAGTAAGAGGAGAAAAGATTTGCACTGACCCAAATAGAATGACCAAAAACGGCATGACGATGCAAAGACAATTTAAAAAAAGTTCTAGCGTCCCTCCGCCTGAGCACTATAGCGAAGCGGGAAAAAGGGGCATGACATTCCATACATTTGTCCATTGAAGTGTGTGGCATTACACCAACATAGATGTCTGGTCGAAGATGGTATGAGATAGAACGTCATATGGCAGCTTTTCATGTCATAGGAAAATGACCCTGCGGTGTATGACCAACTTGGCCCTATGGAGGGAGGGAAGTGGTGGAGAGAAGTACTCCGGGCAGATTTGTTTCTTTTTTTCAAGCTAGAGAAAAGACGACCAACTTGGCCCTATGGAGGGAGGGAAGTGGTGGAGAGAAGTACTCCGGGCAGATTTGTTTCTTTTTTTGAAGCTAGAGAAAAGACGACGTGGCCATATACTTTTGGCGCCCAACACACACAATCTTTTGAGCAAATAAATGATGAGTCGGAGCTAGAACAAGCGGTAGGAAATAAATGGTTTGGTGCCGGTCGGAGTGGAAGGAAGAGGAATAATATGGAAAAAAAATAAAAATCTTTTTTTACAGTAGTCCGTGTTGAAGGGGAAATTTGCAGGTCATATGAATAATGTGTAAGTAAGAGAGAAAATATTTTGGTCGACTCAAATAGAATGAACCAAGGCAAAAGAGAAACGGCATCAAAATGCAAAAAAGACTTAAATCGCTCCGCGCTTCTAGCCCCCAACATGCACGAGTTAACAGCGACCTAGGGTTACAGGCTGCTGGGCCAAACCCGGCTAGAAGTACGTGACGAACGCTTTTTGCCTCGACAGGCCAGCATAGCTAGTGCTAGATTTGCGTCCTCGACAATACATGATTGAACGTCTCGCTATTTAAGCCGCGAGGTGTCTACCGAAACAAGCGATGTGGTACTAAAATACTACTACTCCGTAGCACGCAGCGTCAACCGAGTGGTGCGCTCGTCTTCGGCCCACCTGTGGCTAAGCGCCCTGATCTTCGCGTCTTCGGCCCACCGTTAAGCTGGAACGGATGGATTTCGTGTAACGAGCACTGCGCGTGCGAGGTCTCCAACCAAGGAATCAACAACCGTACGCAACCACCCAAAAAACAAGAAGTCGTACGCAACCAGGGAACCAGTTGAGCCAGCTACAGCTAATCTATCTACTTTGATAATTTGAAGTAGCATAATTATGACACGTACATAACCAAGTTGATTTCCCCTCAAAAAAGAAAAACTTGTTCAGTTCTGCACTAAATGAAGCAGGTTCACCAATTGATGCTCTCGTGGTATGAATCTTGAAAATTTGCATCTAGCAACCAACAATCCACATGTACATATGGTTCCTCTGCCTCCCGCCCGTCCGTCTAGTCTCCGTTGGCCTTAGAATCATATGGGGGGCGCGGTGGATCTCGGCCCTTGTCCATGGGATAGCCTCAATTTTAGATGGTTTTTTCATTTTGTTAGCGTTTCTGTCCTGCTAAGGAAGGCCAGACGGCGGGGGCTCCTTGAATATGGAATGATTCTCTCCCCGCCTGGCCCGTTTCGACTGTCGGAAGGCGTGTGTAGGTCTCCGGTGTATCTCACATGATTCATTCGATGATTGTCTTTGATGAATCTATTCGGATTCGGTCTTTATTCATTTTGTCTTCATGTTGGATCCTTCCAGTCTACGCATATTTTCATCGATGGTTCTTTTTTCCTGGTGCGCTTGTCCTATGGGGACTTTAAACGATGACTTCTCGACTGTTTATTTCAGCAAGTTTTCCCGGCTCCGACACAGGAGGGTCAATGACAGTGGTGCGCCTTCAGCTCGCTTCATTGGATGTAGTTCTTGCAAGGTCGTCTACGAATCTGGCCATATTTTTTATTATTTCTGGTGTTCGTTGTACTATCACGATTGAAGATCAATAGATCGGAAGTTTTTCCCCAACAAAAAAAAGCAGCCCGCATGGAGCAACAATTTCAACCTAACAATTATATATGTGGGCTTTTATTATCTTCTACTACACTACACTAGCTGCTTTCCTGAGAAACATCTGGATGATCTCTGTTAATGATACAAGTCTCTAAACTATTCATATGGTCAGCACAGTCTCAACAAAATGTTCTTTACAGGATAAGGGTTTCTTTGTTGTACTTGGAGCTTCCCTGATTCCAACTAACAACATTGATTAAATATTCAGTGCAACACATTGCAAGTCAAAATAAGTTCCAATACAATATTAGTAAAATGTATAGTTTCGTGCTTACACCAAAATCCACAAAAGGAGGGGAAATTCTCCGAGTTTCCTTTATTCCTCACGATGTATAGTTTTGAGCTCGATGAGGATGATGATAATCAGGGTACTGTTGTTTCCTTTATTCCTCACGATGCTGCTATCAATATGCGCCAAACTTGCTTTGGACCTCAAGTCTGGTTGTTGTACATTGGATTTCCCCATGATTATCAAACCTCTCACTACATCCATAAGTCTGTCGATAAGTTTGGGGAACTTATCACTTGGAATAATCCTAGAGGGGACAGGAAATTTGTTCTGATCAAAGCCAGAGTTCTTAGCTTGCGCCAGATGCCAAAAAGTTTTGTTATGCATCAGCTGGGTGGTGAGCGCCGATGCTGGACTGTGTGCGTCACGATTCTGCGCAGCAGTGATTGGAATGCCCATATCCCGGATGTGCCGCCTGCAGATATTGAACCACCGCCTGCTGATGGGATTCCCCATCCCCTCTTCGGTACACTCTCACTGCGGAGCAGATGTACCAAGCCCAACTGCATAATTGGCTCGCTCAGAACGCCGCGCCAAACATGCCTGATGCAGCTCCACAACACAATGCTCCTCAGGGACACGACGCTCACTTCCAAGCGGGATGGGGTGCTTGGCCACCTTCGCCACCTCCTGCACTGTATAACTTTCAGGCTTGGCTGACGGCTGAGGGTCTGCAAGTGCAAGATGGGATTTTACCTGCTAATAATCTCCAGGATAGCCCAGGGACAACATGGAATGATTCCATTTCAGCTTTTGGCAGCTCTGATTCCAGTGCCACAGTCTCCGACAGTTATGTCTTGGTGCCAAGCAACATTTTTAATAATCTTGTTAGGGGAGAAAGCTCGGCTGCACCTGAAAGTATTGTGGTTTCTAGTCCGGCCCCTCAGCATAATGCATTGGACATTCAGATCTCTCTTTCTGCTACTGGTTTGCAGCTTGCTATGTCTGCTCAGGGTACTATAATCAGCTCGATGATTATTAATGAAGGTTTTCCCATTGTCAGGCTTAACACCTTCCTCAGGTCTGCAATCATGCCTATAGTTGAAGCTTATGGCCCATGGAGTTCTGGCTATGGTCTTAGGGATGCTAGAGTGGAGTTTAAAGTGGCAATTACTGAAGAGCAGGGAATGCTAACTGTTTCTGAAGCCACCAAGACCACAAATCTGCATAACTCCAATGCTGTTATTGTTGAACAAATGTCCATGGAAGCTGATCTCTCTCTGTTTGATCTGAATGTTGGGGATCCAACGGCTCCTGTCAGTGTCTTTCCACCTCGGCTGGTGCACTTGTCGGACACACTTGGTCCTGCTTCTTCTACTGAACTGCCTGCACAGGTGTCTGCGGTGACTGCTACTGATGTTTCTGATGACCTGCTCGTCCATGAGCCTGTGGTGAGTACTCTTCATGGAAAGGCTCCTGCTCCTGAATCCTCCGTTAATCTGCGGCGGAGCACTCGCAAGAACAAGTATGATGGATTCAAAGTACCGTCACTCTCGGAAACAAAGAACAGAGCCTCTAAGGTAAAACCATGGGTCGTTCCCTCTGCGGCAACTGTCATTACCATAACTGAACTTTCTGATGAAGCAAAACTGCCACCTCCCACCCCGATCCATGTCATTCAGCAGATTGGCAGTGTTATGTGTGGGATCCCTGCTGTTGATCTCTCGAAGGAGAAGTTCCTGGCTTGCAAGTACGCAGGGCCATCTTCTGATGCGGCCTGATCTCCTTATTTATCCTTATTATGCCTCTTTTGGTTAGTTGGAATGTTCTATGTTGGAATGTATGTGGGCTAAACTCTGAAGCCAAACAGTTAGCACTTTCTAATGCGATCAACTCTAGTGGTTGCGCAGTTATTTGCTTGCAGGAAACGAAAAAACAATCTTTTGATAAAGCTTTCATTAAATCTTGTTGCCCACGAAGATTTGATAAGTTTGATTTTGTCCCCTCCCGGGGCGCGTCAGGAGGAATTGCCACCATTTGGAATAGTGCGGTTTTCTCGTCTACTACAGTGGCCTCTGAAGACTTTGCACTGGTAACTCGATTTCACTCTACCCAGTCGGCGCAATCTTGGACCTTAGTTAATGTGTATGGGCCCTGTCAAGGGGACCCCAGAAACAATTTCATTGCCTGGCTATTCTCACTTGATATACCTACTAATGAAGATTGGCTATTATGTGGAGATCTTAATTTCATTAGAGGCCGTGACAATCGTAACAAACCAGGTGACCACTTTGGAGATATGATAACTTTTAATGATTTCATCAGATCACAAGCCTTAATTGAACTGCCCGCATCAAGGGAAGAACTTACACATGGAGCAACATGCAAACTAATCCCCTACTAGAGCAAATTGACTGGTTCTTCACTAGTAATCATTGGACCAGCTCCTACCAAACACGCTTGTTAAACCACTTGGCAGACCGGTCTCCGACCACATTCCTTGTGTCATCAATATTAAAACAAAAATCCCACGTTCCAAGATGTTCAGATTTGAATCTTATTGGATCCATCACCCGGGGTTCTTAGAAACTGTGAAAAGGGCTTGGGCCATACCTATGAACTCTCCAAACATGGCGTCTAATCTCTGCAAAAAGCTCAAGCACCTTCGGCATGAACTAAAAAGTTGGAGTAAGAACATTTCTAAGCTATCAATTGCTATTGAGAACACTAACAGGGCCCTTCTAGAAATTGATGGTTTGGAAAACAGGAGGCTTCTCACGACACTGGAAGCCAATTTCAGAACTATTCTTAAGAACCATTTATTAAGACTCTTGTCCTACCAAAAGCTATACTGGAAGAAACGTTGCACGGTCCGTTGGGTTCAATTCGGCGATGAAAATTCCAAAAAAATTCAAGCAATGGCGTCAGAACGATATCGCAGAAATAACATAGCCTCCCTCATGACTGAATCTGGCTTTTGTGTAGAGGATCATGCAAGCAAAGAAGCCATTATATTTCAGACTTTCAAAGATCGACTTGGCACGAAAACCAAGCATGACATGAAATTTGACTTGCCCAGAATCATCAAAAAGATTGATGGCCTTGATGAACTCACAGTTCCATTTACCATGGCTGAAATTGACCAGGTGATCAAAACAATGCCAGCGGACCGGGCCCCGGGACCTGGCGGTTTTACAGGCATATTTCTGAAAACTTGTTGGGAAGTGATCAAGGAGGATTTCTGTAAGCTTTGCAACCAGTTCTTTGAGGGCAACCTCAACTTAGAGAGCATTAATGAAGGACTAATCACTCTCATTCCAAAAGTTCAGGCACCGTCAACAATTAATGAATACAGGCCCATCACACTACTTAATTGTTGTCTCAAGGTAATTACTAAGCTCCTGGCCAACCGTTTACAAAGACTCGTGCTCAAAATTGTGCACCGCAACCAATATGGTTTCCTCAAAGGGCGCACGATCCAAGACTGCCTGGCATGGGCCTTCGAGTACATCTACCAGTGCCAATCTTCCAAAAAAGAAATTGTCCTGTTAAAACTAGATTTTGCTAAAGCCTTCGACACCATTGATCATGATGCAATGATTGAGATCATGAGAAACATGGGCTTTAATGATAAATGGCTTGGTTGGATTAAATGCGTCTTTGCCTCGGGGAAATCTGCTGTCCTCCTGAATGGCGTACCGGGAAGACAATTTCATTGCAAATGTGGAGTCCGCCAAGGTGACCCTTTGTCCCCCCTAATCTTTGTCCTAGCCGCAGATTTATTACAAGATGCTATTAATGATGCTTTTGCCAAAGACCTCATCAAGTTACCCTTCCCATGCTCTACACAAAAAGATTACTCGGTCATTCAATATGCGGATGACACGATTCTTGCAATGCCAGCTTGTCCTCTACAAGCTACAACTATCAAAAATATTATGTCGGACTACGCCACCTCTATTGGACTCAAAATTAATTTCCATAAATCCACACTTGTCCCGATCAACTGTGATGAAGCACTCTATACCAACTTGGCAAATATTTTTGTATGTGTGGTGGGAAAGATGCATTTTACCTACCTAGGCCTTCCTTTGGG
Organism: Triticum aestivum; assembly: GCF_018294505.1. Classification (NCBI taxonomy): domain Eukaryota; kingdom Viridiplantae; phylum Streptophyta; class Magnoliopsida; order Poales; family Poaceae; genus Triticum; species Triticum aestivum. Next base: position 750,984,032 of record NC_057813.1, on the reverse strand, counting down.
GACTACTAAACCTACCATTCATGATCTCATGCCTTTGGTCTGTCGGCTAGAAAGAAGATTATCAGCAACACTTAATATGATCGCATATGGCGGCAAGTTATCACTACTCAACTCGGTCATTACCTCCCTCCTAATCTACGCCATGTGTACACTTAAACTCCCAGCAGGAATCGTTGAACTCCTTGACAAGATTCGCCGCAAATGTTTATGGACAAAGAAAACTGATCAAGGTGACAAGTGCACCTCACTTTCTGCTTGGGCCATGGTTTGCAAACCAAAAAATGTGGTGGTCTGGGAGTATTAAACCTGAAAATCCAGAACGAGGCCTTGCCTCTCAAGTTTCTTCATAAGTTCTACAACCACTGGGACCTGCCCTGGGTTGAGTTGATTTGGAACACCTACTACACCTCCAAGATACCCCATGCTGCCGATCCTTGTGGCTCCTTCTGGTGGCGAGATATCTCAAAGCTCATTCCCACCTATAGGGGAATCACGATGGTCAATGTGAATAATGGAGCAACCACTCTCTTCTGGAAAGATATGTGGCTGGGTGAGATCCTGGCCGAAACTCATCAATGTGCTTTGTCGTTTGCTAAAGATGAAGACATCTCTGTTCGCGCGTTCCTTGGGGCCACCAGTTTGCAGGAAACGTTTCATCTGCCACTATCGGAGCAAGCCCATGCAGAGACTAGAAATCTGCAAAGCCTTACCTTGGACGTTCAGCTGGCTGGCCTATCAACACAAGATGATTGGACATACGTTTGGGGATCCACCCACTTCGCAGCCAACAAATTCTATGAGTTTTTCTTCAGAGATGTCCAAGCTCACCCTGCCTACTCATGGCTATGGAAGTCCAAAACAACTATGAAGATCAAAGTTTTTGGCTGGTTACTACTCTCTGACAGGCTAAACACCAAAAATATGCTCAAACGATGTCACTTCAACATTGGTAACACGTTTGGCTGCCTGCTTTGCCCACCATGCATGGATGAAACGGTGGAGCACCTTTTCTTTGAATGCCCTTTTAGCTTAAATTGTTGGGCCAAGCTTGGAATGCAAGGATCTACTCAAGGGAATAGGCTGGATTGGGTGGAATCAGCCAAGACATCATGGAATAGACCATTATTTGTGGAAATCCTACTCCAATCTGCTTGGAGTATTTGGAAGGAAAGGAACAACAAGAACTTCAGAGGAATTACTCCATCCACAAGCTCTTGGCTCTCTAGACTTAAAGAAGACCTATCCCTCCTCACCTATAGGGTGGAAGATAAGAATAAACCCATCTTGCTTTCATACTTAGCTATATTGTAACTTAGCCCTTTACCCTCCCCCACCCCCCTCCACCCACAAAGTGGGATGGCCTTGTAACATACAAACCATGTACAGTTGCTGATTCTTTAATTTAATTGCAGTAGGAGCCTCTCCTACTGTTTCAGCGGTTCAAAAAAAATTCTCCGAGTTCCTCTTCTATAGCAACGACATCCTCAGTGATCATCTCTTCCCATGCCCCCCGGTATCGTCTTCAGTGTCAGATCGACCAGCCTCTTCGCCTGCATACACACAACATGGTTGGCACGAAATGCATCTCTTCCCAGCATCACTTCCCTAGAAGTTGGCACCCCTCATCTGCGGCCATTTGTGTGCCTATTTTTCTAAAAGGGAAGACAGTCACATTTCCTAGCATGATAATTAGCAATCTTCAAATATCATAATAGAAAACATATGGACGAAATTAGTTCTTCATGTGAGTCTATGGACAAAGTTGTGGCTACCTGAGTATGAAAACACGATGACACCCACAAAAGCTTGTGTCTAGGGAAGGTCCCACAGTCTAGCATATTCATCAACCCTGGTGAATTGAATGTTTAAACAATTTGTGTCCATATTCTTATTAAGTGCAACTAAACATCACAAACAAAAATGTTAAATGGAATATTATAATCTAGCACTCAGTAAAATATATATGGTCATCAGCTGTGCAAAAGTTAGTTCATCGATTAGCATCCAGAAGAACAAAACAAAGGTATTTTCCTTTCTGATGAAGTCAAATACACACAGAAAAAATAAACAACAAAATATGCTTGTTAGTGCCATTGATTTCATGAAACCAATAGTCAAGCAGCTCCATGCAAGGTTGGCACATTGGGTACCATATGTAAGTGAGTGAAATGTGGATAAGCATGTCCTCAGAGTACCATTGACTAAATCATTTCTCTTGGATCGTATCATTACTAGTAGAATGCCTGCTTGTTTGCCTCAGCTGCAAGTACAAAAGTATGCACACCATTAATGAAATGGGGAGAGCATCGGTCATCGTACATCCATTGTCGGCTCATCTTCATTACGCAGCACCGAAAATATCAAATTAATACAAGTTCATACATAAAGTTCATACAACGCTTATTCTCATAAAACAACATACATATAACTCTCTAGCTAAAGCATTTAAATGCAACAACAAATGCGATCAAGATCGCAATTAAGGTAACAATTGATGCAACAACATAATGATACCAAGCCTCACTATCGATGGCATATTTTCTAATCTTTCTAATCTTCAAGCGCATTTTCTCCATCTCGATCTTGTGATCATCGACGGCATCGGCAACATGCAAATCCTATTCCATCTTCTCTCCCTCAATTTTTTTCATTTTTTCTTTTAAATACTCATTATCTTTTTCAACTAAATTTAACCTCTCGACAATAGGGTTGGTTGGAATTTCTGGTTCACATACCTCCTAGATAAAAATATCTATGTCAACTTGATGGGCATAATTTGTCATAAACATGAAATGCAACAAATAGTTATAACAAAGAATATACCACATCCGAATCATAACCCGGACGAGGGCCGATGGGGACGGATATCAAAACCATGGCACTATATATAACAAACAACGTACGGGTAAGATAATTATACAAGTAACTATATATCTATATCACATAAACATGATTCTTTTATATTAAAAAGATAAGAACAAGAGGCTCACTGGAAGGTGGAGCCGGCAACGGGTCGGTGCGGGCGGTCGATGGTGGTTAGGACGGAGACGGGAAGGCACTAAGTAAACCACACCTACATATGCAAACTAAGAGTTATTTTGACCTCAAATTGCATGTAAATCATATACTACCACATATAATTCCTCCCAAAATAAAACCCACAAATCACTATACTTATAGAGCATTGCAAGAGCTAATCTAGCAATGAGCGATGAAAGGACAAAGTTGCTAACATTTGTGATCACTTGGATGGATGGGGTGACTGCAAATCTTCATAAATTTTGGCAAAAAATGGAGTGTGAGCTCGAGAGGAAGAGGAAGAACACAGAGGAGAGGAAAAGCGAAGAACAGAGCGCTCGGGATGGACGAAGGGGTTTATATAGGAAGATCTTTAGTACTGGTTTGTTAGACGAACCAGGACTAAAGGTGCATTTCTAGTCCCGGTTCATGGCATGAACCGGTACTAGAGGTGCTAGTGGGGCCCCAGCCTGACAAAAGCCTGCCACCACCTAATGCGAGCCGCCCGCCTAGCCGTTGGAGCCGACACTAATGGTCACATTAGTGCCCGTTCAAATACAAACCGGGCCTAATGAGCTTCACATTAGGCCCTTTTTCTACTAGTGTCAGTAGATTTTTTTAAAAAAACCTATGTTCTGTACGACTTGAACCCATGACAACTGGGTAAGGTATCGGAATCCAAAACAGCACACCATAAAATGATTTATGTATCAAAATACAGCCTAACTTATATATATCCGCACAGAATCGTGTGAAATATCTATATATAATAAGTGGATTTCAGAGAATACAAAAGTGAATCATCTGCAGGTAGACGACACCGTGGTCAATTGCCGATCTCCGTCGCATGATCGGCAAGTCACATAAGACAAACCAGAAGAGAAGGGAACGCTATGATCTAGCAACAAACAGTAGTCGATGCAACAGAAGGAAAGAAATCGCGTGATTGGAAAACGATCAGATGGGATCTTCAGTGTTTTCTCCTGATTCTACGTGAATATATACAATTTGAGGTGCATATTCTTTTCAGTCCAACGCCCTTAGCATGGTTTGTGAATAAGAACCCAACAAATTTACAGATAGATCCTTAAAAAAATAGCTAATCCATAAGTGGTCAAAGGAACGATGACATGGCATCCACATAGCCGGGTTCTTTCCTCTCGGGCCAGTTTTGGCCTTATTCGATCAAATTAACGAGTTTACGGACTATATTCTATCAGTTCCCGAGTTATAGGCTTAAAATGTGTGATCAGTTTGAGTTTATGGGCTGGTGGTACATTTCACTCTTTATTTGGACACTCATACCGAATGTGCATAAACATTCCAAATGTATACCAATTCTCCCAAAGACTAGGACAAAGATTTGGTGCATGGTTCCATTTACATATTGGGCATCTCCTTGGCATGCTCCCAAAGGATTGCCTATGACTTGCTCTAGGCGGCAATCGGTTCTAACATTCCTACTAGAACATAAAAGATGTTGCCACGCCCACCCATCTCAATGCAAGTATATTAAAATTATTTTCAAAACTGAATATTATAAGTATCTAGCATTCAAATTACAATGCTTCATTACTGGTCGCAACTCGTCATCGTGCCGGTTGCAGTAGCGGGCGCCTCTGGTTGTAGTTGCTAAGGCTCGCCGCCATGTTAGGTTGCACCACTAAGTTCCTCTGGTTCCAGCTTTTTTTGTGTCAGTTGCAACACTGAGCCTCTCCAATTCTAGCCCTCCATCGTGCCGGGCGCCTCATCAAACGCCTTTGGCCACATACTTTGCAATCATTTGTGTCATGAGCTCAGCTGACCACAATCAACGGGTTGGCACCAAGTTCTTCCTCCGCTCGTAACATGACCTCTTACTGCTTGCCACACAGGTGTTCGCCGTCCTTGAAGCACCGCACAGCCGACCGACCACTATGTAGAAGCCGAAAAAGGACACGACGCTCCATACAATTTGTCCATTGAAGTTGGCAGCATTCTCGAGCATTATGTTCCACCGAAGAGAATGAGAGAGCGAAGGACATGTTGTAGCTTTTCCTTGTCATACGGAAATGACACGAGGATACATAACAGGAGCGGTGTACAGAAGTACTCCATGCGAATGCATTACTTCCAGGTCCAAATAGTAGAAAAAAACATCAGAGGGAAAAAAGGCTAGCCTTACACCATACTTTTGGTGCCCAATACAAACGAGCTAGTGAGCAAGGAACATTTGATTCAGAATTCGTTCGAGTGGAAGGAAATGAATGATTTGGTGCATGTTCGATTGGAATGAAGAGAAATAATTAAAAATTATAAATTTCACGATAGTCCATGCGGAAGGGAAAATTTCCATCCATCTCATTCGAAGGACGGAAAATAAACGATGCATTAGTCTTAGCGGAAGGAAAATACTGATGTTGCTACAAAATTTTGGCCCCCAAGCACACAAAAGTGAGCAAGGAAACCAATCCTCGGCCAAGGAATTAAATAAATACTAGGAAATTACACGTGCGTTGCAACGGGATACACGGTTAACACACTATCGTGGCGGCAAAACTGTCATATCGTGGAAGTAACCGCTACCATAGCACTGTCAATGAATCATCGCGGCAGAAAATCATTAGTTCTCGGCATATTTATTTAGTTCCATATGTTAATAACCCCATCTTTAAAATATTATATATGTATCATATCAAAATGTCCATGCATATAGTTATAACAAAATCCGAGAAACAATAGTATGTATACATTATTACAACAACCATTTTTTGTCCATAAATAATCCAGTTAGTCAATAATTACATTATGTGTTGCAGATCTAAATAAATATTGATAACTTTTGTAGTCAGGGTACAACGAGTGTGCACACCATTTCATTATATACTTCTAAAGCCTATTCAAGAAATGAGCAAAACTAAATTCTTTTGTATCTCGTATGTAAATCTCTCACGAACACTTCTCAGAAAAATCCATACGACGAAAATGTCTCGCTTTCAATTACTCCCATTAAACTTTCTATCTCTCTCTTTCTCTCTCTCTCTCTCTCTCTCTCT
>NC_057813.1:750955023-750977819 GCF_018294505.1 Triticum aestivum | reverse complement strand
CCCTCTCTCTTGATAGTATTTGTCTCCCATGAAAATCTCTCTCGCTCTCTCGTGTGAAAGTATTTTCTCGCCCATGAGAATCTCTCTATTTCTCTCTTTCTCTCTTTCTTAGTTACAACCGTGAAAATCTCGCTTTCCCTATACCCCAGTGCTCTCTCTCTCTCTCTGTGTGTGTGTGTGTCTCTCTCTCTCTCTCTCTCTCTCTGTGTGTGTGTGTGTGTGTGTGTCTTTGATGGAGACAATCGCATAGCCATGGCATTGTGTTGTCGTCATGGAGATCGCACAAGCTATAGATATGGATGCATGGTTGTATACACGAATACGAAACTAATTTCCATTAGAATGAAATGTTAGTAAAAAAATTCTACCATACTTGAATAAAATAAAAAGGAAGAATCAACTAATGGGTCGTGATCTCAAAAATATAAACATGCACACTTACTACGGGAGGTGCGCCAACGAAGAACATGTTGGGCATTAATGGTCCAACGACCCACAACGGCAAGAAGAAGATGCTCGTGATGAGGTAACCATCGTAGAGGTAATTAAGGAGGGCATCCCAAAAATCTTCAAACCCTAGGCACCAAAGAAGTCGAGCGAGAGGCATAAAAGATCATATTCTCACGCTGGAAAAACGAAGGCATCGCTGTGCTCCAATGCCACCTAGGCTCACTGCCAATACTATCCTGGTTGTCGCTTGATCTACCGCGTGCTACCATAAGAGAAGAACCAATGTGAGGGGACGAATAGGGTTTGCTCGGGGGACACGGTGTCATCGGTGAGATGGGAGAGAGAGGTAGAAGGAAGCAGTGGATGAGGTAATAAAAATAATCAAAACTTGTAGGAGGTGGATGGATTTCGCGTGAATATTTACTGGCCATGTGTTTATTGTGTTACGATAGAATAGGTTGATTACATCAATTGATTGCCTTATGCGTCACAAAGGAGAGATTGACTGCCATCCACGAATTGGTTGTGTTACAAAAGAATTATTGGGTTTGTCCGAGTAAACCAGGAGAGGAGAAAAACCGGGGAGGGTGGAGAAAAATCGATGGAGGAATGTATTGGGAGGAATGGCCGAAGGGGTGAGACGTAAGACGGGAGTGGGAACCTTACATGTTTTAGGTAGTAGAGATTAATACTCCATACATCTGGTGTCACACCGCCGAACCAGCATGATGGAGAGATGGTACGAAATAACAGAGTTACATTAATCTATAGTCCTGGCATCCCGCAGCCTGACCACTACGGTGACGCGGAAAAGAAGGACATGACACACCATACATTTGTCCATTGAAGTATGCGTCATTACTCCAACATAGATGTCCAATTGAAGAGGGTGTGAGGGAGAACGACATATTGTGCATTTTCATGTCATAGAAAAATGACCCGGTGGTGCAGCAGTAACTTGGCCTTCTAGAGGGAGGGATAGGAATAAATAGTTCATTTTCGGTCCGAGTGGAATGAAGAGGAAAAAATTACATTGGTCTATGTGAAAGGGAAAAGTTTTCATCCGTCCGAATCGACCCTAACTCAGATGACGAGTTTATAAGTAAGAGGAGAAAAGAATTGCATTGACCCAAATAGAATGACTAAAAACGGCATGATGATGCAAAAACAATTTAAAAAAAGTTCTGGCGCCACACTGCCTGAGCACTATAGCGAAGCGGGAAAAAGGGGCATGACATTCCATACATTTGTCCATTGAAGCGTGTGGCATTACACCAACATAGATGTCCGATCGAAGAGGGTATGAGATAGAACGTCATATTGCAGCTTTTCATGTCATAGGAAAATGACCCTGCGGTGTATGACCAATTTGGCCCTATGGAGGGAGGGAAGTGGTGGAGAGAAGTACTCCGGACAGATTTGTTTCTTTTTTTGAAGCTAGAGAAACGACGATGTGGCCATATACTTTTGGCGCCCAACACACACAATCTTTAGAGCAAATAAATGATGAGTCGGAGCTAGAACAAGCGGTAGGAAATAAATGGTTTGGTGCCGGTCGGAGTGGAAGGAAGAGGAAAAATAAGGAAAAGAAAAATAAAAATCTTTATTTACACTAGTCCGTGTGGAAGGGGAAATTTGCAGGTCCCACGAATAATGTGTAAGTAAGAGAGAAAATATTTTGGTCGACTCAAATAGAATGAACCAAGGCAAAAGAAAAACGGCATCAAAACGCAAAAAAGACTTAAATCGCTCCGCGCTTCTAGCCCCCAACATGCACGAGTTAACAGCGACCTAGGGTTACAGGCTGCTGGGCCAAACCCGGCTAGAAGTACGTCACGAACGCTTTTTGCCTCGACAGGCCAGCATAGCTAGTGCTAGCTTTGCGTCCTCGGCGATACATAATTCAACGTCTCGCTATTTAAGCCGCGAGGTGTCTACCGAAACAAGCGATGTGGTACTAAAATACTACTACTCCGTAGCACGCAGCGTCAACCGAGTGGTGCGCTCGTCTTCGGCCCACCTGTGGCTAAGCGCCCTGGTCTTCGCGTCTTCGGCCCACCGGCTAAGCTGGAACGGATGGATTTCGTATAACGAGCACTGCGCGTGCGAGGTCTCCAACCAAGGAATCAACAACCGTACGCAACCACCCAAAAAACAAGAAGTCGTACGCAACCAGGGAACCAGTTGAGCCAGCTACAGCTAATCTATCTACTTTGATAATTTGAAGTAGCATAATTATGACACGTACATAACCAAGTTGATTTCCCCTCAAAAAAGAAAAACTTGTTCAGTTCTGCACTAAATGAAGCAGGTTCACCAATTGATGCTCTCGTGGTATGAATCTTGAAATTTTGCATCTAGCAACCAACAATCCACATGTACATATGGTTCCTCTGCCTCCCGCCCGTCCGTCTAGTCTCCGTTGGCCTTAGAATCATATGGGGGGCGCGGTGGATCTCGACCCTTGTCTGTGGGATAGCCTCAATTTTAGATGATTTTTTCCATTTTGTTAGGGTTTCTGTCCTGCTAAGAAAGGCCAAACGGCGGGGGCTCCTTGAATATGGAATGATTTTCTCCCCGCCTAGCCCGTTTCGATTGTCGGAAGGCGTGTGTAGGTCTCCGGTGTATCTCACATGATTCATTCGATGATTGTCTTTGATGAATCTATTCGGATTCAGTCTTTATTCATTTTGTCTTCATGTTGGATCCTTCCAGTCTACGCATCTTTTCATCGGTGGTTCTTTTTTCCTGGTGCGCTTGTCCTATGGGGACTTTAAACGATGACTTCTCGACTGTTTATTTTAGCAAGTTTTCCCGGCTCCGACACAGGAGGGTCAATGACAGTGGTGCGCCTTCAGCTCGCTTCATTGGATGTAGTTCTTGCAAGGTCGTCTACGAATCTGGCTGTATTTTTTATTATTTCTGGTGTTCGTTGTACTATCACGATTGAAGATCAATAGATCGGAAGTTTTCCCCCAACAAAAAAAAGCAGCCCACATGGAGCAACAATTTCAACCTAACAATTATATATGTGTGCTTTTATTATCTTCTACTACTACACTACACTAGCTGCTTTCCTAAGAAACATCTGGATGATCTCTGTTAATGATACAAGTCTCTAAACTATTCATATGGTCAGCACAGTCTCAACAAAATGTTCTTTACAGGATAAGGGTTTCTTTGTTGTACTTGGAGCTTCCCTGATTCCAACTAACAACATTGATTAAATATTCAGTGAAACACATTGCAAGTCAAAATAAGTTCCAATACAATAAGAGTAAAATGTATAGTTTCGTGCTTACACCAAAATCCACAAAAGAAGGGGAAATTCTCCGAGTTTCCTTTATTCCTCACGATGTATAGTTTTGAGCTCGATGAGGATGATGATAATCAGGGTATTGTTGTTTCCTTTATTCCTCACGATGCTGCTATCAATATGCGCCAAACTTGCTTTGGACCTCAAGTCTGGTTGTTTTACATTGGATTTTCCCATGATTATCAAACCTCTCACTACATCCATAAGTCTGTCGATAAGTTTGGGGAACTTATCACTTGGAATGATCCTAGAGGGGACAGGAAATTTGTTTTGATCAAAGCCAGAGTTCTTAGCTTGCGCTGGATACCAAAAAGTTTTGTTATGCATCAGCTGGGTGGTGAGCGCCGATGCTGGACTGTGTGCGTCATGATTCTGCGCAGCAGTGATTGGAATGCCCATATCCCGGATGTGCCGCCTGCAGATATTGAACCACCGCCTGCTGATGGGATTCCCCATCCCCTCTTCGGTGACACTCTCACTGCGGAGCAGATGTACCAAGCCCAACTGCATAATTGGCTCGCTCAGAACGCCGCGCCAAACATGCCTGATGCAGCTCCACAACACAATGCTCCTCAAGGACACGACGTTCACTTCCAAGCGGGATGGGGTGCTTGGCCACCTTCGCCGCCTCCTGCATTGTATAACTTTCAGGCTTGGCTGACGCCTGAGGGTCTGCAAGTGCAAGATGGGATTTTACCTGCTAATAATCTCCAGGATAGCCCAGGGACAGCTTGGAATGATTCCATTTCAGCTTTTGGCAGCTCTGATTCCAGTGCCACAGTCTCTGACAGTTATGTCTTGGTGCCAAGCAACATTTTTAACAATCATGTTAGGGGAGAAAGCTCGACTGCACCTGAAAGTATTGTGGTTTTTAGTCCGGCCCCTCAGCATAATGCATTGGACATTCAGATCTCTCTTTCTGCTACTGGTTTGCAGCTTGCTATGTCTGCTCAGGGTACTATAATCAGCTCGATGATGATTAATGAAGGTTTTCCCATTGTCAGGCTTAACACCTTCCTCAGGTCTGCAATCATGCCTATGGTTGCCGCTTATGGCCCATGGAGTTCTGGCTATGGTCTTAGGGATGCTAGAGTGGAGTTTAAAGTGGCAATTACTAAAGAGGAGGGAATGCTAACTGTTACTGAAGCCACCAAGACCACAACTCTGCATAACTCCAATGCTGTTATTGTTGAACAAATGTCCATGGAAGCTGATCTCTCTATGTTTGATATGAATGTTCGGGATCCAATGGCTCCTGTCAGTGTCTTTCCACCTCGGCTGGTGCACTTGTCGGACACACTTGGTCCTGCTGCTTCTACTGAACTGCCTGCACAGGTGTCTGCGGTGACTGCTACTGCTGTTTCTGATGACCTGCACGTCCATGAGCCTGTGGTGAGTACTCGTCATGGAAAGGCTCCTGCTCCTGAATCCTCCGTTAATCTGCGGCGGAGCACTCACAAGAACAAGTATGATGGATTCAAAGTACGTCACTCTCGGAAACAAAGAACAGAGCCTCGAAGGTAAAACCATGGGTCGTTCCCTCTGCTGCAACTGCCATCACCATAACTGAACTTTCTGATGAAGCAGAACTGCCACCTCCCACCCTGATCCATGTCATTCAGCAGATTGGCAGAGTTATGTGTGGGATCCCTGCTGCTGAACTCTCGGAGGAGAAGCTCCTGGCTTGCAAGGACGCAGGGCCATCTTCTGATGCGGCCTGATCTCCTTATTTATCCTTATTATGCCTCTTTTGGTTAGTTTCTATGTTGGAATGTACGTGGGCTAAACTCTGAAGCCAAACAGTTAGCACTTTCTAATGCAATCAACTCTAGTGGTGGCGCAGTTATTTGCTTGCAGGAAATGAAAAAACAGTCTTTTGATAATGCTTTCATTAAATCTTGTTGCCCACGAAGATTTGATAAGTTTGATTTTGTCCCCTCCCGGGGCGCGTCAGGAGGAATTGCCACCATTTGGAATAGTGCGGTTTTCTCGGCTACTACAGTGGCCTCTGAAGACTTTGCACTGGTAACTGGATTTCACTCTACCCAGTCGGCGCAATCTTGGACCTTAGTTAATGTGTATGGGCCCTGTCAAGGGGACCCCAGAAACAATTTCATTGCCTGGCTATTCTCACTTGATATACCTACTAATGAAGATTGGCTATTATGTGGAGATTTTAATTTCATTAGAGGCCCTGACAATCGTAACAAACCAGGTGGCCACTTTGGAGAAATGATAACTTTTAATGATTTCATCAGATCACAGGCCTTAATTGAACTGCCCATCAAGGGAAGAACTTACACATGGAGCAACATGCAAAGTGATCCCCTACTAGAGCAAATGGACTGGTTCTTCACTAGTAATCATTGGACCAGCTCCTACCAAACACGCTTGTTAAACCACTTGGCAGACCGGTCTCCGACCACATTCCTTGTGTCATCAATATTGAAACAAAAATCCCACGTTCCAAGATGTTCAGATTTGAATCTTATTGGATCCATCACCCGGGGTTCTTATAAACTGTGAAAAGGGCTTGGGCCATACCTGTGAACTCTCCAAACATGGCGTCTAATCTCTGCAAAACGCTGAAGCACCTTCAGCATGAACTAAAAAGTTGGAGTAAGAACATTTCTGAGCTATCAATTGCTATTGAGAACACTTACAGGGCCCTTCTAGAAATTGATGGTTTGGAAAACAGGAGGCTTCTCACGACACCGGAAGCAAATTTCACAACTATTCTCAAGAACCATTTATTAAGACTCCTGTCCTACCAAAAGCTATACTGGAAGAAACGTTGCATGGTCAGTTGGGTTCAATTCGGCAATGAAAATTCCAAAAAATTTCAAGCAATGGCGTCAGAACGATATCGCAGAAATAACATAGCCTCCCTCATGACTGAATCTGGCCTTTGTGCAGAGGATCATGCAAGCAAAGAAGCCATTATATTTCAGACTTTCAAAGATCGACTTGGCACGAAAACCAAGCATGACATGAAATTTGACTTCCCCAGAATCATCAAAAAGATTGATGGCCTTGATGAACTCACAGTTCCATTTACCATGGCTGAAATTGAACAGGTGATCAAAACAATGCTAGCAGACCGGGCCTCGGGACCTGGCGGTTTTACAGGCATATTTCTGAAAACTTGTTGGGAAGTGATCAAGGAGGATTTTTATAAGCTTTGCAACCAGTTCTTCAAGGGCAACCTCAACTTAGAGAGCATTAATGAAGGACTAATCACTCTCATTCCAAAAGTTCAGGCGCCGTCAACAATTAATGAATACAGGCCCATCACACTACTTAATTGTTGTCTCAAGGTAATTACTAAGCTCCTGGCCAACCGTTTACAAAGACTCGTGCTCAAAATTGTGCACCGCAACCAATATGGTTTCCTCAAAGGGCGCATGATCCAAGACTGCCTGGCATGGGCCTTCGAGTACATCTACCAGTGCCAATCTTCCAAAAAAGAAATTGTCCTGTTAAAACTAGATTTTGCTAAAGCCTTCGACACCATTGATCATGATGCAATGATTGAGATCATGAGAAACATGGGCTTTAACGATAAATGGCTTGGTTGGATTAAATGCATCTTTGCCTCGGGGAAATCTGTTGTCCTCCTGAATGGCATACCGGGAAGACAATTTCATTGCAAATGTGGAGTCCGCCAAGGTGACCCTTTGTCCCCCCTAATCTTTGTCCTAGCCGCAGATTTATTACAAGCTGCTATTAATGATGCGTTTGCCAAAGACCTCATCAAGTTACCCTTCCCATGTGCTGCACAAAAAGATTACTTGGTCATTCAATATGCGGACGACACGATTCTTGCAATGCCAGCTTGTCCTCTACAGGCTACAACTATCAAAAATATTCTGTCGGACTACGCCACCTCTATTGGACTCAAAATTAATTTCCATAAATCCACACTTGTCCTGATCAACCGTGATGAAGTACTCTATACCAACTTGGCGAATATTTTTGGATGTGTGGTGGGAAAGATGCATTTTACCTACCTAGGCCTTCCATTGGGGACTACTAAACCTACCATTCATGATCTCATGCCTTTGGTCTGTCGGCTACAAAGAAGACTATCAGCAACACTTAATATGATCTCATATGGTGGCAAGTTATCACTACTCAACTCAGTCATTACCTCGCTCCTAATCTACGCCATGTGTACACTTAAACTCCCAGCAGGAATCGTTGAACTCCTTGACAAGATTCACCGCAAATGTTTATGGACAAAGAAAACTGATCAAGGTGGCAAGTGCACCTCACTTGCTGCTTGGGACATGGTTTGCAAACCAAAAAAATGTGGTGGACTGGGAGTATTAAACCTGAAAATCCAGAACGAGGCCTTGCTTCTCAAGTTTCTTCATAAGTTCTACAACCACTGAGACCTGCCCTGGGTTGAGTTGATTGGGAACACCTACTACTCCTCCAAGATACCCCATGCTGCCGATCCTTGTGGCTCCTTCTGGTGGCGAGATATCTCAAAGCTCATTCCCACTTATAGAGGAATCACGATGGTCAATGTGAATAATGGAGCAACCACTCTCTTCTGGAAAGATATGTGGCTGGGTGAGATCCTGGCCGAAACTCATCCACGTGCTTTCTCGTTTGCCAAAGATGAAGACATCTCTGTTCGCGCGTTCCTAGGGGCCACCAGTTTGCAGGAAACGTTTCATCTGCCACTATCGGAGCAAGCCCATGCAGAGACCAGCAATCTGCAAAGCCTTTCCTTGGACGTTCAGCTGGGTGGCCTATCAACACACGATGATTGGACATACGTTTGGGGATCCATCCACTTCGCAGCCAACAAATTCTATGAGTTTTTCTTCAGAGATGTCCAAGCTCACCCTGCCTACTCATGGCTATGGAAGTCCAAAACAACTATGAAGATCAAAGTTTTTGGATGGTTACTACTCTCTGACAGGCTAAACACCAGAAATATGCTCAAACGACGTCACTTCAACATTGGTAACACGTTTGGCTGCCTGCTTTGCCCAACATGCATGGATGAAACGGTGGAGCACCTTTTCTTTGAATGCTCTTTTAGCTTAAATTGTTGGGCCAAGCTTGGAATGCAAGGATCTACTCAAGGGAATAGGCTGGATTGGGTGGGATCAGCCAAGACACCATGGAATAGACCATTATTTGTGGAAATCCTACTCCAATCTGCTTGGAGTATTTGGAAGGAAAGGAACAACAAGAACTTCAGAGGAATAACTCCATCCACAAGCTCTTGGCTCTCTAGACTTAAATAAGACATGTCCCTCCTCACCTATAGGGTGGGAGATAAGAATAAACCCTTCTTGCTTTCATACTTAGCTACATTGTAACTTAGCCCTTTACCCTCCCCCACCCACAAAGTCGGATGGCCTTGTAACATACAAACCATGTACAGTTGCCGATTCTTTAATTTAATTGCAGTAGGAGCCTCTCCTACTATTTCAGCGATTCAAAAGAAATTCTCCGAGTTCCTCTTCTATAGCAACGACATCCTCAGTGATCATCTCTTCCCATGCCCCCCGGTATCGTGTTCAGTGTCAGATCGACCAGCCTCTTCGCCTGCATACACACAACATGGTTGGCACGAAATGCATCTCTTCCCAGCATCACTTCCCTAGAAGTTGGCACCCCTCATATGCGGCCATTTGTGTGCCTATTTTTCTAAAAGGGAAGACAGTCACACTTCCTAGCATGATAATTAGCAATCTTCAAATATAATAATAGAAAACATATGGACGAAATTAGTTCTTCATGTGAGTCTATGGACAAAGTTGTGGCTACCTGAGTATGAAAACACGACGACACCCACAAAAGCTTGTGTCTAGGGAAGGTCCCACAGTCTAGCATATTCATCAACCCTGGTGAATTGAATGATTAAACAATTTGTGTCCATATTCTTATTAAGTGCAACTAAACATCACAAACAAAAAGGTTAAATGGAATATTATAATCTAGCACTCAGTAAAATATATATGGTCATCAGCTGTGCAAAAGTTAGTTCATCGATTAGCATCAAGAAGAACAAAATAAAGGTATTTTCCTTTCTGATGAAGTCAAATACACACAGAAAAAATAAACAACAAAATATGCTTGGTAGTGCCATTGATTTCATGAAACCAATAGTCAAGAAACTCCATGCAAGGTTGGCACATTGGGTACCATATGTAAGTGAGTGAAATGTGGATAAGCATAACCTCGCAGTACCATTGACTAAATCATTTCTCTTGGATCGTATCATTACTAGTAGAATGCCCGCTTGTTTGCCTCAGCTGCAAGTACAAAAGTATGCACACCATTAATGAACTGGGGAGAGCATCGGTCATCGTACATCCATTGTCGGCTCATCTTCATTACGCAGCACCGAAAAGATCAAATTAATACAAGTTCATACATAAAGTTCATACAACACTTATTCTCATAAAACAACATACATATAACTCTCTAGCTAAAGCATTTAAATGCAACAACAAATGCGATCAAGATCGCAATTAAGGTAACAATTGATGCAACAACATAATGATACCAAGCCTCACTATCGATGGCATATTTTCTAATCTTTCTAATCTTCAGGCGCATTTTCTCCATCTCGATCTTGTAATCATCGACGGCATCGGCAACATGCAAATCCAATTCCATCTTCTCCCCCTCAATTTTTTTCAATTTTTCTTTTAAATACTCTTTTTCTTTTTCAACTAAATTTAACCTCTCGACAATAGGGTTGGTTGGAATTTCTGGTTCACATACCTCCTAGATAAAAATATCTATGTCAACTTGATGGGCATAATTTGTCATAAACATGAAATGCAACAAATAGTTATAAAAGAGAATATACCACATCCGAATCATAACCCGGACGAGGGCCGATGGGGACGGATATCAAAACCATGGCACTATATATAACAAACAACGTACGGGTAAGATAATTATACAAGTAACTATATATCTATATCACATAAACATGATTCTTTTATATTAAAAGATAAGAACAAGAGGCTCACTGGAAGGTGGATCCGGCGATGGGTCGGTGCGGGCGATCGACGGTGGTTAGGATGGATACGGGAAGGCACTAAGTAAACCATACCTACATATGCAAACTAAGGGTTATTTTCACCTCAAATTGCATGTAAATCAGATACTACCACATATAATTCCTCCCAAAATAAAACCCACAAATCACTATACTTGTAGAGCATTGCAAGAGCTAATCTAGCAATGAGAGATGAAAGGAAAAAGTTGCTAACCTTTATGATCACTTGGATGGATGGGGTGACTGCAAATCTTCACAAATTTTGGCAAAAAATGGAGTGTGAGCTCGAGAGGAAGAGGAAGAACACAAAGGAGAGGAAAGGCGAAGAACAGAGCGCTCGGGATGGACGAAGGGGTTTATATAGGAAGACCTTTAGTACCGGTTTGTTAGACGAACCAGGACTAAAGGTGCATTTCTAGTCCCGGTTCATGGCATGAACCGGTACTAGAGGTGTTGGTGGGGCCCCAGCCTGACAAAAGCCTGCCACCACCTAATGCGAGCCGCCCGCCTAGCCGTTGGAGCCGACACTAATGATCACATTAGTGCCGGTTCAAATACAAACCAGGCCTAATGAGCTTCACATTAGGCCCTTTTTCTACTAGTGTCAGTAGATTTTTAAAAAAAAAAACCTATGTTCTGTAGGACTTGAACCCATGACAACTGGGTAAGGTATCGGAATCCAAAACAGCACACCATAAAATGATTTATGTATCAAAATACAGCCTAACTTATATATATCCGCACAGAATCGTGTGAAATATCTATATATAATAAGTGGATTTCAGAGAATACAAAAGTGAATCATCTGCAGGTAGACGACACTGTGGTCAATTGCCGATCTCCGTCGCGTGATCGGCATGTCACATAAGACAAACCAGAAGGGAAGGGAACGCTATAATCTAGCAACAAACAGTAGTCGATGCAATAGAAGGAAAGAAATCGCGTGATTGGAAAACGATCGGATGGGATCTTCAGTCTTTTCTCCTGATTCTACGTGAATATATACAATTTGAGGTGCATATTCTTTTCAGTCCAACGCCCTTAGCATGGTTTGTGAATAAGAACCCAACCAATTTACAGATAGATCCTTAAAAAATAGCTAATTCATAAGCGGTCAAAGGAACGATGACATGGCATCCACATGGCCGGGTTGTTTCCTCTCGGGCCAGTTTTGGCCTTATTCGATCAAATTAACGAGTTTACGGACTATATTCTATCAGTTCCCGAGTTATAGGCTTAAAATGTGTAATCGGTTTGAGTTTATGGGCTAGTGGTACATTTCACTCTTTATTTGGACACTCATACCGAATGTGCATAAATATTCCAAATGTATACCAATTCTCCCAAAGACCAGGACAAAGATTTGGTGCATGGTTCCATTTACATATTGGGCATCTCCTTGGCATGCTCCCAAAGGATTGCCTATGACTTGCTCTAGGCGACAAATCGGTTCTAACACTCCTACTAGAACATAAAAGATGTTGCCACGCCCACCCATCTCAATGCAAGTATATTAAAATTATTTTCAAAACTGAATAGTATAAGTATCTAGCATTCAAATTACAATGCTTCATTTGTGGTTGCAACTCGTCATCGTGCTGGTTGCAGTACCGGGCGCCTCTGGTTGTAGTTGCTAAGGCTCGCCGCCATGTTAGGTTGCGCCACTAAGTTCCTCTGGTTCCAGCTTTTTTTGTGTCGGCTGCAACACTGAGGCTCTCCAATTCTAGCCCTCCGTCGTGCCGGGCGCCTCACCAAACACCTTTGGCCACATACTTTGCAATCATTGGTGTCATGAGCTCAGCTGACCACAGTCAACGGGTTGGCACCAAGTTCTGCCTCCGCTCGTAACATGACCTCTTACTGCTTGCCACACAGGTGTTCGCCGTCCTTGAAGCACCGCACAGCTGACCGACCACTATGTAGAAGCCGAAAAAGGACACGACGCTCCATACAATTTGTCCATTGAAGTTGGCAGCATTCTCGAGCATTATGTTCCACCGAAGAGAATGCAAGAGCGAAGTACATGTTGTAGCTTTTCCTTGTCATACGGAAATGACACGACGATACAGGAGCGGTGTACAGAAGTACTCCATGCGAATGCATTACTTCCAGGTCCAAATAGTAGAAAAAAACATCAGAGGGAAAAAAGGCTAGCCTTACACCATACTTTTGGTGCCCAATACAAACGAGCTAGTGAGCAAGGAACATTTGATTCAGAATTTGTTCGAGTGGAAGGAAATGAATGATTTGGTGCATGTTCGATTGGAATGAAGAGAAATAATTAAAAATTATAAATTTCACGATAGTCCATGCGGAAGGGAAAATTTCCATCCGTCTCATTCGAAGGACGGAAAATAAACGATGCATTAGTCTTAGCGGAAGGAAAACACTGATGTTGCTACAAAATTTTGGCCCCCAAGCACACAAAAGTGAGCAAGGAAACCAATCCTCGGCCAAGGAATTAAATAAATACTAGGAAATTACACGTGCGTTGCAACGGGATACACGGTTAAAACACTATCGTGGCGGCAAAACTGTCATATCATGGAAGTAACCGCTACCATAGCACTGTCAATGAATCGTCGCGGCAGAAAATCATTAGTTCTCGGCATATTCATTTAGTTCCATATGTTAATAACCCCATCTTTAAAATATTATATATGTATCATATCAAAATGTCCATGCATATAGTTATAACAAAATCCGAGAAACAATAGTATGTATACATTATTACAACAACCATTTTTTGTCCATAAATAATCCAGTTAGTCAATAATTACATTATGTGTTGCAGATCTAAATAAATATCGATAACTTTTGTAGTCAGGGTACAACGAGTGTGCACACCATTTCATTATATACTTCTAAAGCCTATTCCATAAATGAGCAAAAATAAATTCTTTTGTATCGTATGTAAATCTCTCACAAACACTTCTCAGAAAAATCCATACAACGAAAATGTCTCGCTTTCAATTACTGCCATCAAACTCTCTCTCTCTCTCTCTCTCTCTCTCTCTCTCCCTCTCTCTCTCTCAAGTATTTATCTCCCATGAAATCTCTCTCTCCCTCTCTCTTGATAGTATTTGTCTCCCATGAAAATCTCTCTCCCTCTCTCGTGTGAAAGTATTTTCTCGCCCATGAAAATCTCTCTATTTCTCTCTTTCTCTCTTTCTTAGTTACAACCGTGAAAATCTCGCTTTCCCTATACCCCAGTGCTCTCTCTCTCTCTCTCTCTCTGTGTGTGTGTGTGTGTGTGTCTCTCTGTGTGTGTGTGTGTCTCTCTCTCTCTCTCTCTGTGTGTGTGTGTGTGTGTGTGTGTGTCTTTGATGGAGACAATCGCATAGCCATGGCATTGTGTTGTCGTCATGGAGATCGCACAAGCTATAGATATGGATGCATGGTTGTATACACGAATACGAAACTAATTGCCATTAGAATGAAATGTTAGTAAAAAAATTCTACCATACTTGAATAAAATAAAAAGGAAGAATCCACTAATGGGTCATGATCTCAAAAATATAAACATGCACACTTACTACGGGAGGTGCGCCAACGAAGAACATGTTGGGCATTAATGGTCCAACGACCCACAACGGCAAGAAGAAGATGCTCGTGATGAGGTAACCATCGTAGAGGTAATTAAGGAGGGCATCCCAAAAATCTTCAAACCCTAGGCACCAAAGAAGTCGAGCGAGAGGCATAAAAGATCATATTCTCATGCTGGAAAAACGAAGGCATCGCTGTGCTCCAATGCCACCTAGGCCCACTGCCAATACTATCCTGGTTGTCGCTTGATCTACCGCGTGCTGCCATAAGAGAAGAACCAATGTGAGGGGACGAATAGGGTTTGCTCGGGGGACACGGTGTCATCGGTGAGATGGGAGAGAGAGGTAGAAGGAAGCAGTGGATGAGGTAATAAAAATAATCAAAACTTGTAGGAGGTGGATGGATTTCGCGTGGATATTTACTGGCCAGGTGTTTATTGTGTTACGATAGAATAGGTTGATTACATTAATTGATTGCCTTATGCGTCACAAAGGAGAGATTGACTGCCATCCACGAATTGGTTGTGTTACCAAAGAATTATTGGGTTTGTCCGAGTAAACCAGGAGAGGAGAAAAACCGGGGAGGGTGGAGAAAAATTGATGGAGGAATGTACTGGGAGGGATGGCCGCCGAACCAGCATGATCGAGAGACGGTACGAAATAACAGAGTTACATTAATCTATAGTCCTGGCATCCCCCAGCCTGACCACTATGGTGACGCGGAAAAAAAGGACATGACACACTATACATTTGTCCATTGAAGTATGCGTTCATTACTCCAACATAGATGTCCAATTGAAGAGGGTGCGAGAGAGAACAACATATTACAGCTTTTTCATGTCACAGAAAAAAGACCCGGTGGTGCAGCAGTAACTTGGCCTTCTAGAGGGAGGGAAGGGATGTAGAGAAGTACTCCGGGAGGGTTCGTTTCTTTCAGGCTAGAGAAAAGATGACATCACCCGATATGTTTGGCGCCCAACAGACAAAAGCTTGTGAGCAAAGAAAAAATGAGTTCGGGTTAGTACGAGGGATAGGAATAAATAGTTCAGTTTCGGTCCGAGTGGAATGAAGAGGAAAAAATTACATTCGTCTATGTGAAAGGGAAAAGTTTTCATCCGTCTGAATCGACCCTAATTCATAGGACGAGTTTATAAGTAAGAGGAGAAAACATTTGCACTGACCCAAATAGAATGACTAAAAACATCATGATGATGCAAAGACAATTTAAAAAATTTTCTGGCGTCCCTCTGCCTGAGCACTATAGCGAAGCGGGAAAAAGGGGCATGACATTCCATACATTTGTCCATTGAAGTGTGTGGCATTACACCAACATAGATGTTTGGTCGAAGATGGCACTAGTAGAAAAGGGGGCAATGGTCCAGGCCGGGTCAGCCCATTAGTCTCGGTTCAATCCAGAACCGGGACCAATGGGGGCATTGGACCCGGTTCGTGAGCCCCGGGGGCCGGACGGGCCTCGTGGGCCATTGGTCCCGGTTCGGCTGGACCTATTGGTTCCGGTTGGTGGGACGAACCGGGACCAATGCGCCTCGCTCCTAGCCCACCACCAGTGGTCCCGGTTGGTGGAGTGAACCGGGACCAAAGGCTGGCCTTTAGTCCCGGTTCGTGGCACGAACCGGGACCAATTAGTTGCCTATATCTACCCCTCGCGCGAGAGCAGTTTTTCGTGGCCTGCGAGGGGAGAGCTTTGTGGTGCTCTAGCTCACCTCCTATGCACACGAGGTGTTCGATGGAATGCTCGAGCCACACTACTTAAGCTTTCTCCTCTCCAAGCTCGACCTCCAAGCTCCATTTTCGTCAATATTTGTCCAGGTTTAGCGGTCCGTCACGTCCCGTCCCCGTCTTCACCGCCGTCGATCGCCCGCGCCGATCTCGTCGCCGGCACCACCGTGGTGAGCCTCTTGTTCTTATCTTCTTTCTGAAAGGAAAAAAAATCTTACTTGTATATTTATATAGATACTTGTATAATTTTCTTACTTTTATTATTGCATCTTATATAGTGCAATGGTTTTGGTATCCGCCCCCGTCGGCCCTCGCCCTGTCTATGATTCAGATGTGGTATATATTATCTTTTCATAACTATTGGTTCATTTATTGTTTATGACAATTATGCCGACCAACATGACATAGATTTTATTTATCTAGGAGGTTGTTGAACCGGAAATTACAACCGACCCTATTTTCGAGAGGTTAAATTTAGTTGAAGAAGAAAACAATTTGTTGAAGGAAAAAATTAGAAAAATTGAGGAGGAGAAGATGATATTGGAGTTGCATGTTGCGGATGTCGTCGATGATCACAAGAACAAGATGGATGCAATGCGCTTGAAGATTAGAAAGATTAGAAAATATGCCATTCATACCGAGGCTTGGTATCATTATGCCGTTGGATCAGTTGTTACACTGGTTGCGATTATGATCGCATTTGTTTTCGCATTGAAATGTTTTACATAGTTTCAGTGTATGGGTTAAATAATTTAGATGCTCTGCAGAGCTTTATGTTGTTAGATGAGAACTATGTATGTACTTTGGTTTTAATGTGATGATGAACTTCTATTAATTTGGTCACTTAATTATCTATTCATGATGTTCTGTAATGATTTTTGACACACTTAATTATATATAATGCACGCAGATGAACCGGCAATGGATGTACGGTTCAAGACACACCTCCGAGTACATTAAGGGCGTGCATGATTTTCTCGAAATGGCTGAGGCAAACAAGCAGAATGGTTTTATGTGTTGTCCATGCCCTATATGTGGGAATAGGAAGTCTTACTCTGACCGGAAAATCCTCCACACCCACCTGCTTTACAAGGGTTTCATGCCACACTATAATGTTTTGACGAGGCACGGAGAAATAGGGGTTATGATGGAAGACGGCGAAGAAGAAGAGTACGATGACAACTATGTGCCCCCTGAATACAGTGATGCTACTGAGCATCAAGAGGAACCAGACGATGTGCACGATGATGCTGCAACGAGCGAAGCTGCTGAAGATTAAGAGGAACCAGACGATGTGCCCGATGATGATGATCTGCGCCGGGTCATTGTCGATGCAAGGACGCAATGCGAAAGTCAAAAGGAGAAGCTGAAGTTCGATCGCATGTTAGAGGACCACAAAAAAAGGTTGTACCCCAATTGCGAAGATGGCAACACAAAGCTCGGTACCGTACTGAAATTGTTGCAGTGGAAGGCAGAGAATGCTGTGCCTGACAAAGGATTTGAGAAGCTACTGAAAATATTGAAGAAGAAGCTTCCAAAGGATAACGAATTGCCCGACAGTACATATGCAGCAAAGAAGGTCGTATGCCCTCTAGGATTGGAGGTGCAGAAGATACATGCATGCCCTAATGACTGCATCCTCTTCCGCTGTGCGTACAAGGATCTAAACGCATGCCCGGCATGCGGTGCATTACGGTATAAGATCAGACGAGATGACCTTGGTGATGTTGACGGCGAGCCCCCCAGGAAGAGGGTTCCTGCGGAGGTGATGTGGTATGCTCCTATAATACCACGGTTGAAACGTCTGTTCAAAAACAGAGAGCATGCCAAGTTGATGCGATGGCACAGTGAGCACCGTAAGAAAGACGGGAAGTCACCGTAAGAAAGACGGGAAGTTGAGAGCACCCACTGACGGGTCGCAGTGAAGAAAAATCGAGAGAAAGTACTGGGATGAGTTTGCAAGTGAGCCAAGGAACGTATGGTTTCCTTTAAGCGCGGATGGCATTAATCCTTTCGGGGAGCAGAGCAGCAATCACAGCACCTGGCCCGTGACTCTATGTATGTATAACCTTCCTCCTTGGATGTGCATGAAGCGGAAGTTCATTATGATGTCAGTTCTCATCCAAGGCCCTAAGCAACCCGGCAACGACATTGATGTGTACCTAAGGCCATTAGATGAAGAAATTTTACAGCTGTGGAATGGAAATGGTGTACGTACGTGGGATGAGCACAAACAGGAGGAATTTAACCTAAAGGTGTTGCTGTTCGTGACCATCAACGATTGGCCCGCTCTTAGTAACCTTTCAGGACAGACAAACAAGGGATACCACGCATGCACGCACTGTTTACTTGACACCAATAGTATATACCTGGCAAGCTGTAGGAAGAATGTGTACCTGGGCCATCGTCGATTTCTTCCGACCAACCATCAATGTCGAAAGAAAGGCAAGCATTTCAAAGGCGAGGCAGATCACCGGAAGAAGCCCGCCATGCGTACCGGTGATCACGTACTTGCTATGGTCAATGATTTACACATAATCTTTGGAAAGGGTCCCGGCGCACTAGCTGTTCCGAGTGACGCTGGGGGACACACACCCATGTGGAAGAAGAAATCTATATTTTGGGACCCACCCTACTGGAAAGACCTAGAGGTCCGCTCTTCGATCAACGTGATGCACGTGACGAAGAACCTTTGCATGAATCTGCTAGGCTTCTTGGGCGTGTATGGGAAGACAAAAGATACAGCTGAGGCACGGGAGGACCTACAATGTTTGCACGAAAAAGACGGCATGCCTCCAAAGCAGTATGAAGGTCCTGCCATCTATGCTCTTACCAAAGAAGAGAAGGAAATCTTCTTTGAATGCCTGCTTAGTATGAAGGTCCCGACTGGCTTCTTGTCTAATATAAAAGGAATAATAAATATGGCGGAGAAAAAGTTTCAGAACCTAAAGTCTCATGACTGCCACGTGATTATGACGCAACTGCTTCCGGTTGCATTGAGGGGGCTTCTACCGGAAAACGTCCGATTAGCCATTGTGAAGCTATGTGCATTCCTCAATGCAATCTCTCAGAAGGTGATCGATCCAGAAATCATACCAAGGCTAAGGAGTGATGTGGTGCAATGTCTTGTCAGTTTCGAGCTGGTGTTCCCACCATCCTTCTTCAATATCATGACGCACGTCCTAGTTCATCTAGTTGACGAGATTGTCATTCTGGGACCCGTATTTCTACACAATATGTACCCCTTTGAGAGGTTCATGGGAGTCCTAAAGAAATATGTCCGTAACCGCGCTAGGCCAGAAGGAAGCATCGCCATCAAACAGAGGATGGCATCGGGTTTTGTGTTGACTTCATTCCTGGCCTTAAGAAGATAGGTCTCCCTAAATCACGGTATGAGGGGAGACTGACTGGAAAAGGCATGCTTGGAAGGGACTCAATAATATGCAGGGACAGATATTCTTGGTCTCAAGCACACTACACAGTTCTACAGAACTCTACCTTGGTGACCCCGTATGTCGATGAACACAAGAACAGTCTGTGCTGCAAACAGCCGGAGCAGTGCGACAACTGGATTACATGTGAACACATCAGGACTTTCAGCAGTTGGTTGGAAGCACGTAACAGAGGTGACAACACTGTTTGTGATGAGCTGTACTTGTTGTCCAGGGGACCATCTTTGACTGTATTGATTTGGAAAGGATACGAGATAAATGGGAATACATTTTACACGATTGACCAAGATCAAAAGAGCACCAACCAAAACAGCGGTGTCCGCTTTGATGCAACAACCGAGAGGGGAAAGGACACATATTATGGTTACATAGTGGACATATGGGAACTTGACTACGGAGTAGATTTTAAGGTCCCTTTGTTTAAGTGCAAATGGGTCAATCTGTCAGGAGGCGGGGTACAGGTAGACCCACAGTACGGAATGACAACAGTGGATCTGAAAAATCTTGGGTACACTGATGAACCGTTCGTCCTAGCCAATGATGTGGCACAGGTTATCTATGTGAAGGACATGTCTACCAGACCGAGAAAGAGAAAAGATAAGGAAGCGAATACATCATACGATGAGCCAAAGCGCCACATAGTTCTTTCAGGAAAAAGGGACATCGTGGGAGTGGAGGACAAGACAGACATGTCTGAAGATTATGAAAAGTTTCATGAAATTCCTCCCTTCAAAGTCAAGGCTGACCCCAGCATCCTGATAAACGATGAAGATTATCCATGGTTACGGCGCAATAAGCAAATGACACAAGCGAAGAAAAAGTGAAGACTTTCTCCCGCAACTATTATGATGATACCATTGTTGGAAATATGCCCTAGAGGCAATAATAAATTGGTTATTATTATTATATTTCCTTGTTCATGATAATCGTTTATTATCCATGCTATAATTGTATTGATAGGAAACTCAGATACATGTGTGGATACATAGACAACACCATGTCCCTAGTAAGCCTCTGTTGACTAGCTCGTTGATCAATAGATGGTTATGGTTTCCTAACCATGGACATTGGATGTCGTTGATAATGGGATCACATCATTAGCAGAATGATGTGATGGACAAGACCCAATCCTAAGCCTAGCACAAAGAACGTGTAGTTCGTATGCTAAAGCTTTTCTAATGTCAAGCATCATTTCCTTAGACCATGAGATTGTGCAACTCCCGGATACCGTAGGAATGCTTTGGGTGTACCAAACGTCACAATGGAACTGGGTGGCTATAAAGGTGCACTACAGGTATCTCCGAAAGTGTCTGTTGGGTTGGCACGAATCGAGACTGGGATTTGTCACTCCGTGTGACGGAGAGGTATCTCTGGGCCCACTCGGTAGGACATCATCATAATGTGCACAATGTGACCAAGGGGTTGATCACGGGATGATGTGTTACGGAACGAGTAAAGAGACTTGCCGGTAACGAGATTGAACAAGGTATTGGTATACCGACGATCGAATCTCGGGCAAGTACTATACCGCTAGACAAAGGGAATTGTATACGGGATTGATTGAGTCCGTGACATCGTGGTTCATCCGATGAGATCATCGTGGAACATGTGGGAGCCAACATGGGTATCCAGATCCCGCTGTTGGTTATTGGCCGGAGAGTTGTCTCGGTCATGTCTGCATGGTTCCCGAACCCGTAGGGTCTACACACTTAAGGTTCGATGACGCTAGGGTTATAAAGGAAGTTTGTATGTGGTTACCGAATGTTGTTCGGAGTCCCGGATGAGATCCCGGACGTCACGAGGAGTTCCGGAATGGTCCGGAGGTAAAGATTTATATATGGGAAGTCTTATTTTGGTCGCCGGAAAAGTTCCGCACTTTATCGGTATTGTACCGGGAGTGCCGAAATGGGTCCGGGGGTCCACCGGGGGGGTCCACCTGCCCCGGGGGGCCACATAGGCTGTAGGGGGTGCGCCTTGGCCTATATGGGCCAAGGGCACCAGCCCCAAGAGGCCCATGCGCCAAGATATAAGAAAAAGCGGAGAGTCCTCAAAGGGGAAGGCACCTCCGAGGTGCCTTGGGGAGGATGGACTCCTCCCCCCCCCTTGGCCGCGCCTCTTCCTTGGAGGAAGGGGCAAGGCTGCGCCTCCCCCCTCTCTCTTGCCCCTATATAAAGGGAGGGGAGGGAAGGGCAGCCGCACCTGAAGCCCTGGCGCCTCCCTCCCTCCCGTGACACCTCCTCCTCTCCCGCAGGTGCTTGGCGAAGCCCTGCTGGATTGCCACGCTCCTCCACCACCATCACGCCGTTGTGCTGCTGCTGGATGGAGTCTTCCTCAACCTCTCCCTCCCTCCTTCCTGGATCAAGGCGTGGGAGACGTCACCGGGCTGTACGTGTGTTGAACGCGGAGGTGTCGTCCGTTCGGCACTAGGATCTCCGGTGATTCGGATCACGACGAGTACGACTCCTTCAACCCCGTTCTCTTGAACGCTTCCGCTTAGCGATCTACAAGGGTATGTAGATGCACTCTCCTTCCCCTCGTTGCTGGTTTCTCCTTAGATAGATCTTGGTGACACGTAGGAAAATTTTGAATTTCTGCTACGTTCCCCAACAACCATGCCAACTTTGTAACTAACGAGTATGATACCATTGTCCGTTTTGTACATGCACATGCTATGTGGGTCAACTTATGATACCATGCCAACTTTCAACTTTTTCAGGGTTCATTTGAAATGCTTTAATGTCTTATGGTTCGGCCCTCGTAATAATTAAAAATAGCAACAATAAGTATTTTGTTGTAAGTAGAAACAAAATAAAATAAATAAAGCAAGAAAGAAAACAAAAAAAACAAAAAAAGTGTTTTCAAATTTGAAAACTAATGGCACTAACAGAAAGTTTATAATTTTCCTAAAACTAAAAGCAAAAACAATTAAAAAATAAAGCAAAAAACAAAATAAAATAAATAATGCAGAAAACAAAAGAAAAAAACTGGAAAATAAATAAATATAGCAACAATAAGTAAAGAAAACGAAAAAACAAAAAAAATGCCTCCTACTGGGTCCCCACGGCCTGAATACGACTAGAAACCCTACTATGGGACAGGATTCAGGCCCGCAGTAGGCCCAGAAGGCCCATCAGGCAAAGCAATAGCAAGTAGGCCCGAAAGCCTGCGGTGGAGAGGAGCTCGAGAGGGGTGCGGCAGTGGGGCTTATAAACCACTGCGCGCCCCTCTCAACTAGCGAGGTGGGACTAAACTTTGGC
>NC_057813.1:750952669-750953824 GCF_018294505.1 Triticum aestivum | reverse complement strand
AGTTGCTGTCGCCGCGCGCGCCACCCGTTCCCCTACCCCGTCGCCGTCGCCGCACGCGCCGCCCCTTCCCCGACCCCGTCGCCGTCGCCGCGCGTGCCGCCCCTTCCCCAACCCCGTCGTCGTCGCCCCGACCACTCGCCGCCGCCTTCGGTCCGGCCGCTGGCGCCCTTTCCTCTTACTTTTTTGTGCATTTTATGTATATGTTCTCTGTGTATATATGTATATGTTCTCTGTGTATATATGTTCATATATGCAAAAGTTAGATTTTAGAAACACTTTATATATGCAAAAGTTTATATCTGCAAAAATTTATACATATATGTAAGTATATATGTATGTATAGATGTATGTATGTGGATACATGAGGGGGGTCGATAGATATACCCCCTCTCCGATAGCATTTTTGTGCATTTTAGGTTAGTGTATATATAAGTTGATGTATATATGGAAAAGATAGATTTTTAGAAAAAATACTATTTTTTCTGTTGATGATATGATGATGTTTTTTTTCATATATGTATTATTTTTAAGTTGTTAGTAGATATGATTCTAGGTTAGTGCATTTTAGGTTAGTGTAGAGTAGAAATTTAAAGTAAAATAGGGAAAAGGAAGAAAAGTGGAAGAAGGAAGAAGGAAGAAAGAAGAAGAAAAAGAATGAGAGGAAAAAGGAAAATAAGAAGATGAAGAAGAGGAGAGGAAGAAGAGGAGAAATAAATAAGAAGAGGAAAAAGGAAGAAAAAGAAGAGGAGAAGAAGAAGAAAAAATAGAAAAAAATTTCTATTTTTTCTTCTTCTCCTCTATTCCTTTCTTCTTCTCCTCTTTTTTTTTCTTCTTCTTCTTCCTTCTTCCTTCTTCCTCTGTTCTTCCTTTTCCTTAACTATTTTCCTTTCTCGTCGTTGTCGCGTCGTTCTCGATATAACCCCCTCGAGATAACTTCGACATGAGGGGCGGTCAATATATATACCCCCCCCCCTCGGCCCTCTCGCTCGACCAAAACTCTCGAGGACACCCAAACCCTAGAGAGAAAACGATGTTGGTCTCCTACCCCCTCCCGCCGCGCCCCTACCCGACAAATTAACTCTCTCGAGGCCACCCAACAAATTTACCAAGTTAAAAGAGCGTTGTCGTCAAGGCCACCCCAAACCTTTGAAGCGT
>NC_057813.1:750947065-750952279 GCF_018294505.1 Triticum aestivum | reverse complement strand
ATTTGCAGAAACTATGGAGCACTGCCGAGACGAAGAAACAGAAGCGATATTGAGGGACATAATCGCAAATGGAAGGGATGAAGTTGCGTCATTTCTCGTCGACACCGTTGGTCAGATGGAAGAACAGGGTGAAGAACAGGGCTATGTTCATGATGGCTTCGGCCCATTAATGCCGGTACAAGAACAGGACTATGTTCATGATGGCTCCGGTGACACAATGGAGGTACAAGAAGGAGACCGTGCTGACTGCTCCGGTGACCGAACCGAGCCCGGCCAGGTATATATATATTAGTTAAGCCCGTGCTGACTAGTTAATTGATGCTTCCATTGTTTTGGTATATGTACACATATTAATTACTCTCGTCTTTCTTCCTT
The DNA here is from genome assembly GCF_018294505.1 of Triticum aestivum. Lineage (NCBI taxonomy): Eukaryota > Viridiplantae > Streptophyta > Magnoliopsida > Poales > Poaceae > Triticum > Triticum aestivum. The sequence continues at coordinate 750,951,904 of NC_057813.1, read as the reverse complement.
ATAATTTCTAGCCCTCCGGATCGAGCACAACTTCGGTAAGGAGACGAGGCCCAAAGAAAAAGTTGAGCTCGGATGAAAAGTTTGAGATCATAGAAATCGCGCCCGACGGCGAACCGATTGAACCCATCCGGACAAGGAAGGCATTTTCTGCTTAGTGCGGGGTTCTTGTTAGGGAGAAGATCCCGATCAGCATCCAGCAATGGTATAAGCCTAAGGAGGAAGACCCTGAGGTGTCTTATGTCAATGATATGCAGAAGGAATATCTTTGGACTGAGCTGAAGGCAAATTTCACCCTACCGCCAGAGGAGGATCCGGAGAAGCCAGTTAAAGAGGAATTAATCAAGTCTTGTGCTCTTAAGAAGATGGCAACCCTAATGAGGAGGTGGAGGAAAGAGCTGAACCAGTTTGTCAAAAATAAAAAGGCACCAGAATTCATCGGCAAATATGAGAAGATCAAAGATCACTGGCCCGCATTTGTGGCCCACAAGACATCGGAAAAGAGTAAGAAGATGTCGGAGACAAACAAGAAAAATGCTGCGAAGAAGACGCTTCACCATCGCACGGAGTCAGGTGGCTACCTGCAAGCTTGGCCTAAGTGGTCCAAGGCTGAGAATGATCTGCTTGAAAAAGGGATCGAACCAGAGTAATGAGATGGCTAGACCGTTGCCGGACTTGGTTCTTCGGGTCTGGCAGAACCTTGGACCCTGTAACAGGGTTCTGCCAGTGGACGGACGAGCAACTGGAAATACCAGTCAAGAACCTTCGACACTATATCGATGCAGTGCAGTGAGGGACGTTCCTTCCAAACAGGGATAAGGACGAGCTCACAATGGCCCTTGGGAATCCTGAGCACCCTGGACGGACACGAGGCACGCCAAGCTCCATTCCGTGGAAGGTTGGTTTTCCGGACGCAGGGGGTTACAAAACCCACGAGAGGAGGAAGAAACTGGAGCAGGACCAACTGCAGGCGCTGCACGAAAGGGTAATGGGGCTAGAGGATCGAGAAGAGGAACGAGAAGCAGCAGATCGCAGCAAACGACCTGCCGAAGCTTCCCCCGAAGCTACCCCGCCATCTCAGCGGAGAAGCAGCGTGGCTTCCACCAAGCTGCTTCAGCCGGAGCATGTCTTGACGGCTCCTGCCAGCTATCCCGTGGATGGTATCACGGAGTCTCAAAATTGCCACATTATGGCGCGATGGATGAATTTGAAGGTCAAGGCGGCTGTTGGCCAAGTTTATCCTAGTGGACCCGGCACAACTTATCACTGCCAGCCGATTCCAGAAGGATATGCTAAGGTGATGGTGGATGAAATAATAGAGGGATTTGAGGACCTCCCGCTTGAGCACCCTACCGATGAAGGGGAGACTAGGCTGGGTTGTGCTCTAAAGACTCCATGCCTATGGAAGAAGGAGCTCATCAACCTTCTGAACTGGACGCCTCTGCCTCCTCCTCCTGCTCCGGCGAGTCAGGGCACTCCGCCTCCTCCACCGCCTCCTCCTCCGGCGAGTGACGATCAGGGCACGCGTGGCGGCACTCTGCCTCCTTCTCCGGCGCATGGCAGCACTCCGCCTCCTTCTCCGCCTGTGCCGGCGCTCCCGAGCAGCCAGCAGCATCCTCCTTCTCCGCCTCACCAGCAAAGGGCAGAAGAGACCCGCCGCCGCCCTGGCTGCTCCAGCACGTCGTACTCCTTCTCCTCCCCCTCGTAAGCAAGCACGAAAGAAGACAGATGCCGCAGCCGCTCCGTCTACTCCGGCATCTAGCAGCACAACCAGAGGCGGGAGGCAATACAAATACGGTCCATCATCTCTCAAGCCTCTAGAGAAGTTACCGTACGAGAGGTCCGAGGAGGAAAACGATACGATTGTGCGGACCCACGTCAAGGAGTTCTTTGAAGGGGTGAAAGCAAAGAGACATCCACCTCCGGAGGAAAAGGTAGATCTGGTGAAAGCAAAGCACACTATCGATGCCCTGAGGAAACCACCAAAGTCTCCGCCGAGAACCAACTATGAGCGCATTACTGAACAGACATATCTCCAAGCCCAGCGGTCGGGAACTACTGTCAGTGCTAAAAGGTCAAAAGAACGAGCAAAGGGGGAAAAATTGCCCAGCTCGGCGAACAAACACAGCAATCGTGCCCCCCGCTCAATGTGTCTAATGCTCCGGGGACGGTGGCCGGTTATGGCAATCTTGACGAATTCCTGCCTGACGATGCACTTCCTGATTTCTTGGAGGTGGACGAACACAGATGCGAGTACGGGAAGCCTCTCGTCAAAGATGAAAAATCTCTGACAACAATGATGCGAAGATTCCATAATTGGTACATGGAAACCTGCAGAGTGTCTGAGGGTAAGAATGTTTTGTATCTGCATATGAAAGAGGAGCACGATCTCGTTGCAAATGATCTGTTGCCTGTTCCATTTGATGAGTTCTTCGCGTTCTTCAATCAAAAGGCCCTCGATAAACTAATGGTCTTTTGCTACTGTCTGTAAGTACTATTTCTGTCATTAAGTCTCTATATATAGCTCGGCTCTTTCATTTCATGTATTTATAATTAATTATCCTCAATATATTATGCAGATTGAAGATCGTCGAGTGCAAAAAACAAGAAATTTATGATATTGGGTTCATTAACACAAATATCATAGATGAATTTCTGGTTAAAAAGGACATCAAAGAGGCCGAGGACAACGTGCTACAATCATTGATAAAAAATCAAAACAAAGATACCATACTCTTTCCTTACAATGGCAAGTGAGTGTTACTGTCGTGTGCATATTTGGTTTCGCTTATTACTCGAGCGAGGTTATAGTAATGTAATTGATGAGTTATGCATGCGTGCGCAGGTTCCACTATATTCTTCTGGAGATTAAGCTTGAGCGTGGACTAGTAACCGTCTTAGACTTGAGACGGAAAGATCACAAATCCTATGCGGACATGACTGAAATGCTCAGCAAGTAAGTCCGATCGATCATTATCGCACCATATCGGCAACTTTTTGTTCATTTCCTGATATCTCAAGTAATAATAATTATTTTCTTTGTCTTGCAGGGTTTGGAAACAGTTCACCGCAGAAGCTCCGGGACTGCCGAAGGAGCTGCGATATATATACCCGAAAGTAAGCACTACTGGCTAGCTAGTTGCGCGCATCTCCCGTTGATTCTATAGCTATACTTTCATCAATGCCATTTATAATGCTTCATTATCAGTTTGATTGACCTCTATTTCTCCTAAAGTGCTTGTGGCAGGAAGAAGGGAATGATTTCTGTGGATACTACGTGTGCGACGCGACTTTGAAAAACAAGCGGGGCTACTCTCAAAGACAATATGAAGTGCGTAAGCAATAATATTCACAATTTCATTTTATTACACCATCATTTCTGTTGAGTTTCATTCATATATATGTATTAATTAACCCCCTTCTTCAAATTAGACGTGGCAGATGCGGAATGAACTCCTAGAACCAGATCGCATGAAAGCAATTCAAGAGGAATTGGCGGGATTCTTTCTTGACCACGTCATCAATAAAGCCGGAGAATACCATGTGGAAATTGATTTCAATTGCTAGGGGATTGTAATTATAAGAGATCTTATACATATTGTACATGCATGTATGTAGCCAGTAGCGTCAGATACTTGTTGTTCGATCAATCTCTCGGAGAAGGAGAGAGGTCGATCGATCACTTCTCTCGGTATGCATGAACTTCTGTACTGAATGGTTCTCTCGATCACTTATGTATATATAGTACGTAGAGTCGACCAAGCACGGACATAAGAGAGGGCACTTCTCTCTATTAATTAGAGAGCTAACACAATATATGAAACACGTAAATTAACCCCCCAAAACCCCCAATCCCCCCCCCCTCCTTTCAAAAAAAATAACAAAACCTCAACCAATGAAATGCTGACGCGTGGATGCTTTTTGGTCCCGGTTGGTGCCACCAAACAGGACCAAAGGACCCCTGACTGGGCTCGGCGCACAGGGCCACGTGGAGGCACATTGGTCCCGGTTCTTATTTGAACCGGGACTAATGGGTGGAGGTATTAGTAACGGCCCATTAGTCCCGGTTCATGAACCGGGACTAAAGGCCCTTACGAACCGGGACTATTACGTGTTTTTCTACTAGTGTGGTATGAGATAGAACGTCATATGGCAACTTTTCATGTCATAGGAAAATGACCCTGCGGTGTTTGACCAACTTGGCCCTATGGAGGGAGGGAAGTGGTGGAGAGAAGTACTCCGGGCAGATTTGTTTCTTTTTCTTGAAGCTAGAGAAAAGACGACGTGGCCATATACTTTTGGCGCCCAACACACACAATCTTTAGAGCAAATAAATGATGAGTCGGAGCTAGAACAAGCGGTAGGAAATAAATGGTTTGGTGCCAGTCGGAGTGAAAGGAAGAGGAAAAATATGGGAAAAAATAAAAATCTTTATTTACACTAGTCCATGCTGAAGGGGAAATTTGCAGGTCACACGAATAATGTGTAAGTAAGAGAGAAAATATTTTGGTCGACTCAAATAGAATGAACCAAGGCAAAAGAGAAACGGCATCAAAATGCAAAAAAGACCGGCACCAAACCATTTATTTCCTACCGCTTGTACATATTGTACATGCATGTATGTAGCCAGTAGCATCAGATACTTGTTGTTCGACCAATCTCTCGGAGAAGGAGAGAGGTCGATCGATCACTTCTCTCGGTATGCATGAACTTCTGTACTGAATGGTTCTCTCGATCACTTATGTATATAAGGTACGTAGAGTCGACCAAGCACGGACATAAGAGAGGACACTTCTCTCTATTAATTAGCTAGCTAACACAATATATGAAACACGTAAATTA
>NC_057813.1:750945856-750947055 GCF_018294505.1 Triticum aestivum | reverse complement strand
ATAACAAAAACCTCAACCAATGGAATGCTGACGCGTGGATGCTTTTTGGTCCCGGTTGGTGCCACCAAACGGGACCAAAGGACCCCTGACTGGGCTCGGCGCACAGGGCCACGTGGAGGCACATTGGTCCCGGTTCTTGTTTGAACCGGGACTAATGGGTGGAGGTATTAGTAACGGCCCATTAGTCCCGGTTCATGAACCGGGACTAAAGGCCCTTACGAACCGGGACTATTAGGTGTTTTTCTACTAGTGTGGTATGAGATAGAACATCATATGGCAACTTTTCATGTCATAGGAAAATGACCCTGCGGTGTATGACCAACTTGGCCCTATGGAGGGAGGGAAGTGGTGGAGAGAAGTACTCCGGGCAGATTTGTTTCTTTTTCTTGAAGCTAGAGAAAAGACGACGTGGCCATATACTTTTGGCGCCCAACACACACAATCTTTAGAGCAAATAAATGATGAGTCGGAGCTAGAACAAGCGGTAGGAAATAAATGGTTTGGTGCCGGTCGGAGTGGAAGGAAGAGGAAAAATATGGGAAAAAAATAAAAATCTTTATTTACACTAGTCCATGTTGAAGGGGAAATTTGCAGGTCACACGAATAATGTGTAAGTAAGAGAGAAAATATTTTGGTCGACTCAAATAGAATGAACCAAGGCAAAAGACAAACGGCATCAAAATGCAAAAAAGACCGGCACCAAACCATTTATTTCCTACCGCTTGTACATATTGTACATGCATGTATGTAGCCAGTAGCGTCAGATACTTGTTGTTCGACCAATCTCTCGGAGAAGGAGAGAGGTCGATCGATCACTTCTCTCGGTATGCATGAACTTCTGTACTGAATGGTTCTCTCGATCACTTATGTATATAAGGTACGTAGAGTCGACCAAGCACGGACATAAGAGAGGACACTTCTCTCTATTAATTAGCTAGCTAACACAATATATGAAACACGTAAATTAACCCCCCAAAACCCCCAATGCCCCCCCCCTCCTTTCAAAAAAAATAACAAAAACCTCAACCAATGGAATGCTGACGCGTGGATGCTTTTTGGTCCCGGTTGGTGCCACCAAAAGGGACCAAAGGACCCCTGAATGGGCTCGGCGCACAGGGCCACGTGGAGGCACATTGGTCCCGGTTCTTGTTTGAACCGGAACTAATGGGTGGAGGTATTAGTAACGGCCCATTAGTCCC
>NC_057813.1:750923558-750945846 GCF_018294505.1 Triticum aestivum | reverse complement strand
AAACCTCAACCAATGGAATGCTGACGCGTGGATCCTTTTTGGTCCCGTTTGGTGCCACCAAACGGGACCAAAGGACCCCTGACTGGGCTCGGCGCACAGGGCCACGTGGAGGCACATTGGTCCCGGTTCTTGTTTGAACCGGAACTAATGGGTGAAGGTATTAGTAACGGCCCATTAGTCCCGGTTCATGAACCGGGACTAAAGGCCCTTACGAACCGGGACTATTAGGTGTTTTTCTACTAGTGTGGTATAAGATAGAACGTCATATGGCAACTTTTCATGTCATAGGAAAATGACCCTGTGGTGTATGACCAACTTGGCCCTATGGAGGGAGGGAAGTGGTGGAGAGAAGTACTCCGGGCAGATTTGTTTCTTTTTCTTGAAGCTAGAGAAAAGACGACGTGGCCATATACTTTTGGCGCCCAACACACACAATCTTTAGAGCAAATAAATGATGAGTCGGAGCTAGAACAAGCGGTAGGAAATAAATGGTTTGGTGCCGGTCGGAGTGGAAGGAAGAGGAAAAATATGGGGAAAAAAATAAAAATCTTTATTTACACTAGTCCATGTTGAAGGGGAAATTTGCAGGTCACACGAATAATGTGTAAGTAAGAGAGAAAATATTTTGGTCGACTCAAATAGAATGAACCAAGGCAAAAGAGGAACGGCATCAAAATGCAAAAAAGACTTAAATCGCTCCGCACTTCTAGCCCCCAACATGCACGAGTTAACAGCGACCTAGGGTTACAGGCTAAGTACGTCACGAACGCTTTTTGCCTCGACAGGCCAGCATAGCTAGTGCTAGCTTTGCGTCCTCGACGATACATGATTGAACGTCTCGCTATTTAAGCCGCGAGGTGTCTACCGAAACAAGCGATGTGGTACTAAAATACTACTACTCCGTAGCACGCAGCGTCAACCGAGTGGTGCGCTCGTCTTCGGCCCACCTGTGGCTAAGCGCCCTGGTCTTCGCGTCTTCGGCCCACCGGCTAAGCTGGAACGGATGGATTTCGTATAACGAGCACTGCGCGTGCGAGGTCTCCAACCAAGGAATCAACAACCGTACGCAACCACCCAAAAAACAAGAAGTCGTACGCAACCAGGGAACCAGTTGAGCCAGCTACAGCTAATCTATCTACTTTGATAATTTGAAGTAGCATAATTATGACACGTACATAACCAAGTTGATTTCCCCTCAAAAAAGAAAAACTTGTTCAGTTCTGCACTAAATGAAGCAGGTTCACCAATTGATGCTCTCGTGGTATGAATCTTGAAAATTTGCATCTAGCAACCAACAATCCACATGTACATATGGTTCCTCTGCCTCCCGCCCGTCCGTCTAGTCTCCGTTGGCCTTAGAATCATACGAGGGGCGCGGTGGATCTCGACCCTTGTCCGTGGGATAGCCTCAATTTTAGATGGTTTTTTCCATTTTGTTAGGGTTTCTGTCCTGCTAAGGAAGGCCAGACGGCGGGGGCTCCATGAATATGGAATGATTTTCTCCCCGCCTGGCCCGTTTCGATTGTCGGAAGGCGTGTGTAGGTCTTTGGTGTATCTCACATGATTCATTCGATGATTGTCTTTGATGAATCTATTCGGATTCGGTCTTTATTCATTTTGTCTTCATGTTGGATCCTTCCAGTCTACGCATCTTTTCATCGGTGGTTCTTTTTTCCTGGTGCGCTTGTCCTATGGGGACTTTAAACGATGACTTCTCGACTGTTTATTTCAGCAAGTTTTCCCGGCTCCGACACAGGAGGGTCAATGACAGTGGTCCGCCTTCAGCTCACTTCATTGGATGTAGTTCTTGCAAGGTCGTCTACGAATCTGGCCGTATTTTTTATTATTTCTGATGTTCGTTGTACTATCACGATTGAAGATCAATAGATCGGAAGTTTTCCCCCAACAAAAAAAGGCAGCCCACATGGAGCAACAATTTCAACCTAACAATTATATATGTGGGCTTTTATTATCTTCTACTACTACACTACACTAGCTGCTTTCCTGAGAAACATCTGGATGATCTCTGTTAATGATACAAGTCTCTAAACTATTCATATGGTCAGCACAGTCTCAACAAAATGTTCTTTACAGGATAAGGGTTTCTTTGTTGTACTTGGGGCTTCCCTGATTCCAACTAACAACATTGATTAAATATTCAGTGAAACACATTGCAAGTCAAAATAAGTTCCAATACAATATTAGTAAAATGTATAGTTTCGTGCTTACACCAAAATCCACAAAAGAAGGGGAAATTCTCCGAGTTTCCTTTATTCCTCACGATGTATAGTTTTGAGCTCGATGAGGATGATGATAATCAGGGTACTGTTGTTTCCTTTATTCCTCACAATGCGGCTATCAATATGCGCCAAACTTGCTTTGGACCTCAAGTCTGGTTGTTGTACATTGGATTTCCCCATGATTATCAAACCTCTCACTACATCCATAAGTCTGTCGATAAGTTTGGGGAACTTATCACTTGGAATAATCCTAGAGGGGACAGGAAATTTGTTCTGATCAAAGCCAGAGTTCTTAGCTTGCGCCGGATGCCAAAAAGTTTTGTTATGCATCAGCTGGGTGGTGAGCGCCGATGCTGGACTGTGTGCGTCACGATTCTGCGCAGCAGTGATTGGAATGCCCATATCCCGGATGTGCCGCCTGCAGATATTGAACCACCGCCTGCTGATGGGATTCCCCATCCCCTCTTCGGTGACACTCTCACTGCGGAGCAGATGTACCAAGCCCAACTGCATAATTGGCTCGCTCAGAATGCCGCGCCAAACATGCCTGATGCAGCTCCACAACACAATGCTCCTCAGGGAAACGACGTTCACTTCCAAGCGGGATAGGGTGCTTGGCCACCTTCGCCGCCTCCTGCACTGTATAACTTTCAGGCTTGACTGACGGCTGAGGGTCTGCAAGTGCAAGATGGGATTTTACCTGCTAATAATCTCCAGGATAGCCCAGGGACAGCTTGAAATGATCCCATTTCAGCTTTTGGCAGCTCGGATTCTAGTGCCACAGTCTCTGACAGTTATGTCTTGGTGCCAAGCAACATTTTTAACAATCTTGTTAGGGGAGAATGCTCGGCTGCACCTGAAAGTACTGTGGTTTCTAGTCCGGCCCCTCAGCATAATGCATTGGACATTCAGATCTCTCTTTCTGCTACTGGTTTGCAGCTTGCTATGTCTGCTCAGGGTACTAGAATTAGCTCGATGATGATTAATGAAGGTTTTCCCATTGTCAGGCTTAACACCTTCCTCAGGTCTGCAATCATGCCTATAGTTGTAGCTTATGGCCCATGGAGTTCTGGGTATGGTCTTAGGGATGCTAGAGTGGAGTTTAAAGTGGCAATTACTGAAGAGGAGGGAATGCTAACTGTTACTGAAGCCACCAAGACCACAACTCTGCATAACTCCAATGCTGTTATTGTTGAACAAATGTCCATGGAAGCTGATCTCTCTCTGTTTGATCTGAATGTTGGGGATCCAACGGCTCCTGTCAGTGTCTTTCCACCTCGGCTGGTGCACTTGTCGGACACACTTGGTCCTGCTGCTTCTACTGAACTGCCTGCACAGGTGTCTGCGGTGATTGCTACTGCTGTTTCTGATGACCTGCACGTCCATGAGCCTATGGTGAGTACTCGTCATGGAAAGGCTCCTGCTCCTGAATCCTCCGTTAATCTGTGGCGGAGCACTCGCAAGAACAAGTATGATGGATTCAAAGTACCGTCACTCTCGGAAACAAAGAACAGAGCCTCTAAGGTAAAACCACGGGTCGTTCCCTCTGCTGAAACTGCCATCACCATAACTGAACTTTCTGATGAAGGAGAACTACCACCTCCCACCCCGATCCCTGTCATTGAGCAGATTGGCAGTGTTATGTGTGGGATCCTTGCTGCTGAACTCTCGGAGGAGAAGCTCCTGGCTTGCAAGGACGCAGGGCCATCTTCTGATGCGGCCTGATCTCCTTATTTATCCTTATTATGCCTCTTTTGGTTAGTTGGAATGTTCTATGTTGGAATGTACGTGGGCTAAACTCTGAAGCCAAACAGTTAGCACTTTCTAATGCGATCAACTCTAGTGGTTGCGCAGTTATTTGCTTGCAGGAAATGAAAAAACAATCTTTTGATAATGCTTTCATTAAATCTTGTTGCCCACGAAGATTTGATAAGTTTGATTTTGTCCCCTCCCGGGGCGTGTCAGGAGGAATTGCCACCATTTGGAATAGTGCGGTTTTCTCGGCTACTATAGTGGCCTCTGAAGACTTTGCAATGGTAACTCGATTTCACTCTACCCAGTCGGCGCAATCTTGGGCCTTAGTTAATGTGTATGGGCCCTGTCAAGGGGACCCCAGAAACAATTTCATTGCCTGGCTATTCTCACTTGATATAGCTACTAATGAAGATTGGCTATTATGTGGAGATTTTGATTTCATTAGAGGCCCTGACAATCGTAACAAACCAGGTGGCCACTTTGGAGATATGATAACTTTTAATGATTTCATCAGATCACATGCCTTAATTGAACTGCCCATCAAGGGAAGAACTTACACATGGAGCAACATGCAAAGTGATCCCCTACTAGAGCAAATGGACTGGTTCTTCACTAGTAATCATTGGACCAGCTCCTACCAAACACGCTTGTTAAACCACTTGGCAGACCGGTCTCCGACCACGTTCCTTGTGTCATCAATATTGAAACAAAAATCCCACGTTCCAAGATGTTCAGATTTGAATCTTATTGGATCCATCACCCGGGGTTCTTAGAAACTGTGAAAAGGGCTTGGGCCATACATGTGAACTCTCCAAACATGGTGTCTAATCTCTGCAAAAAGCTCAAGCACCTTCGGCATGAACTAAAAAGTTGGAGTACAAACATTTCTAAGCTATCAATTGTTATTGAGAACACTAACAGGGCCCTTCTAGAAATTGATGGTTTGGAAAACAGGAGACTTCTCACGACACCGGAAGCAAATTTCAGAACTATTCTCAAGAACCATTTATTAAGACTCTTGTCCTACCAAAAGCTATACTGGAAGAAATGCTGCACGGTTCGTTGGGTTCAATTCGGCGATGAAAATTCCAAAAAAAATCAAGCAATGGCGTCGGAATGATATCGCAGAAATAACATAGCCTCCCTCATGACTGAATCTGGCTTTTGTGCAGAGGATCATGCAAGCAAAGAAGCCATTATATTTCAGACTTTCAAAGATTGACTTGGCACGAAAACCAAGCATGACATGAAATTTGACTTGCACAGAATCATCAAAAAGATTGCTGGCCTTGATGAACTCACAGTTCCATTTACCATGGCTGAAATTGACCAGGTGATCAAAACAATGCCAGCGGACCGAGCCCCGTGACCTGACGGTATTACAGGCATATTTCTGAAAACTTGTTGGGAAGTGATCAAGGAGGATTTCTATAAGCTTTGCAACCATTTCTTCGAGGGTAACCTCAACTTATAGAGCATTAATGAAGGACTAATCACTCTCATTCCAAAAGTTCAGGCGCCGTCAACAATTAATGAATACAGGCCCATCACACTACTTAATTGTTGTCTCAAGGTAATTACTAAGCTCCTGGCCAACCGTTTACAAAGGCTCGTGCTCAAAATTGTGCACCGCAACCAATATGGTTTCCTCAAAGGGCGCATGATCCAAGACTGCCGGCATGGGCCTTCGAGTACATCTACCAGTGCCAATCTTCCAAAAAAGAAACTGTCCTGTTAAAACTAGATTTTGCTAAAGCCTTCGACACCATTGATCATGATTCAATGATTGAGATCATGAGAAACATGGGCTTTAATGATAAATGGCTTGGTTGGATTAAATGCATCTTTGCCTCGGGGTAATCTACTGTCCTCCTGAATGGCATACTGGGAAGACAATTTCATTGCAAATGTGGAGTCCGCCAAGGTGACCCTTTGTCCCCCCTAATCTTTGTCCTAGCCGCAGATTTATTACAAGCTGCTATTAATGATGCTTTTGCCAAAGACCTCATCAAGTTACCCTTCCCAGGCGCTACACAAAAAGATTACTCGGTCATTTAATATGCGGATGACATGATTCTTGCAATGCCAGCTTGTCCTCTACAGGCTACAACTATCAAAAATATTATGTCGGACTACGCCACCTCTATTGGACTCAAAATTAATTTCCATAAATCCACACTTGTCCCGATCAACTGTGATGAAGCACTCTATACCAACTTGGCGAATATTTTTGGATGTGTGGTGGGAAAGATGCATTTTACCTACCTAGGCCTTCCATTGGGGACTACTAAACCTACCATTCATGATCTCATACCTTTGGTATGTCGGCTAGAAAGAAGACTATCAGCAACACTTAATATGATCTCATATGGTGGCAAGTTATCACTACTCAACTCGGTCATTACCTTGCTCCTAATCTACGCCATGTGTACACTTAAACTCCCAGCAGGAATCGTTGAACTCCTTGACAAGATTCGCCGCAAATGTTTATGGACAAAGAAAACTGATCAAGGTGACAAGTGCACCTCACTTGCTGCTTGGGACATGGTTTGCAAACCAAAAAATGTGGTGGTCTGGGAGTATTAAACCTGAAAATCCAGAACGAGGCCTTGCTTCTCAAGTTTCTTCATAAGTTCTACAACCACTAGGACCTGCCCTGGGTTGAGTTGATTAGGAACACCTACTACACCTCCAAGATACCCCATGCTGCCAATCCTTGTGGCTCCTTCTGGTGGCGAGATATCTCAAAGCTCATGCTCACTTATAGAGGAATCACGATGGTCAATGTGAATAATGGAGCAACCACTCTCTTCTGGAAAGATATGTGGCTGGGTGAGATCCTGGCCGAAACTCATCCACGTGCTTTCTCGTTTGCTAAAGATGAAGACATCTCTGTTCGCGCGTTCCTAGGGGCCACCAGTTTGCAGGAAACGTTTCATCTTCCACTATCGGAGCAAGCCCATGCAGAGACCATAAATCTGCAAAGCCTTACCTTGGACATTCAGTTGGCTGGCCTATCAACACACGATGATTGGACATATGTTTGGGGATCCACCCACTTCGCAGCCAACAAATTCTATGAGTTTTTGTTCAGAGATGTCCAAGCTCACCCGCCTACTCATGGCTATGGAAGTCCAAAACAACTATGAAGATCAAAGTTTTTGGCTGGTTACTACTCTCTGACAGGCTAAACACCAGAAATATGCTCAAACGACGTTACTTCAACATTGGTTACACGTTTGGCTGCCTGCTTTGCCCAAAATGCATGGATGAAACGATGGAGCACCTTTTCTTTAAATGCCCTTTTAGCTTAAATTGTTGGGCCAAGCTTGGAATGCAAGGATCTACTCAAGGGAATAGGCTGGATTGGGTGGAATCAGCCAAGACATCATGGAATAGACCATTATTTGTGGAAATCATACTCCAGTCTGCTTGGAGTATTTGGAAGGAAAGGAACAACAAGAACTTCAGAGGAATTACTCCATCCACAAGCTCTTGGCTCTCTAGACTTAAAGAAGACTTGTCCCTCCTCACCTATAGGGTGGGAGATAAGAATAAACCCTTCTTGCTTTCATACTTAGCTACATTGTAACTTAGCCCTTTACCCTCCCCCACCCACAAAGTGGGATGGCCTTGTAACATACAAACCATGTACAGTTGCTGATTCTTTAATTTATTTGCAGTAGGAGCCTCTTGTCGGTGTCAAAACCGGCGGATCTCGGGTAGGGGGTCCCGAACTGTGCGTCTAGGCGGACGGTAACAGGAGACAAGGGACACGATGTTTTACCCAGGTTCGGGCCCTCTTGATGGTGGTAAAACCCTACGTCCTGCTTGATTGATATTGATGATGTGGGTATTACAAGAGTAGATCTACCACGAGATCAAGGAGGCTAAACCCTAGAAGCTAGCCTATGGTATGATTGTTCTTCGTCCTACGGACTAAAGCCATCCGGTTTATATAGACACCGGAGAGGGCTAGGGTTACACAAAGTCAATTACAATGGTAGGAGATCTACATATCCGTATTGCCAAGCTTGCATTCCACGCCAAGGAAAGTCCCATCCGGACACAGGACAAAGTCTTCAATCTTGTATCTTCATAGTCTTGGAGTCCGGCCGATGATGATAGTTCGGCGCGCATGTTGTCTTCGGCATTGCAAGGCGGGTTCCTTCTCCGAATAATTTATAGAAGATTGTGAACACCAGGATAGTGTCCGGCTCTGCAAAATAAATTCCGCATACCACAGTAGAGAGAATAATATTTACACAAGTTCAATCTGCTGACGTTTTGGTGGCGTGACGTCACACCACTTCCAAGCCTTTACTCAAATCGTTTTTATTATACCACCTCAGCGTGTTTAGCGAAGCGGTTTCCTTGGCACGTCTTGTCGAAGCAGAGATTGTGTTCCCCTTATTCCGGGATTCTCATAAATACGGACGTGGGTAACCCAACTGCGCCCGTTGCCACGCCCCCTCCATCGAAGGCGGGTTCCAAACGGTCACGGGGACGGCTCTTGGTATTCTTCCTATTTATAATGAGACCAAGGCCCGTTCTTTTTCTTCAATCCTCAATCGAATCCGCCGCCCCTCGCCCCAAGTTCCAACACCCAGGGCTCCAGATTCGGGTACCTTCGACCTTCGACAATGTCCGGCTCCGACCTATGAGGCCGGTGGATGCCCTCCTCCGTCACAGAAGAGGACGTGCTAAAGCTGAGAGACGCCAGGTACTTAACCTACGAGATTTCACATAGGTTGCCTGCCCGAGGGCAAGTTATTCCTACTCCCGAGCCTGGCGAGAGCGTCGTGTTCGTGTATCACCTCCGTCGGGGTTTAGGCTTCCCGATGGATCCCTTCACGAGGGGGCTCATGTTTTACTATGGGCTGGAATTCCATGACTTGGCTCCGGAGTCCATCCTCCACATCTCATCATTCATTATCGTCTGTGAAGCCTTCCTCCGCACTACCCCTCACTTCGGCATGTGGCTCAAAACCTTCAACGTGGAGCCGAAGATGATCGAGGGGCGTCAGGCAGAGTGCGGCGGGGCGGTTATAAGCAAGAGGGCCGATGCTCCATGGCCCAAGGGCTCTTTTCAGGAGGAGCTCGGTTTGTGGCAACAGGAGTGGTTCTATATCACCGCTCCCAGGGGCAGCAGGCAGAGGCCGCCGCCCGTCTTTCGCCCGGGCCCTCCACAACGGCTGTCGTCATGGGTCAACAAGAGGCTCGACTGGGGGCCGTCCAAAGACATACCCCTGTTGCAGGGCCGGATTCAAGGCCTCCAGGAAAGGGAGATCAATCTGGTTGTAGTGGCACAGGTTATGCTGATTAGGCGCCTCCTGCCCTGCAAACGTCGCCCCCTCCGCCTGTGGGAATTTAATTCGGAGGGGCCATGGGCTCTCCAACACTTCATGGGTTTGACGCCCGTGGAGATGTACAAACTTTTCTTCGGATCGCAAGAGATGCGTCCGGACATGACCGAGGATGCTGGCCTAAGCTGCAATCGCCCGGATACTCAAGTAAGTAGGAGTTAATTGCATAGGAGTACCACAATTGAGGCATTACATGCAGATTGGTACCATTTTTCGTAATTTTTACATGTCAGTACCAAGTTTGGGGCTAGCCGTTACAAAAAGGTCTAAATCACGTATAAATACGTATTAATAGTGTATCTGACTGACGGGCCTGCCTATCGGGTGCCTATGTGGCAGATTTTTTGCAGAAAACCCCCTAGCTTTGTATGTAATCACATAAATGCCCATTATTTCACGGTAAAAAAGGCTGCTGAGAGGGTTTTTTTTTCGTTCGCAAGTTTTTCAGAGATTAGTTTGAAAGTTTCCGGCATATTGAACAAATAAAGTATAAAAACGAAAAATCATGCGCCAGAAGGATTCAAACCCGCGATCTGCGGTTCTGCAGCTACGCGTGCTAGCCAAGCCGCCAGGGCTTCACCCATGACGGTATGCAGGCGATATCTCTTTAATAACGGTTCGAAACGTTCGGCCGGCAGTTGGGCTTAGCGAGGCCTTAAACAGACGAGCTGCGCGGGGCACTTTCTTAATGGGTCAGCCCACTCGTTGCGTCGTACCGAGTCGTTACTAAAATTCCACAAAAAATACGATGGATCGAGGAATCGAACTCGAGACCAGCGATCGAAAGGAACAGTTCTTTGCCAGTCGATCTATTGAGTGTAAATGTTATTTTTGGCCGCGCGAACATTTAAGAACTAAATGCAACGCTAGACAAAAGAAGTCGAAATTTAGACCGTTGTACATTTTTTAATATAATTTGAACATTTTTGTAATGTACAATGAACAAATTTTAATTACACATTACAATTTTTGTGAAATATACTGAACAATAAATAAATACACATTGAACATTTTCTGTGATATACGCTGAACCATTTTTACATATACATTGAACATTTTTTAATGTATGTTGAACAACTTTTTGCTACACCTAGAACATTTTTGTGATATACACGGAACTATATTTATATACACATTGAACATTTTTGTGATCTATACTGATTTTTTTAATTATGAGCACATTTTTCAAAACGTGAACAAAATTTTAAAACCATGAACAGTTTTGAAATCATGATCAAAATTTGGGATTTCAAAACATTTTCTTGAAAACAAAGTACAAAAATAAAAAAGGATAAAGGATAAAATAAAATAAACAGAAACAAAAACAGCAAAACAAAACAAGGGAAAAAGAAAAAAGAAAGAAACAGGAAAACCCGTTAAAAGAAAAAAAGAACAGAAAGAAATTTGGTTGAGGGACACTAGTGGGCCGGCAATAGTGGCTTGTGCGTCTCTCGTATATTAAGTATAGAGCCTGGGTTTCACCTACCGCGTTGCTGTGGCGTTGTGGCTAGCGGGCGCAGCGCGTCGACGGCAGGTCGCTGGTTCGAAACCTAGCGCGCGATATTTTTCGTTTCTGTTATTTGTTTGTTAAATTCGCCAGAAACTTTCAAACTAGTCTATGGAAAACTTGCGAACCAAAAAAAACCCTCTCAGAAGCCTTTTCCCCACGAAATAGTAGGTATTTATGTGATTACATATGAAGCTAGGTGGTTTCCTGCAAAAAACCTGCCACATAGGCGGGACCCTTCGGTCAGATACACTGTCAATACGTGTTTATACGCGATTTAGACCTTTTTGTGACGACTCGCCCCAAACTTGGTACTGGCACGTAAAAATTACGAAAAGTGGTACCAATCTGCATGTAATGCTTCAATTGTGGTACTTCTGTACAATTAACTCAGTAAGTAGCCCTGTGTCCGGACACATTGTTCATATATTTATCATGGGTTTGCCTTTTAACCAGCTATCCCTTGGACAGGAGTGAATAGCGCAAGCAAAACTGATACGGTGTCCGGCCCCCTCCCTGAGATCACGCCGGATCCCGTGTTAATCAAAATGTTGGAGGTTGCACCTTCGGAGGAGGGAGAAGGGGGGCACAGGGAAACTACCACCTCTGCCAAGGAGGCTTTCAGCAAGGGGGGAATCGAGAGTCCCTCCTTTCAGGGGGAGAAGAGGACCGCTTTCGGAGACCCGGAGGCCAAGGCCTCAAAGCGGGGAAAGAAATCTGCATCGGAAGGTCCTGTGCCGGGAAGAGCCCCGGCTGCACTGTCTCCTCAGAGAAATCATCCCTCCAGCGAGCTGTAAGTAAAAAGGGGGAATTTTGTAATAGGGGACACCCCTGCTTTATTTCTAAGGGTAACCGAAGTTTTCACCTTGTAGTTCGGATCTCAGCCCATCTCAGCAGAGCTCATCTTCGGGGGACCTTCGTCCGGAGATGATGGAGAGCGAAACGCCTCCATCTGCCGCCCCGTCGGGCGGGGCGGACGACCCTGAGGTGTCGTCACGGAGGGTCTCCCCGAATCCGGTGGGGCCGGGGAGTTCGGCACCCACTGGGGTACGGCCGGTGGAGCTGCAGGATTTGCTCAAGAGGGCGTCTATTTCAGAAGATCACAACACATTAATGAATATGGTGATTGAAAGGATCTCATCCGCCGAGAGCGGGTTGCATGAGGCCGTCGGAAGTTTGCTGACGGGGCTTGAGGTACGCAAAAAATGACATACCTTTTAACAGTTTTGCACATGGAGTGCGCCCTGTATAGATAGTAGCCCCTGAGACTTGGTATGCTGTCGAAAGCGACCGCGTACCGAGGATCATAATCTTAGTTATAGAATGTCGCCTTTTCTATGCAGGTGGCGGAACGTTCGGTGGCCATCCGGACTGATGGAGTTGCCGAGTTGAAGCGGCAACTTGACGTTGCGGATGCGGACATCGCGCTGGTCAATAAACGACTTAACGAGTCGCAAGGTAGGTGGTTGCTCCGCGGTCACCTAGTAAGGGAGCTAATGCCCGTTCATTACAATTTGTATGCTTGATGCAGATGGTGCTGATGATGTGGAAGACCTTCGGGCAGAGCTCGCTCGAGCCAAGGAGCAAGCCAGGAAAGGTGATGCGGCTGCCTCGAAGGCAGCGGAAGAGCTAAAAGCCGAAAAGGCTGCTCACTGCCGAAGCAGGGAGGAGATGGCCGGAATGGCCGTGAAATTAAAAGATGCTACCGACCGCTATGAGGTTCTTGAAAGAGAACGCCGAGTGGAGCGAGAGGGCCTGAAGAAGGACGCCGCCGAAGCCAAGGATGCCCGTAGTGTGATGCGGGCTATGAAGGAGGAACTGCGTCAAGCTGGATACATTGCGGCTGGAAAGCCCTTTCTGCTGCGTAGGATGTTCACGGATCCGAAGTATGCTCAGTTGGGCCAATTGTGTGGTGCGGAGGATCCTTATCTGAATTTGGCGGCGAGTGCGGCGGACGCAGTCGTGCACTTCCGAAGCTAGAAGGATCACGAAATGGAAGAGCTTTTCTGGTCTCAATTCCATAGTCCGGAGCGTCCACTTCCGTTGACTGATCGGCTGGCTGAGTGGGCTGAGCTGAATAGATTGTCCAGACTTGCCATGACGGATGTGGTCGCTCATCTGTGGCCGGAAAGGCCCAAGCCTGATAGTTATTTTGGCTTGTTGCAGCAATTCCTTGGGGCGGTGTCGCATATCAAGGTGATGAAGCGGTCGACATGCATAGAAGGTGCACGGATGGCTGTCGCCCGTGTTAAGACATACTGGGCGGAGATGGATGCCACCGTTGTTGCATCCCGGGGTTCGGACAAAGGCCGATTACCCGCCGAGCACTATTTTGAGGAAGTCCTGCAGGGCGCTCGTTTAATAGAGTCGCAGTGCTCGAAAAATGTTATGTTCAAATGACGTGTATGATTTGTGAGATCATGTTTATAATGCAATAGCTTTTTATACTTGTGCGTTCAAGTATTGAACTATCTCCTGTGCGGCCGTATATGTATATATAACCTGAAAGATGGCAGTCTTTGGCTTCAGCCCCCATGCACATGGTGCGGGGGTGTTTGCAAAAATAAAAACGCTTTTTCACACTTAATCCAACGTCTTGGTCCTTTGAAGGAGGTGATAGCGTAGCAAACTAGGCAACCGGACTATAATGCTTTATCACTTTCACTTAGCCATAGGAGCTCGAAGGTGGGGCTACTATATAGCCCCTAGAGGCACCGCGCTTCTCCGAACTCGGGGCACGTATGTGCCTGACCGGGAAGCGGTCCTTCGTCAAAGCGGAGGAATTCTAAACAATCCAGTGGTCGATCGAGTGGTTGACCAGTCTCTCGCTATATCATGACAGTCAGTTTTCGGCTTTCTCTACTGAGGTGCTCGCCCGGCCGAACTGGGGCCCAATCGCAGTAGTTCTCCTGGTGCCGCGTTAGCCGATGGTGCGGAACGTAAGGCAGCAAAACACAGGAGCCGGGCAAACCCAACATTTGACCAAAGACATGATTCAGAGCTGATGCATATAAGGCCTAACTCGAGACGCCGAGCACTCCCTGAGGTGTACAGTCTTTATGATACCGGGCAGAACAATGCCCTAAGCCCCTAGTGTCCAGGTACGGGCGGGAACTTCTGACGCGGCCGATGCCAAAACGCCAGCCTCCTCCTCGGTTATGGTAAGAAACCGGGAGATGTGTATCAACAAGAGACTGTAAGAAAGGTTTACACAGGGTCTTAATCTGAAAAGAATCCTTGTAACGGGTCCCTGCTGCACGTCTGCGCCTGTGTCTCCTTTGTGCCGTATCCTGGACGGGTGTAGCACGCGCTTCATCTGTAAAGGAGAAGAACTTAGTTTGGAAAAAATATCGTGCAAGAGGTGTAATTAAAATAGATTATGATGAATTTGAGCTTTATTGGCTCTCATTGTTTATACGTGCAGCCCCTTGTAAAGGGGTATGCCGCGGTGAAGCCCCTTGTTTATTTATGCTGGACTCGCCTAACCGTGTCCAAGGTCTGAATGACCTGTTTTTAGGCTTTGACCAGCAAGGTCGGCTTAGTGTGCGGCTGTCAACGCAGTCTTACTTTTTCCGTGGTCGAGGAACACTCAGATTTACTCTTTGCTGAGATTATGCCGTATGGACCAGGCAATTTAAGTGTAAGAGGCGCGTAATGCGGTATTGCGTTAAAGCGGGCGAATGCTTCGCGTCCCAGTAGTGCTTGATAGCTACTTTTGAATGGGGCGATATGGAAAATGAGCTTTTCGCGACGGAGGTTGTCGGATGAACCGAACACGACCTCTAGTGGTACAGAGCCTGTACATTTGGCGTAAAGGCCAGGCGTCACTCCTTTGAAGGAAGTGCTGCTATGGTGAATTTCGGTAGGGTCTATCCCCATTCTGCGGACGGTGTCCTGGTATAGCAGGTGCCGCACTATGTTTCTGTGTTATCACATGAAGCGAGTTTACTGTTTTGACTTCTAGTGGGAAAGTCTTCTGTTTTCCGGCGTGCTGCTTGTGGGGTTCGTCTTCTTCGCTTGGTGTGTCGAACCCCTTGCGCTCGGCGTTAAGTCGGCCGGACTGCTTGAAGACCCAACAATCTCTGTGGGTATAGTTTGCAGGCTTCCAGGGGGTACTATGTATTTGACATACCCTATCCAAAATTTTGTTTAGGTTGGATAGCTCGTCACTGTTGTCCTTGAGGGGCAATGTTTTATTATTCGGCCGAGAGCTTTTGAATCCGGCATTGACCGCCGTGCTATTTGGGCCATTTTCCTTATTCCGACGCTGATCTTTTCTGCGTCGTGATTTCCCATTTCCATCCCTGACTTCGGATGTACTCGGGTCGCTGGTGCTGCATCTAGCCAGCCAGCTGTCTTCCCCCACGCAAAAGCGGGTCATGAGGCTTGTTAGTGCGGCCATTGTTCTTGGTTTTTCCTAGCCGAGATGTCTAGCGAGCCATTCGTCTCGGACGTTGTGTTTAAAGGCTGCTAAGGCTTCGGCGTCCGGACAGTCGACTATTTGGTTCTTTTTGGTGAGGAACCTGTTCCAGAATTTTTGTGCTGACTCTCCGGGCTGTTGAGTTATGTGACTTAAATCGTCTACATCCGGAGGGCGGTCCTGAAAATTTGCTCGAAATGCATCCTCGAGCTCCTCCCAACTTCCAATGGTATTTTCTGGGAGGCTTTTGAGCCAATGCCGAGCTGGCCCTTTGAGCTTGAGGGGTAGGTATTTTATGGCATGGAGATCGTCTCCTCTGGCCATATGTATGTGTAGGATATAATCCTCAATCCAGACTCCGGGGTCTGTTGTTCCGTCATATGCCTCTATGTTGACGGGTTTGAATCCCGCTGGAAATTAATGGTCCAGTACCTCATCGGTGAAACATAGTGGGTGTGCGGCGACCCTGTATTTAGGTGTGCCGTTGTCTTCAAACACTCGGCGGGTTGTATTTCTCCCTGGAGTCTTCTTTTTTGGCCCGTAGATGGACCAAACCGGGCCATCTTTTTTGCGAGGATCTTTATGTGGATCGTGTGCCGGTTTGTGTGCGGCGCCCCTTGCCGCTCTTAGCCTGTCATCTGGTCGTCTATCCGGCCAGGCGGCGTCTTTGTTTTTTGACTGTGGGGGCTCTACGGCCTCCTCGTCAAATTCGGGCAACAACTTGCGCTTCGGGTAGCTCTTCGCCTGTTGACTATTGCCGTATTTATCTGCGGTATTGAGTACTTTGTTCCATCTCATTTTGAGTGCATCCTCCGCTGTTTTGAGCTTCCGCTTTTGCTTCTTCAGACTTCTTGAAGTGGCAATGAGCCTTTTATGAAGGTTCTTATGCTCCGGTGGTTTGTCGGGCGTGAGATCGTCTGGACTGTTGTTTTCGCCGGGGATGGGTTGCTTGTCCGATCCATCCTATTCGGATGGTTGCTTGGTGGCATGTTCGTCGTCCACCGCTTCATCCTGCTCTAAGGCTGGGTCAGTATGGGTGTCGTTGCTATCGAGGCGGGACTTCGGGCGGCGCTTGTGTCGCTGTTTTGGTTGTTTGTTGGGGGAGTTGTCCTTCGCCACGTCCCGTTGTTCCTCGTTGTCGCTTCCTTTTGGTGTATCCACCATGTATATGTCATATGATGAGGTGGCTTTCCAGTGCCCAGTAGGCGCTGGTTCTTGGTCGTCTCCGGCACCGTCGTCCATACCGTCGATGTCTTCGGAGTCGAAGTCTAGCATGTTGGTTAGATCGTCGACAGTGGCTACTAAGTGGGTGGTGGGTGGGCTTTGAATTTCTTTGTCGTTCGCATCCCAACCGTCCTGACCGTAGTCCGGCCAGGGCTCTCCTGATAACGAGAGATACTTTAGCAAACTCAAGATGTCGCCGAAAGGTGAGTGTTGAAAGATGTCCGCAACGGTGAACTTCATGACCGGCGCCCAATCGGATTCGATTGGAGGGGCGCGGGAGGTTCGGAGTTCGGCGAGGAGTCCGGCACCTCGGAGCCACGAGCTTCGTGAGGAACAAGGTCAGTGTTCGGCTCTATCGTTGTAGAGGTTGCAGCCCCCGAGGCGGTGTCTAGCCACCCGTCCTCGATCTGAGCAGCCGGCTCCGAATTGAAGATCGGAGCGGACTCGTGTGCGGCCTCCAGGGTACTGTCCAGCTGCAGAGCTAAATCATGCCCGTCATGACAGTGCGGCGCGCTCGGCTGTGGCTCGAATCCATCGAAGATCAAGTCCCCGCGGATGTCAGCTGTGAAGTTCAAACTTCCAAATCTGACCTAACGGCCAGGGGCGTAGCTTTTGATCTGCTCCAGATGGCCAAGCGAATTGGCCCGCAGTGCAAAGCCGCCGAATACGAAGATCTATCCGGGGAGGAAGGTCTCACCCCGAACTGCGTCGTTGTTGATGATCGAAGAAGCCATCGAGCCTACCGGTGACGGCACAGAGGAACTCTCAATGAAAGCACCAATGTCGGTGTCAAAACTGGCGGATCTCGGGTAGGGGGTCCCGAACTGTGCGTCTAGGCGGATGGTAACAGGAGACAAGGGACACAATGTTTTACCCAGGTTCGGGCCCTCTTGATGGAGGTAAAACCCTACGTCCTGCTTAATTGATATTGATGATGTGGGTATTACAAGAGTAGATCTACCACTAGATCAAGGAGGCTAAACCCTAGAAGCTAGCCTATGGTATGATTGTTCTTTGTCCTACGGACTAAAGCCATCCGGTTTATATAGATACCGGAGAGGGCTAGGGTTACACAGAGTCGGTTACAATGGTAGAAGATCTACATATCCGTATTGCCAAGCTTGCCTTCCACGCCAAGGAAAGTCCCATCCGGACACGGGACAAAGTCTTCAATCTTGTATCTTCATAGTCTTGGAGTCCGGCCGATGATGATAGTTCGGCTATCCGGACACCCCCCAGTCCAGGACTCCCTCACCTCTCCTACTGTTTCAGCGGTTCAAAAAAAATTCTCTGAGTTCCTCTTCTATAGCAACGACATCAGTATCTTCCCATGCCCCCCGGTATCGTCTTCAGTGTCAGATCGACCAGCCTCTTCGCCTGCATACACACAACATGGTTGGCACGAAATGCATCTCTTCCCAGCATCACTTCCCTAGAAGTTGGCAGCCCTCATCTGCGGCCATTTGTGTGCCTATTTTTCTAAAAGGGAAGACAGTCACACTTCCTAGCATGATAATTAGCAATCTTCAAATATCATAATAGAAAACATATGGACGAAATTAGTTCTTCATGTGAGTCTATGGACAAAGTTGTGGCTACCTGAGTATGAAAACACGATGACACCCACAAAAGCTTGTGTCTAGGGAAGGTCCCACAGTCTAGCATATTCATCAACCCTGGTGAATTGAATGATTAAACAATTTATGTCCATATTCTTATTAAGTGCAACTAAACATCACAAAAAATAGGTTAAATGGAATATTATAATCTAGCACTCAGTAAAATATATATGGTCATCAGCTGTGCAAAAGTTAGTTCATCGATTAGCATCAAGAAGAACAAAACAAAGGTATTTTCCTTTCTGATGAAGTCAAATACACACAGAAAAAATAAACAACAAAATATGCTTGGCAGTGCCATTGATTTCGTGAAACCAATAGTCAAGCAACTCCATGCAAGGTTGGCACATTGGGTACCATACGTAAGTGAGTGAAATGTGGATAAGCATGTCCTCACAGTACCATTGACTAAATCATTTCTCTTGGAACCTATCATTACTAGTAGAATGCCTGCTTGTTTGCCTCAGCTGCAAGTACAAAAGTATGCACACCATTAATGAACTGGGGAGAGCATCGGTCATCGTACATCCATTGTCGGCTCATCTTCATTACGCAGCACCAAAAAGATCAAATTAATACAAGTTCATACATAAAGTTCATACAACACTTATTCTCATAAAACAACATACATATAACTCTCTAGCTAAAGCATTTAAATGCAACAACAAATGCGATCAAGATCGCAATTAAGGTAACAATTGATGCAACAACATAATGATACCAAGCCTCACTATCGATGGTATATTTTCTAATCTTTCTAATCTTCAAGCGCATTTTCTCCATCTCGATCTTGTGATCATCGACGGCATCGGCAACATGCAAATCCAATTCCATCTTCTCCCCCTCAATTTTTTTCAATTTTCTTTTAAATACTCGTTTTCTTTTTCAACTAAATTTAACCTCTCGACAATAGGGTTGGTTGGAGTTTGTGGTTCACATACCTCCTAGATAAAAATATCTATGTCAACTTGATGGGCATAATTTGGCATAAACATGAAATGCAACAAATAGTTATAAAAGAGAATATACCACATCCGAATCATAACCCGGACGAGGGCCGATGGGGACGGATATCAAAACCATGGCACTATATATAACAAACAACGTACGGGTAAGATAATTATACAAGTAACTATATATCTATATCACATAAACATGATTCTTTTATATGAAAAAGATAAGAACAAGAGGCTCACTGGAAGGTGGAGCCGGCGACGGGTCGGTGCGGGCGATCGATGGTGGTTAGGATGGAGACGGGAAGGCACTAAGTAAACCACACCTACATATGCAAACTAAGAGTTATTTTGACCTCAAATTGCATGTAAATCAGATACTAACACATATAATTCCTCCCAAAATAAAACCCACAAATCACTATACTTATAGAGCACTGCAAGAGCTAATCTAGCAATGAGAGATGAAAGGACAAAGTTGCTAACCTTTGTGATCACTTGGATGGATGGGGTGACTGCAAATCTTCACAAATTTTGGCAAAAATGAAGTATGAGCTCGAGAGGAAGAGGAAGAACACAGAGGAGAGGAAAGGCGAAGAACAGAGCGCTCGGGATGGACGAAGGGGTTTATATAGGAAGACCTTTAGCACCGGTTTGTCAGACGAACCAGGACTAAAGGTGCATTTCTAGTCCCGGTTCATGGCATGAACCGGTACTAGAGGTGCTGGTGGGGCCCCAGCCTGACAAAAGCCTGCCACCACCTAATGTGAGCCGCCCGCCTAGCCGTTGCAGCCGACACTAATGGTCATATTAGTGCCGGTTCTAATACAAACCGGGCCTAATGAGCTTCACATTAGGCCCTTTTTCTACTAGTGTCAGTAGATTTAAAAAAAACTATGTTTTGTAGGACTTGAACCCATGACAACTGGGTAAGGTATCGGAATCCAAAACAGCACACCATAAAATGATTTATGTATCAAAATACAGCCCAACTTATATATATCTGCACAGAACCGTGTCAAATATCTATATATAATAAGTGGATTTCAGAGAATACAAAAGTGAATCATCTGCAGGTAGACGGCACCGTGGTCAATTGCCGATCTCCGTCGCGTGATCGACAAGTCACATAAGACAAACCAGAAGGGAAGGGAACGCTATGATCTAGGAACAAACAGTAGTCGATGCAACAGAAGGAAAGAAATCGCGTGATTGGAAAACGATCGGATGGGATCTTCAGTCTTTTCTCCTGATTCTACGTGAATATATACAATTTGAGGTGCATATTCTTTTCAGTCCAACGCCCTTAGCATGGTTTGTGAATAAGAACCCAACCAATTTACAGATAGATCCTTAAAAAAATAGCTAATTCATAAGCGGTCAAAGGAACGATGACATGGCATCCACATGGCCGGGTTTTTCCCTCTCGGGCCAGTTTTGGCCTTATTCGATCAAATTAACGAGTTTACGGACTATATTCTATCAGTTCCCGAGTTATAGGCTTAAAATGTGTAATCGGTTTGAGTTTATGGGCTGGTGGTACATTTCACTCTTTATTTGGACACTCATACCGAATGTGCATAAACATTCCAAATGTATACCAATTCTCCCAAAGACCAGGACAAAGATTTGGTGCATGGTTCCATTTACATATTGGGCATCTCCTTGGCATGCTCCCAAAGGATTGCCTATGACTTGCTCTAGGCGACAATCGGTTCTAACATTCCTACTAGAACATAAAAGATGTTGCCACGCCCACCCATCTCAATGCAAGTATATTAAAATTATTTTCAAAACTGAATAGTATAAGTATCTAGCATTCAAATTACAATGCTTCATTACTGGTTGCAACTCGTCATCGTGCCAGTTGCAGTAACGGGCGCCTCTGGTTGTAGTTGCTAAGGCTCGCCGCCATGTTAGGTTGCACCACTAAGTTCCTCTGGTTCCAGCTTTTTTTGTGTCGGTTGCAACACTGAGCCTCTCCAATTCTAGCCCTCCGTCGTGCCGGGCGCCTCACCAAACGCCTTTGGCCACATACTTTGCAATCATTGGTGTCATGAGCTCAGCTGACCACAGTCAACGGGTTGGCACCAAGTTCTGCCTCCGCTCGTAACATGACCTCTTACTACTTGCCACACATGTGTTCGCCGTCCTTGAAGCACCGCACAGCCGACCGACCACTATGTAGAAGCCGAAAAAGGACACAACGCTCCATACAATTTGTCCATTGAAGTTGGCAGCATTCTCGAGCATTATGTTCCACCGAAGAGAATGCGAGAGTGAAGGACATGTTGTAGCTTTTCCTTGTCATACGGAAATGACATGATGATACATAACAGGAGCGGTGTACAGAAGTACTCCATGCGAATGCATTACTTCCAGGTCCAAATAGTAGAAAAAAACATCAGAGGGAAAAAAGGCTAGCCTTACACCATACTTTTGGTGCCCAATACAAACGAGCTAGTGAGCAAGGAACATTTGATTCAGAATTCGTTTGAGTGGAAGGAAATGAATGATTTGGTGCATGTTCGATTGGAATGAAGAGAAATAATTAAAAATTATAAATTTCACGATAATCCATGCGGAAGGGAAAATTTCCATCCGTATCATTCGAAGGACGGAAAATAAACGATGCATTAGTCTTAGCGGAAGGAAAACACTGATGTTGCTACAAAATTTTGGCCCCCAAGCACACAAAAGGGAGCAAGGAAACCAATCCTCGGCAAGGAATTAAATAAATACTAGGAAATTACACGTGCGTTGCAATGGAATACACGATTAAAACACTATCGTGGCGGCAAAATTGTCATATCGTGGAAGTAACCGCTACCATAGCACTGTCAATGAATCGTCGCGGCAGAAAATCATTAGTTCTCGGCATATTCATTTAGTTCCATATGTTAATAACCCCATCTTTAAAATATTATATATGTATCATATCAAAATGTCCATGCATATAGTTATAACAAAATCCGAGAAACAATAGTATGTATACATTATTACAACAACCATTTTTTGTCCAGAAATAATCCAGTTAGTCAATAATTACATTATGTGTTGCAGATCTAAATAAATATCGATAACTTTTGTAGTCAGGGTACAAAGAGTGTGCACACCATTTCATTATATACTTCGAAAGCCTATTCAAGAAATGAGCAAAACTAAATTCTTTTGTATCTCGTATGCAAATCTCTCACGAACACT
>NC_057813.1:750919674-750923266 GCF_018294505.1 Triticum aestivum | reverse complement strand
TCTCTCTCTCTCTCTCTGCCTCTCGTATTTATCTCCCATGAAATCTCTCTCTCTCTCCCTCTCTCTTGATAGTATTTGTCTCCCATGAAAATCTCTCTCCCTCTCTCATGTGAAAGTATTTTCTCGCCCATGAAAATCTCTCTATTTCTCTCTTTCTGTCTTTCTTAGTTACAACCGTGAAAATCTCGCTTTCCCTATACCCCAGTGCTCTCTCTCTCTCTCTGTGTGTCTCTCTCTCTCTCTCTCTCTCTGTGTGTGTGTCTTTGATGGAGACAATCGCATAGCCATGGCATTGTGTTGTCGTCATGGAGATCGCACAAGCTATAGATATGGATGCATGGTTGTATACACGAATACGAAACTCATTGCCATTAGAATGAAATGTTAGTAAAAAAATTCTACCATAGTTGAATAAAATAAAAAGGAAGAATCCACTAATGGGTCATGATCTCAAAAATATAGGTGCGCCAACGAAGAACATGTTGGGCATTAATGGTCCAACGACCCACAACGGCAAGAGGTAATTAAGGAGGGCATCCCAAAAATCTTCAAACCCTAGGCACCCAAGAAGTCGAGCAAGAGGCATAAAAGATCATATTCTCACGCTGGAAAAACGAAGGCATCGCTGTGCTCCAATGCCACCTAGGCCCACTGCCAATACTATCCTGGTTGTCGCTTGATCTACCGCGTGATGCCATAAGAGAAGAACCAATGTGTGACGCCCCCGATTCAATCGTACACTAATCATGCACGCAAACGTGTACGATCAAGATCAGGGACTCACGGGAAGATATCACAACACAACTCTAAAAACATAAATAAGTCATACAAGCATAATAATACAAGCCTCCTGCCTGAGATACAAGTGCTCGATCATAGACGAGTCAGCGGAAGCAACAATATCTGAGTACAAACATAAGTTAAACAAGTTGCCATAAGATGGCTAGCACAAACTGGGATACAGATCGAAAGAGGCACAGGCCTCCTGCCTGAGATCCTCCTAACTACTTCTGATCGTCGTCAGCAGCCTGCACGTAGCAGAAGGCACCTCCAGTGTAGTAGGAATCATCGTCGACGGTGGCGACTGGCTCCTGGACTCCAGCATCTGGTTGCGACAACCAGAAAGAAAGGAAAGGGGGAAAAGGGGGGAGAAAGCAACCGTGAGTACTCATCCAAAGTACTCGCAAGCAAGGAACTACACTATATATGCATGGGTATATGTGTAAAAAGGCAATATCGGTGGACTGAACTGCAGAATGCCAGAATAAGAGGGGGATAGCTAGCCCTATCGAAGACTACGCTTCTGGCAGCCTCCGTCTTGCAGCATGTAGAAGAGAGTAGACTGAAGTCCTCCAAGTAGCATCTCCAAGTAACATCGCATAGCATAATCCTACCCGGCGATCCTCCCCTCGTCGCCCAGTGGAAAAGCGATCACCGGGTTGTATCTGGCACTTAGAAGGGTGTGTTTTATTAAGTATCCGGTTCTAGTTGTCATAAGGTCAAGGTACAACTCCAAGTCGTCCTGTTACCGAAGATCACGGATATTTCAATAGATTAACTTCCCTGCAGGGGTGCACCACATAACCCAACACGCTCGATCCCATTTGGCCGGACACACTTTCCTGGGTCATGCCCGGCCTCGGAAGATCAACACGTCGCAGCCCCACTAGGCACAATAGAGAGGTCAGCATGCCGGTCTAAATCCTATGCGCACAGGGGTCTAGGCCCATCGCCCATTGCACACCTACATGTTGCGAGGGCGGTCGGAAGCAGACCTAGCCTCTCTTATACAAGAGTAGGCGTTCCAGTCCAATCCGGCGAGCGCCGCTCCGTCGCTGACGTCAAGAAGGCTTCGGCTGATACCACGACGTCGAGTGCCCATAACTGTTCCCGCGTAGTTGGTTAGTGCGTATAGGCCAGTGGCCAGACTCAGATCAAATACCAAGATCTCGTTAAGCATGTTATTATGAAATAACCACGGACGCCAACCAGGGCCAGGCCCACCTCTCGGCTAGGTGGTCTCAACCTGCCCTGTCGCTCCGCCACATAGTAACAGTCGGCTGCCGTCGGGAACCCAGGCCCACCTCTACCGGGATGGAACCACCTGTCCTTCCAGCCCCCACATCGGAATCACTTGCGGGTACTCAACGAGCTGACCCGACTTCAGTCATCATCTGTATAGTATGTATATATGAATAGTATATACCCGTGATCACCTCCCAAGTGATCACGACCCAATAGTATAGCAAGGCAGACTGACAAGAATGTAGGGCCAATGATGATAAACTAGCATCCTATACTAAGCATTTAGGATTGCGGGTAAGGTATCAATGACTGTAGCAACAATGACAGGCTATGCAACAAAATAGGAGTAACCGAACAGTAACATGCTACACTACTCTAATACAAGCAGTATAGAGAAGAATAGGCGATATCTGGTGATCAGGGGGGGGGGTTTCCTGGTTGCTCTGGCAAGAAGGACGAGTCACCAACACCGTAGTCGAACTGGGGGTCGCCGGCTGTCTCGGGGTCTATCGGAAAGAAGTAACGGTGAGGGAACACAATAAATAACAGAGCAATCAAAGCATCACAAAGCATAAGAAGACAATACGCGGTGTTCGGTGTGCCCTAACGCGGTAGTAGGTGATACCGGTGAAGGGGGGAAACATCCGGGAAAGTATCCCCGGTGTTTCGCGTTTTTGGACAGATAAACCAGAGGGGGAAAGTTGCGAGTTCAATAGGTTAGGGATGTGTGGCGGACGAACGGGCTGTATATCCGGATTCGTCTCGTCGTTTTGAGCAACTTTCATGTTGAAAATAATTTAATCCGAGTTACGGATTAAAAGTTATGATTTTCTAAAGATTTTATGAATTTCTGGAATTTAATTAATTATTTAAATTAATTCGAAAAATGGATTAATGACATCAGCATGAGGTCATGCTGACGTCAGCAGTCAACAGAGTTGACTGGTCAACCTGACATGTGGGTCCTGCATGCCATAGGCTAAGACTAACTAATCAGGTTTAGTTAGTCTAACTAAATGATTAGGTTAATCTAAACAAGATTTATTAAGTTAATTAATTAATTAATTAATTCAATTATTATTAATTTTATTTTATATATTATTTTTCTTATTTTTTTGTAAACGTTCTGGGGCGGGGCCCCACATGCCTGTGGCCCCAAGGGGCCAATCGGGCGCCGATAGCGGGCGGGGGCGTCTGACGCGCCCGAGCGGGCGCACGCCCAGTACGGACGAACCCGGCAGGGCACCGGCGCAGGGGAGGTCAGTGGCCATGGCGAGGCCATTGCTGGAGTAGGGTCCGGCCGGCGGGCGGCGACGGGACTACAGAGGCGGGGCGGAGTGCAGTGGCCGGACGCGGCCACGGCGGGCGCGCGCGGGCAGGCGAGTAGGGCCGTGGGGAACGGCGGTGCTCGGCGGGAGTGGCGGTGGTGAGCACGAGCGACCGCGGGGAGGAGCAACGGCCGGGGTCGGCGCGCGCGGCCATGGCGGGGCTCGCGTGGTCGCGGGTGAGGGAGAGAGAGGAGGGGCGCGTGCTCACATCGAGGAGTAGGGCAATTGGCAGCGGGGGT
>NC_057813.1:750918747-750919664 GCF_018294505.1 Triticum aestivum | reverse complement strand
GGGGACGAGCTGGGGCATCGGCGTCAGGTGCCCCATTCCCGATCCAGATTCGGGGGGAGCAGAGGGGGAGTGGGATCGTGGGGGTGGGGAGTGAGGTGGGTCGTGGTTTAGGGTTTCCTCCCTGGTGGGGATATGGAGGGAGTGGGTCGGCCGGCTGGGCCTTTGCCCAGTTGGGCTGGCTAGTTGGGCCACAGATGGCCCAGTGGGGGGGGGCACCTCTTTTTATTTTTAGTTAGATTTGTCTTTTCCTTTTATTTATTTATTTATTTCATTTTTCTGTTTTATTTCATTTTAATATATTTAGACATTTTCAAAAAGGGTGTTCGTTGCACTATAATCACCTAGGCATTTAACTGCACACTCCGAATATTTTAGTTTAATATTTTGAAAACTTTGTCGTTTGACATTAATTTGAAGTTGAATTTGAAAAGGTTTCGAATCATTGCGAGGTTAGCAACAGTAATAGTGGAGACGTGGCATCATTAACAGAGGTTACTGTAGCTTGATTATCCGGGCGTCACAATGAAGGAAATATGCCCTAGAGGCAATAATAAAGTTATTATTTATTTCCTTATAATCATGATAAATGTTTATTATTCATGCTAGAATTGTATTTACCGGAAACATAATACATGTGTGAATACATAGACAAACATAGTGTCACTAGTATGCCTCTACTTGACTAGCTCGTTAATCAAAGATGGTTATGTTTCCTAACCATGAACAATGAGTTGTTATTTGATTAACGAGGTCACATCATTAGTAGAATGATCTGATTGACATGACCCATTCCATTAGCTTAGCACCCGATCGTTTAGTATGTTGCTATTGCTTTCTTCATGACTTATACATGTTCCTATGACTATGAGATTATGCAACTCCCGTTTACCGGAGGAACACTTTGGGTACTACCAAAC
>NC_057813.1:750905809-750918737 GCF_018294505.1 Triticum aestivum | reverse complement strand
ATTTCATTTTTCTGTTTTATTTCATTTTAATATATTTAGACATTTTCAAAAAGGGTGTTCGTTGCACTATAATCACCTAGGCATTTAACTACACACTCCGAATATTTTAGTTTAATATTTTGAAAACTTTGTCGTTTGACATTAATTTGAAGTTGAATTTGAAAAGGTTTCGATTCATTGCGAGGTTAGCAACAGTAATAGTGGAGACGTGGCATCATTAACAGAGGTTACTGTAGCTTGATTATCCGGGCGTCACAATTCTCCTCCACTACAAGAAATCTCGTCCCGAGATTTAAGAGGGGGACTAAGGGGAAAATTTTGGTTACGAAATTCTAACGGGTCTTCTCGTCTTTGGTTGCTCTTCTCGAAGAGGTCGATCCGTTACATTGACATCTTTATTTCTGTGCTTCAGGTCATCATGGTGAAGTCGTCCTTTTCTTCGGGAACTCCAACGTACTTACGAATAGGTAAGGGGCAGCTCGGCTACAACAGAATGCTTATGAGGGAGACAATCTGGGGTTAACCCATGAATGAGCATAAGAGTATCTCTCGAGCTGAACCAATAAAATATGTCGAGCGTAAGGTACGAAGGTACAATAAGAGGTTCCAAGCGGATAGATAGTTGCTCGAAGTCTGAACCGGAGTGAGAAAGGGGTTCAGAGCAACGAGAAAGGCGTTTGATACCAGAATAGAGCATTAGGAAGGTGGCCCATGAATTAAATACGAAGCCAAGCGTGGGAAATAACCATTAGTAACAGGGCTGTACAGGAGAGTCAGGTTTTGATCCTGTGGAACTGTGGGTTATGGGCCCACCATGTGGTTAAAAGTAGGAAGGGTGTTGACTCTTGCACGGTCATGATAGCAAGACATGTCACAGGGTAGCTGTAACACCCACGATGCGGCTATATCTCCCACGTGTCGAAGCACGACTTAGAGGCATAACCGCATGGTGGTTTTGTCGCAAGAAGGGTCATCTTCACACAATCCCATGTAATGAACAAGAATGGGATAAAGGGAGTTGTCTTACAATCGCCACTTCACACAATACATAATTAAGATCATACATCATTCAAATACACTCATAGACCGGCTACGGTCAAATTCAAATGAAAATAAGACAACCCCAAATGCTAGATCCCCGATCGTCCCGACTGGGCACCTCTACTGATCATCTGGAAACGATACATAGTAACGGCCAAGGTCCTCGTCAAACTCCCACTTGAGCTCGGTTGTGCCATCTGCGTTGGTATCCACGGCACCTGCATCTGTTTTGGTAGAATCTGTGAGTCACGAGGACTCAGCAATCTCACACCCGCGAGATCAAGACTATTTAAGCTCATAGGTAGGAAAAGGGGTAATATGGTGGAGCTGCGGCAAGCACTAAGCATATACGGTGGCTAACATACGCAAGTGAGAGCGAGAAGAGAAGCAACGCAACGGTTGAGAAGCTAGAAGCGATCAAGAAGTGATCCTGAAACTACTTACGTCAAGCATAACACAAATCGTGTTCACTTCCCGGACTCCGCCGAGAAGAGACCATCATGACTACACACACAGTTGATGCATTTTAAAGAAGTCAAGTGTCAAGTTATCTACAACCGGACATTAACAAATTCCCATCTGCCTCATAACCGCGGGCACGGCTTTCGAAAGATAATATACCCTGCAGGGGTGTCCCAACTTAGCCCATCACAAGCTCTCACGGTCAAAGAAGGATATACCTTCTCCTGGGAAGACCCGATCAGCCTCGGAATCCCGGTTCGCAAAACATTTCGACAATGGTAAAACAAGACCAGCAAGACCACCCGACTGTGCCGACAAATCCCGATAGGAGCTGCATATATCTCGTTCTCAGGGCACACCGGATGAGACCGGCTACGAGTAAAACCATACTTCGAGTTTCCCCGAGGTGGCCCCGCAGGCGGCTTGGTTC
Source organism: Triticum aestivum (assembly GCF_018294505.1). Classification (NCBI taxonomy): domain Eukaryota; kingdom Viridiplantae; phylum Streptophyta; class Magnoliopsida; order Poales; family Poaceae; genus Triticum; species Triticum aestivum. Next base: position 750,916,804 of record NC_057813.1, on the reverse strand, counting down.
GGACCAACACTCGAAGGAGCACTGGCCCGGGGGGGTCTAAAATAAAGATGACCCTCGGGCTCGCGAAAACCCAAGGGAAAAGGGCTTAGGTGGCAAATGGTAAAACCAAGTGTGGGCCTTGCTGGAGGAGTTTTATTCAAAGCGAACTATTAAGGGGGTCCCATAAATCACCCAACTGTGTAAGGAACGCAAAATCAGGGAACATAACTGAAGGAAATATGCCCTAGAGGCAATAATAAAGTTATTATTTATTTCCTTATAATCATGATAAATGTTTATTATTCATACTAGAATTGTATTTACCGGAAACATAATACATGTGTGAATACATAGACAAACATAGTGTCACTAGTATGCCTCTACTTGACTAGCTCGTTAATCAAAGATGGTTATGTTTCCTAACCATGAACAATGAGTTGTTATTTGATTAACGAGGTCACATCATTAGTAGAATGATCTGATTGACATGACCCATTCCATTAGCTTAGCACCCGATCGTTTAGTATGTTACTATTGCTTTCTTCATGACTTATACATGTTCCTATGACTATGAGATTATGCAACTCTCGTTTACCGGAGGAACACTTTGGGTACTACCAAACATCACAACGTAACTGGGTGATTATAAAGGAGTACTACAGGTGTCTCCAATGGTCGATGTTGGGTTGGCGTATTTCGAGATTAGGATTTGTCACTCCGATTGTCGGAGAGGTATCTCTGGGCCCTCTCGGTAATACACATCACATAAGCCTTGCAAGCATTACAACTAATATGTTAGTTGTGAGATGATGTATTACGGAACGAGTAAAGAGACTTGCCGGTAACGAGATTGAACTAGGTATTGGATACCGACGATCGAATCTCGGGCAAGTAACATACCGATGACAAAGGGAACAACGTATGTTGTTATGCGGTCTGACCGATAAAGATCTTCGTAGAATATGTAGGAGCCAATATGGGCATCCAGGTCCCGCTATTGGTTATTGACCAGAGACGTGTCTCGGTCATGTCTACATTGTTCTGGAACCCGTAGGGTCCGCACGCTTAAGGTTACGATGATAGTTATATTATGAGTTTATGCATTTTGATGTACCGAAGGTTGTTCGGAGTCCCGGATGTGATCACGGACATGACGAGGAGTCTCGAAATGGTCGAGACATAAAGATTGATATATTGGAAGCCTATGTTTGGACATCGGAAGTGTTCCGGGTGAAATCGGGATTTTACCGGGTTACCGGGAGGTTACCGGAACCCCCCGGGAGCTATATGGGCCATAGTGGGCCTTAGTGGAAAAGAGAAGGGGCTGCCCTGGATGGGCTGCGCGCCTCCCCCCTCCCCTAGTCCTATTAGGACTAGGAGAGGTGGCCGGCCCCCTCCTCCTCTTTTCCCCCTCCGGGGAATCCTAATAGGAATAGGATTGGAGGGGAGTCCTACTCCCGGTAGGAGTAGGACTCCTCCTGCGCCTCCCTCCTTGGCCGGCGCCTCCTCCCCCCCTTGGCTCCTTTATATACTGAGGTAGAGGCACCCCAAAACACACAAGTTGACACAAGTTGATCCACGTGATCGATTCCTTAGCCGTGTGCGGTGCCCCCTGCCACCATATTCCTCGATAATACTGTAGCGGAGTTTAGGCGAAGCCCTGCTGCTGTAGTTCATCAAGATCGTCACCACGCCGTCGTACTGACGGAACTCTTCCCCGACACTTTGCTGGATCGGAGTCCGGGGATCGTCATCGAGCTGAACGTGTGCTCGAACTCGGAGGTGCCGTAGCTTCGGTGCTTGATCGGTTGGATCGTGAAGACGTACGACTACTTCCTCTACGTCGTGTCATCGCTTCCGCAGTCGGTCTGCGTAGGGTACATAGACAATACTCTCCCCCTCGTTGCTATGCATCACATGATCTTGCGTGTGCGTAGGAAATTTTTTGAAATTACTACGAAACCCAACAGTGGTATCAGAGCCTAGGTTATTGATGTTGATGTTATATGCACGAGTAGAACACAAGTGAGTTGTGGACGATACAAGTCATACTGCCTACCAGCATGTCATACTTTGGTTCGGTGGTATTGTTGGACGAGACGACCTGGACCAACCTTACGCGTACACTTACGCGAGACCGGTTCCCTCGACGTGCTTTGCACAGAGATGGCTTGCGGGCGACTGCCTCTCCAACTTTAGTTGAACCAAGTATGGCTACGCCCGGTCCTTGCAAAGGTTAAAACGGAGTCTATTTGACAAACTATCGTTGTGGTTTTGATGCGTAGGTGAGATTGGTTCTTACTTAAGCCCGTAGCAGCCACGTAAAAACATGCAACAACAAAGTAGAGGACGTCTAACTTGTTTTTGCAGGGCATGTTGTGATGTGATATGGTCAAAGCATGATGCTTAATTTTATTGTATGAGATGATCATGTTTTGTAACCAAGTTATCGGCAACTGGCAGGAGCCATATGGTTGTCGCTTTATTGTATGCAATGCAATCGCGATGTAATGCTTTACTTTATTACTAAACGGTAGTGATAGTCGTGGAAGCATAAGATTGGAGAGACGACAACGATGCTACGATGGAGATCAAGGTGTCGCGCCGGTGACGATGGTGATCATGACGGTGCTTCGGAGATGGAGATCACAAGCACAAGATGATGATGGCCATATCATATCACTTATATTGATTGCATGTGATGTTTATCTTTTTATGCATCTTATCTTGCTTTGATTGACGGTAGCATTATAAGATGATCTCTCACTAAATTATCAAGAAGTGTTCTCCCTGAGTATGCACCGTTGCCAAAGTTCGTCGTGCCCAGACACCACGTGATGATCGGGTGTGATAAGCTCTACGTCCATCTACAACGGGTGCAAGCCAGTTTTGCACACGCAGAATACTCAGGTTAAACTTGACGAGCCTAGCATATGAAGATATGGCCTCGGAACACGGAGACCGAAAGGTCGAGCGTGAATCATATAGTAGATATGATCAACATAACGATGTTCACCATTGAAAACTACTCCATCTCATGTGATGATCGGTTATGGTTTAGTTGATTTGGATCACGTGATCACTTAGAGGATTAGAGGGATGTCTATCTAAGTGGGAGTTATTTAGTAATATGATTAATTGAACTTAAAATTTATCATGAACTTAGTCCCTGATAGTATCTTGCTTGTTTATGTTGATTGTAGATAGATGGCTCGTGCTGTTGTTCCGTTAAATTTTAATGCGTTCCTTGAGAAAGCAAAGTTGAAAGATGATGGTAGCAATTACACGGACTGGGTCCGTAACTTGAGGATTATCCTCATTGCTACACAGAAGAATTACGTCCTGGAAGCACCGCTGGGTGCCAGGCCTGCTGCTGGAGCAACGCCAGATGTTATGAACGTCTGGCAGAGCAAAGCTGATGACTACTCAATAGTTCAGTGTGCCATGCTTTACGGCTTAGAATTGGGACTTCAACGACGTTTTGAACGTCATGGAGCATATGAGATGTTCCAGGAGTTGAAGTTAATGTTTCAAGCAAATGCCCGAATTGAGAGATATGAAGTCTCCAATAAGTTCTATAGCTGCAAGATGGAGGAGAACAGTTCTGTCAGTGAGCATATACTCAAAATGTCTGGGTATAATAATCACTTGATTCAATTGGGAGTTAATCTTCCGGATGATTGCGTCATCGACAGAATTCTCCAATCACTGCCACCAAGCTACAAGAGCTTCGTGATGAACTATAATATGCAAGGGATGAACAAGACTATTCCCGAGCTCTTCGCAATGCTGAAAGCTGCGGAGGTAGAAATCAAAAAGGAGCATCAAGTGTTGATGGTTAACAAAACCACTAGTTTCAAGAAAAAGGGCAAAGGAAAGAAGAAAGGGAACTTCAAGAAGAACAGCAAGCCAGTTGCTGCTCAAGATAAGAAACCCAAGTCTGGACCTAAGCCTGAAACTGAGTGCTTCTACTGCAAGCAGACTGGTCACTGGAAGCGGAACTGCCCCAAGTATTTGGCGGATAAGAAGGATGGCAAGATGAACAAAGGTATATATGATATACATGTTATTGATGTGTACCTTACTAGAGCTCGCAGTAGCACCTGGGTATTTGATACTGGTTCTGTTGCTAATATTTGCAACTCGAAACAGGGACTACAGAATAAGCGGGCACTGGCAAAGGACGAGGTGACGATGCGCGTGGGAAACGGTTCCAAAGTCGATGTGATCGCGGTCGGCACGCTACCTCTACATCTACCTTCGGGATTAATATTAGACCTAAATAATTGTTATTTGGTGCCAGCGTTGAGCATGAACATTATATCTGGATCTTGTTTAATGCGAGACGGTTATTCATTTAAATCAGAGAATAATGGTTGTTCTATTTATATGAGTAATATCTTTTATGGTCATGCACCCTTGAAGAGTGGTCTATTCTTACTAAATCTCGATAGTAGTAATACACATATTCATAATGTTGAAACCAAAAGATGCAGAGTTGATAATGAAAGTGCAACTTATTTGTGGCACTGTCGTTTAGGTCATATCGGTGTAAAATGCATGAAGAAACTCCATACTAATGGACTTTTGGAACCACTTGATTATGAATCACTTGGTACTTGCGAACCGTGCCTCATGGGCAAGATGACTAAAACACCGTTCTCCGGTACTATGGAGAGAGCAACAGATTTGTTGGAAATCATACATACCGATGTATGTGGTCCGATGAATATTGAGGCTCGTGGCGGATATCGTTATTTTCTCACCTTCACAGATGATTTGAGCAGATATGGATATATCTACTTAATGAAGCATAAAGTCTGAAACATTTGAAAAGTTCAAAGAATTTCAGAGTGAAGTTGAAAATCATCGTAACAAGAAAATAAAGTTTCTACGATCTGATCGTGGAGGAGAATATTTGAGTTACGAGTTTGGTGTACATTTGAAAAACTGTGGAATAGTTTCGCAACTCACGCCACCCGGAACACCACAGCGTAATGGTGTGTCCGAACGTCGTAATCGTACTTTACTAGATATGGTGCGATCTATGATGTCTCTTACAGATTTACCGCTATCATTTTGGGGTTATGCTTTAGAGACGGCCGCATTCACGTTAAATAGGGCACCATCAAAATCCGTTGAGACGACGCCTTATGAACTATGGTTTGGCAAGAAACCAAAGTTGTCGTTTCTTAAAGTTTGGGGCTGCGATGCTTATGTGAAAAAGCTTCAACCTGATAAGCTCGAACCCAAATCGGAGAAATGTGTCTTCATAGGATACCCAAAGGAAACTGTTGGGTACACCTTCTATCACAGATCCGAAGGCAAAACATTCGTTGCTAAGAATGGATCATTTCTAGAGAAGGAGTTTCTCTCGAAAGAAGTGAGTGGGAGGAAAGTGGAACTTGACGAGGTAACTGTACCTGCTCCCTTACTGGAGGGTAGTTCATCACAGAAAACTATTTCAGTGACACCTACACCGGTTAGTGAGGAAGCCAATGATAATGATCATTAAACTTCAGATCAAGATACTACTGAACCACGTAGATCAACCAGAGTAAGATCCGCGCCAGAGTGGTACGGAAATCCTGTTCTGGAAGTCATGCTACTAGATCATGATGAACCTACGAACTATGAAGAAGCGATGGTGAGCCCAGATTCCGCAAAGTGGCTTGAAGCCATGAAATCTGAGATGGGATCCATGTATGAGAACAAAGTATGGACTTTGGTTGACTTGCCCGATGATCGGCAAGCAATTGAGAATAAATGGATCTTTAAGAAGAAGACTGACGTTGATGGTAATGTTACTGTCTACAAAGCTCGACTTGTCGCAAAAGGTTTTCGGCAAGTTCAAGGGATTGACTACGATGAGACCTTCTCACCCGTAGCGATGCTTAAGTCCGTCCGAATCATGTTAGCGATTGCCGCATTTTATGATTATGAAATTTGGCAGATGGATGTCAAAACTGCATTCCTGAATGGATTTCTGGAAGAAGAGTTGTATATGATGCAACCGGAAGGTTTTGTCGATCCAAAGGAAGCTAACAAAGTGTGCAAGCTCCAGCAATCCATTTATGGACTGGTGCAAGCCTCTCGGAGTTGGAATAAACGTTTTGATAGTGTGATCAAAGCATTTGGCTTTATACAGACTTTCGGAGAAGCCTGTATTTACAAGAAAGTGAGTGGGAGCTCTGTAGCATTTCTGATATTATATGTGGATGACATATTACTGATTGGAAATGATATAGAATTTCTGGATAGCATAAAGGGATACTTGAATAAAAGTTTTTCAATGAAAGACCTCGGTGAAGCTGCTTACATATTAGGCATTAAGATCTATAGAGATAGATCAAAACGCTTAATTGGACTTTCACAAAGCACATACCTTGACAAAATTTTGAAGAAGTTCAAAATGGATCAAGCAAAGAAAGGGTTCTTGCCTGTGTTACAAGGTATGAAATTGAGTAAGACTCAATGCCCGACCACTGCAGAAGATAGAGAGAATATGAAAGATGTTCCCTATGCATCAGCCATAGGATCTATCATGTATGCAATGTTGTGTACCAGACCTGATGTATGCCTTGCTATAAGTTTAGTAGGGAGGTACCAAAGTAATCCAGGAGTGGATCACTGGACAGCGGTCAAGAACATCCTGAAATACCTGAAAAGGACTAAGGATATGTTTCTCGTATATGGAGGTGACAAAGAGCTCATCGTAAAAGGTTACGTTGATGCAAGCTTTGACACTGATCCGGACGATTCTAAATCGCAAACCGGATACGTGTTTACATTAAACGGTGGAGCTGTCAGTTGGTGCAGTTCTAAACAAAGCGTCGTAGCGGGATCTACATGTGAAGCGGAATACATAGCTGCTTCGGAAGCAACAAATGAAGGAGTCTGGATGAAGGAGTTCATATCCGATCTAGGTGTCATACCTAGTGCATCGGGTCCAATGAAAATCTTTTGTGACAATACTGGTGCAATTGCCTTAGCAAAGGAATCCAGATTTCACAAAAGGACCAAACACATCAAGAGACGCTTCAACTCCATCCGGGATCTAGTCCAGGTGGGAGACATAGAGATTTGCAAGATACATACGGATCTGAATGTTGCAGACCCGTTGACTAAGCCTCTTCCACGAGCAAAACATGATCAGCACCAAGGCTCCATGGGTGTTAGAATCATTACAGTGTAATCTAGATTATTGACTCTAGTGCAAGTGGGAGACTGAAGGAAATATGCCCTAGAGGCAATAATAAAGTTATTATTTATTTCCTTATAATCATGATAAATGTTTATTATTCATGCTAGAATTGTATTTACCGGAAACATAATACATGTGTGAATACATAGACAAACATAGTGTCACTAGTATGCCTCTACTTGACTAGCTCGTTAATCAAAGATGGTTATGTTTCCTAACCATGAACAATGAGTTGTTATTTGATTAACGAGGTCACATCATTAGTAGAATGATCTGATTGACATGACCCATTCCATTAGCTTAGCACCCGATCGTTTAGTATGTTGCTATTGCTTTCTTCATGACTTATACATGTTCCTATGACTATGAGATTATGCAACTCCTGTTTACCGGAGGAACACTTTGGGTACTACCAAACGTCACAACGTAACTGGGTGATTCTAAAGGAGTACTACAGGTGTCTCCAATGGTCGATGTTGGGTTGGCGTATTTCGAGATTAGGATTTGTCACTCCGATTGTCGGAGAGGTATCTCTGGGCCCTCTCGGTAATACACATCACATAAGCCTTGCAAGCATTACAACTAATATGTTAGTTGTGAGATGATGTATTACGGAACGAGTAAAGAGACTTGCCGGTAACGAGATTGAACTAGGTATTGGATACCGACGATCGAATCTCGGGCAAGTAACATACCGATGACAAAGGGAACAACGTATGCTGTTATGCGGTCTGACCGATAAAGATCTTCGTAGAATATGTAGGAGCCAATCTGGGCATCCAGGTACCGCTATTGGTTATTGACCAGAGACGTGTCTCGGTCATGTCTACATTGTTCTCGAACCCGTAGGGTCCGCACGCTTAAGGTTACGATGACAGTTATATTATGAGTTTATGCATTTTGATGTACCGAAGGTTGTTCGGAGTCCCGGATGTGATCACGGACATGACGAGGAGTCTCGAAATAGTCGAGACATAAAAATTGATATATTGGAAGCCTATGTTTGGACATCGGAAGTGTTCCGGGTGAAATCGGGATTTTACCGGGTTACCGGGAGGTTACCGGAACCCCCCGGGAGCTATATGGGCCATAGTGGGCCTTAGTGGAAAAGAGAATGGGCTGCCCTGGATGGGCTGCGCGCCTCCCCCCTCCCCTAGTCCTATTAGGACTAGGAGAGGTGGCCGGCCCCCTCCTCCTCTTTTCCCCCTCCGGGGAATCCTAATAGGAATAGGATTGGAGGGTAGTCCTACTCCCGGTAGGAGTAGGACTCCTCCTGCGCCTCCCTCCTTGGCCGGCGCCTCCTCCCCCCCTTGGCTCCTTTATATACTGAGGTAGAGGCACCCCAAGACACACAAGTTGACACAAGTTGATCCACGTGATCGATTCCTTAGCCGTGTGCGGTGCCCCCTGCCACCATATTCCTCGATAATACTGTAGCGGAGTTTAGGCGAAGCCCTGCTGCTGTAGTTCATCAAGATCGTCACCACGCCGTCGTACTGACGGAACTCTTCCCCGACACTTTTCTGGATTGGAGTCCGGGGATCGTCATCGAGCTGAACGTGTGCTCGAACTCGGAGGTGCCGTAGCTTCGGTGCTTGATCGGTTGGATCGTGAAGACGTACGACTACTTCCTCTACGTCGTGTCATCGCTTCCGCAGTCGGTCTGCGTAGGGTACGTAGACAATACTCTCCCCCTCGTTGCTATGCATCACATGATCTTGCGTGTGCGTAGGAAATTTTTTGAAATTACTACGAAACCCAACAATAACACCGGTATGACGGAAACTAGGGCGGCAAGAGTGGAACAAGTCACCAGGCATAAGGCCGAGCCTTCCACCCTTTACCAAGTATATAAGGTGCATTAATTAAACAGGAGATATTGTGATATCCCAAAATATCCATGTTCCGACCAGGAACAAACTTCATCTTCACCTGCAACTAACAACGCTATAAGAGGGGCTGAGCAAAAGCGGTGACATAGCCAAACAACGGTTTGCTAGGACAGGATGGTTAGGGGTTTGACATGGCAATAGGGAGGCATGATAAACAATGGCAGGTAGAGCCAACATAGCGATAGAGCGAGTACTAGCAAGCAAAGATAGAAGTGATATCGAAGGTATGGTCATCTTGCCTGCGAGGTTCTCAGAGTTGTCGAAGGATTGATCCTTGTTAGCATACTCAACAGGTTCCTCGTGCACGTACTCGTCTCCCGGCTCTACCCAAAGAAAGAACACAAGCAAAGGAACCACAATAAATCACGGTGCAATGCACAAGCAACATGATGCAATACATGACATGATATGCGAGATGTGATATGCAATGCATATGCGTGCTCCTGGCGGAAAAGGATGAACAAGGCATCAACTTGGCAAACCAAGTATGCCGCTGGAAAGATGAGATGATTTCGGTTGAAATCGATATAAGGGTCACCGGGAACGGATGCACGGTTTGCAAACGGCAAGCAAAACAAAAATGGCACAAAGCTGCGATTAACAGCACGATGCTACTTAGCATGCAACAAGAAACTATGCTACAGCACCCCAACATAAAAACAAAACATATGGCAATGATCTACAGGAGATGCTTAACAAAAGAGGAACACTGAGCTACGGCTAAATCACATCATAACAGGTTCAAACAAGCATGGTGAAAGTGCAAAAAATATCAGGTTGGACATGGCATAAACAACATCACGAAGCAATGTTCATAGCAAGTTATCAACAAGCTACAGGAACTTATAATAACAAACCAAGACATGGCATGAATCTACTCAAAGCATAGATCAAAAGTCCCTTACTGACCTTAAGCCAAAAGGATCATAAAATATGATGACACCCATGTAAACATAGCAAGTTTCGTTAACAGATTCAGCAAACCAAGCATGGCACTGACAGAATTACGAAGGCACCTTCGTGAGCTCGATGCACTCACTATAGAGCATCTCATGATAAACTAAGCATATATCCATCAAGAAAACATGACATAGAAGCTATACATGGCAAGAACAACATCATAGCATACACGGATCAACTACAACAACCTTGGCAAAATTGAATAACATGTAAACAATCTGCCAGGAAACATTTTGAAGCAAAAGTAGAGCACTAAAATGACATGCCAGACTACTCCATAATTGCAACCAGGGGCATGGATGGATAGAGAATAACCATATGTTCAAAACACCCTTACTGAAGTATCTCAAAATATGCATGGATCTCTCTGTAGCATCATGTTTACATGGCATCAAAATAACAGCAGAACAGGGACAAATCAGCAATATCACGAAGCTTAGTTTGCATGCTTGCGCTAGTCACCACATTGATGACAAAAATACATGGTAAGCACCTCTGTAAAGAAGACATGGCATAGTTCAACTCACATTAAGGGCTCAAGTACATAGGATGCACACATCCATCATGGCAAAATGACAAAAGTGCATGTTCTGATAAGAATCTGAAACTAACATTATGAAGCACTCTTCCAACAGCCTTTCGGGTATCAAGATGAGCTCAAATAAAAATGATGCAATGAGATGAAATGATGTACTCTTTGAGACGAACAATTCTGTATGCTACACGCCCAAAACGGGGCCACGGGTGCAAAGATGTGGTGTGATGAACATGCAACAAAAGTAAAGACAGATAAGGACTTGGAGGAATTTCGGGGGGAGAAGAAAAAGTCAACCCAGGGGCAGATCGGATCTAGGCGCGGATCGAGGACGGCGCGGCGGCGCGGGGACGCGGCTGCCGGAGTTGGCCGGGACGGCGGCGGCAAGATCCGGCCCGGGCGGCGGGCGGGCGAGGCGCGCGGCC
>NC_057813.1:750895856-750905426 GCF_018294505.1 Triticum aestivum | reverse complement strand
CGGAGGCGGGGCCGGGCGGCGAGGCGGAGGCGGCCGGCGGACAGAGGGCGCGGCCGGTGGCAGCGGCGGGCCACGGGAACGGGCGGCGGCGGCGGGATACTCGGGCGGCGGGGAGCGGGCGATGGGCCGCGGGGGCCCCGCGCGGGCCTGGCGGGCCGGCAGCGGCGTGCGGGCGCCGGGGCCACGTGACAGCTCCTGGATGGACACGGGCGTCGGTGGGATTCGTCCGGCGGCGAGCGGACGTGTCCGGCCCGGTTCGGATGCGTCTGTTGGCGGCGGGGAGGAGCGGGACTAGGGTTTTGATCCGGAATTTTCGGGGAGGAGGTGTTTTTATAGGTAGAGGGAGCTAGGAGTATCCAAATGAGGTGCGGTTTTCGCCCACACGATCGTGATCCGACAGCGGAGAGCATGGAAGTGACTTAGATGGGTTATTGGGCTGTTTTGGAGGGGTGTTGGGCTGCAACTCAAAAGAGGCCTTTGCGGGAGTGCGGTTAACCGCTGGAGTACCAAACGAGCTCCAAATGACCCGAAACTTGACAGGTGGTCTACCGGTGCTATACCAGGGCCACTTGGCAAGGATCGGTCCATTCCGAGAACGTTTAACACCCGCACACGAAAAGATACAAGAGGGGTGCGCCGGTGCATGTGGGAGTGTCGGATTGCGAAACGGACAACGGGGAAAATGCTCGGATGCATGAGACGAACACGTATGCAAATGAGATGCACATGATGACACGATATGATATGCATGACATGAATAAAATGCAAAACAAAAGACAAAACCCAACCACGGAGGGAATATCATATCACATAGGTGAAAATGGCAAGAGTTGGAGATACAAAGATGGAAAGTTACATCCGGGGTGTTACAACACTCCACCACTACAAGAGGATCTCGTCCCGAGATCTAGGACTGAAAGAACTCCGGATATTCGGAACGGAGGTGATCCTCGCGCTCCCAGGTGGCTTCTCGGTCGGAATGGTGTGACCACTTCTCTTTCAGGAATTTGATTGACTTGTTGCGAGTCTTGCGCTCGGTTTCTTCAAGAATAGCAACGGGGTCCTCATGATAAGAAAGATCTTCTTGGAGGTCGATCTCTTCAAAGTTGATAGTGCGCTCAGGAGTCTTGAAGCACTTGCGAAGCTGTGACACGTGAAACACATCGTGCACGTTTGCAAAGTTGGACGGAAGCTCAAGTTGATAGGCGAGGTCGCCTCTTTTTCCAATGATCTTGAAAGGACCCACGTATCTAGGGGCAAGCTTCCCTTTGATACCGAAGTGACGAGTGCCTTTCATTTGAGAGACGCGGAGGTAGACATGGTCTTCCATTTCAAAAGCCAAGTCACGGTGCTTGCTAACATAATAGCTCTTCTGCCGCGATTGCGCGGCTTTGAGATTCTCACGAATGACTTTGCACATTTCTTCGGCTTCTGTGATCAAGTCATTGCCAAGAAGTTGGCGTTCACCTGTCTCAGACCAATTGAGAGGAGTACGGCACTTTCTGCCATAGAGAATTTTGAATGGGGCCTTGCCCAAACTCGCTTGGAAGCTGTTGTTGTAGGAGAACTCGGCATATGGAAGACAATCTTCCCACTTCATACCGAAAGAGATGACACAAGCCCTGAGCATATCTTCAAGGATTTGATTGACTCGCTCGACTTGGCCACTTGTTTGAGGATGGAAAGTTGTGCTGAAACGGATGTTGGTGCCCATGGCCGTCTGAAAGGAGTCCCGAAACTTAGAAGTGAAGATGCTTCCACGATCTGAAGATATCAATTGTGGAATGTCGTCCAAGGAGACAATTCTGGAGGTGTATAGCTCTGCCAGCTGAGCTGCTGTGATAGATTCTTTGATAGGAAGAAAATGAGCCACTTTGGTAAGCTTGTCAATGACAACGAAGATAGCATCATTTCCACGCTTGGACATAGGAAAACCAGTCACGAAGTCCATCTCGATATGGTCAAACTTCCATTCCGGAATAGCAAGAGGTTGGAGGAGACCAGCTGGTCGTTGGTGTTCTGCTTTCACCCTTCTGCAGACATCACATTCATTCACGAATTGAGCAATCTCTCGCTTCATTCGAGTCCACCAATACGACTACTTGAGGTCATGGTACATCTTTGTACTTCCAGGATGAATGGATAGGAGGGAATTGTGTGCCTCATTCATGATGACTTTTCTCAGATCACCTTTAGGAACCACAATTCGATCCTCGAAGAAAAGAGTATCTTTGTCATCCAAGCGATAGCACTTGTATTTGGGAATGCCCTGTCAATACCACGTTTCACCTTCTTCACCATGGTATCCAGGAGTTGTGCCTCACGAATTTGATCTTCCAAAGTAGGAGAGACTATGAGGTTGGCAAGAAAGCCTTGAGGAACAACTTGAAGATTCAGCTTGCGAAAAGCCTCACAAAGATCCGGTTGAAACGGCTTGAGAATTAGACTGTTGCAATAAGCCTTTCTGCTCAGAGCATCTGCAATCACATTCGCCTTGCCAGGAGTATATTCAATACTCGGATTGTACTCTTGAATCATTTCGACCCATCGAGTTTGTCTGAGGTTAAGGTTGGGTTGAGTGAAGATCTACTTGAGACTCTTGTGATCGGTGAAAATGTCCACTTGCCTTCCCAATAAGAGATGTCTCCATGTTATCAATGCATGGACAACTGCCGCCAACTCAAGATTGTGAGTGGGGTAGTTCTTTTCGTTGGGCTTCAACTGACGAGAGGTATAGGCCACAACTTTTTTCTCTTGCATCAACACAGCACCGAGACCTTGAAGGGAAGCATCACAGAATACTTCGAATGGCTTGGATTCATCAGGAGGAGTCAAAACAGGAGCTGTGACTAGCTTCTCTTTGAGGGTGTTGAAAGCGACGTCACACTCAGGCATCCAGACATACTTGACATGCTTTTGGAGGAGGTTGGAAAGAGGCTTTGCAATCTTAGAGAAGTTCTCAACGAATCTTCGGCAATAGCTTGCAAGACCAAGAAAACTGCGGAGCTGTTTGACATTCTGAGGAGGTTCCCAATTCACAACTGCAGAAACCTTCGCGGGATTAACAGCAATGCCCTTGGCAGAGATGATATGACCAAGGTAAAGAACTTCATCAAGCCAGAACTCACATTTGGAAAACTTCGCATAGAATTGATGCTCTCTGAGCTTGTCGAGCACCAATCGCAAATGTTTGGCATGATCTGACTTATTCTTGGAGAAGACCAAAATATCATCGAGATACACCAAGACGAATTCATTGGTGTAGGGGTTGAAGATAAAGTTCATCATGCGAGAGAACGTTGGAGGAGCATTGACAAGGCCGAAAGACATGACAGTATATTCATAAGAACCATAGCTTGTTCTAAATGCTGTCTTGGGAATATCGTGTTCACGAATACGAATCTGATGATAACCCATATGAAGGTCAAGCTTGGAGAAAACTTTAGCACCTTTGAGTTGCTCAAAAAGCTCATTGATGTTGGGAAGTGGATACTTGTTCTTGATTGTCTTCTTGTTCAATGGACGGTAATCGACGCAAAGTCGGTCCGTAACATCCTTCTTCTGGACAAAAAGAACTCCACAACCCCATGGGGATGAACTCGGTCTGACCAAGCCCAGACGCTCTTGTTCATCGAGCTGCTTCTTCAATTCTTTCAGCTCCTTGGGTCCAAGCTTGTAAGGACGCTTGCAAACGGGTTCAGTTCCAGGCTCAAGATCGATAACGAACTCGACTGGCCGATGAGGAGGCATACCCGGAAGCTCTTCTGGAAAGACATCTTGGTACTCACAAACGACTGGAATTTGAGAAATTGCATCTAACTCGCCCTTCTCATTGAGAGAAAATAGCCGAATGGTTTCATCACGAGCGGCATAGATGATAACATCCTCAGAAGAGTGTGTCAATTGAATTTGCCCGGCAGCACAATCAAGCTGAGCCTTGTGCTTAGAAAGCCAGTCCATCCCGAGAATTAGATCAATATTAGAGTCGCCAAGAACAATTGGAGAAGACAGAAATTTATAGTCGCCCATCTTGATACTGACATTCGGAACCAATAAGGTAGATCTCAAACGCTTAGCCGGAGAAATAACTTGCATTGCTCTAGGTAACTCCTCTGTGTCAAAATTGTGCTTCGATGCAAAAGGATATGACATGAAAGAATGCGATGCACCAGTATAAAATAAGACTTTTGCAGGAATATCATTAACAGGAAGATTACCCATTATCACATCTGAAGAATCCTCTGCCTGAGCTGCATTCATCATGTTCACCTTTGCAGACTTTGGATTATGCTTGACCACAGCATTGCTTGAAGAACTCACAGGAGGAGGAGGAAGGCGCCTTTGATTGAAGCATTTGTTCGCGTAGTGACCTTTCTGCTGGCACTTGTTGCAAGTCACTTCTGAGAGCGGACGATGATAAGGAGAATTTGACCTTGGAGCCTAAGACTGAGACTTGTTCTGATAGCCTGGGTTGGGTGGGTGGGAAGATCCACGACCACCTGAGTTCTTCTGTTGGTAAGGCTGACGAAACGGAGGAGGAGGAAGGTAGAACTTCTGCTGCTTAGCTGCCACTTGTGAGGAAGAAGAAGATTGCACTGCATCCCTGATTCTCTTCTTAGAAGCCTCACACTTGAGCTGAGCACCTTCTTGCTTGAGTGCCATATTGTAGAATTGATCAAACTGAGTAGGCTCAACAAGAACGAGAGCTAACTGCACATCCTCTCTTAGGCCACCTCTGAATTTATATATCATACTCTTCTCATCAGGAACATCTTGCTTAGCGAAGCGAGCAAGTTTCTGAAACTGCTTGTTGTATTCGTACACTGACATGTTGCCTTGCTTGAGATTGCGGAACTCCTCACGCTTGCTCTCAACGACACTGGTAGGAATGTGGTGAGCTTTAAAGTCCTGACAGAAGTCAGTCCAAGTAATCACTCGACCTCCTCTGGAATCCTTGTATTGCCGGAACCAATCAGCTGCTTGATCCTTGAGCTGAAAAGAAGCGAACTTGACATAGTCCTCGGGCCTGACATTGCTGCATTCAAAATGCTTGTTGATATCCACGAGCCAATCATTGGCGTCTGTGGCCTCGACACAGTAGCTGAAAGACTTCGGCTGATTTGCAAGGAATTGGTTGAGGGTAGGAAATAGAGGCTGATGATTGAACTACCCTTAGCCTTGATTCCCTTGGTTGCCTTGGCCTTGGTTGCGCTCTTGCATGAGCTGGATCATCATCTGGGCATTGGCGTTTGTGGCTGCCATCAAAGCTTGCCATGCCTCCGGAGGCGGAGGTGGAGGTGGAGGGTTCGCCTGACTCCCATCATTGCGTTCCGGATTCTGACGCGTTGGCGGAGCCATCCTGAAGAGGGTGACATCCGTTAGCATCTTGATAGACAGATAGACAAGTTGAATCAACGGATAGAAATTGCAACATATAGTCTTCACAATAAACATTCGAACAAGGATGAATGAATGAATTCCAAAGCAAACATCACACGTCCATTAAGGTGAGAAGCCACTTGATAAGAGATTGATGAATGAAATAAACAAGGTACAACTGGAACAAATAAGTGGTAATGATTACCCAATCACAAACCAAATATCTGCGGGAAGAAAAGCTAGAGCTACTTGAATCCCACCTATAAACTCCCGAAACTTTCTGGTTATGCAATCAGGTGTTGGGGATACAGGGGAAGCAATATATCTCACCCAAACTAACAATCCCTACATCCAGTTGTATCCATCCGTCAACACATAACCAGGAAACCTTCGGAAATCGTGTACCTCAACCTTTGAAAAGCATCCATTATATGAGTTATGGCAATACTCCCGAACTCCCGCCCCGGTACTGGGTGGCGTCGAGGTTATCTCACCAACAACTGCATAAAAGAGATTTTCGATGTCGACAAAACTCAGGTATTCCAGAATTGCAACGATAAAATTGTGACGACAACACCTCAGAGCTGAACTCCCCGGGTCAAAGCCACATAATAGACAGGAGGCACCAAGAACAATGTTCTCGTCACAAAACCATCGAAACGATTCCAAGATACCCGCGTGATCCTAAAAAAATTTAGTGAAATTTGAGACGAGGAAAGTCAAAACATCTACGTCAGGAGACCTCACCAGAGCGACGAAGGGACTGAGGAGTAAAAAGAATCCTACTCTCCGATATATATAATCCTAAGACTCAAAACATTTTTGTTCTAGACTCAACATCGCCAGCAAACAATCAAGCAGGGGGCTCCTAAGTCGGGGCTGGCTCTGATTACCAACTTGTAACACCCACAATGCGGCTATATCTCCCACGTGTCGAAGCACGACTTAGAGGCATAACCGCATGGTGGTTTTGTCGCAAGAAGGGTCATCTTCACACAATCCCATGTAATGAACAAGAATGGGATAAAGAGAGTTGGCTTACAATCGCCACTTCACACAATACATAATTAAGATCATACATCATTCAAATACACTCATAGACCGGCTACGGTCAAATTCAAATGAAAAGAAGACAACCCCAAATGCTAGATCCCCGATCGTCCCGACTGGGCACCTCTACCGATCATCTGGAAACGATACATAGTAACGGCCAAGGTCCTCGTCAAACTCCCACTTGAGCTCGGTTGCGCCATCTGCGTTGGTATCCACGGCACCTGCATCTGTTTTGGTAGAATCTGTGAGTCACGAGGACTCAGCAATCTCACACCCGCGAGATCAAGACTATTTAAGCTCATAGGTAGGAAAAGGGGTAATATGGTGGAGCTGCGGCAAGCACTAAGCATATATGGTGGCTAACATACGCAAGTGAGAGCGAGAAGAGAAGTAACGCAATGGTCGAGAAGCTAGAAGCGATCAAGAAGTGATCCTGAAACTACTTACATCAAGCATAACACAAACCGTGTTCACTTCCCGGACTCCGCCGAGAAGAGATCATCACGGCTACACACACAGTTGATGCATTTTAAAGAAGTCAAGTGTCAAGTTATCTACAACCAGACATTAACAAATTCCCATCTGCCTCATAACCGCGGGCACGGATTTCGAAAGATAATATACCCTGCAGGGGTGTCCCAACTTAGCCCATCAAAAGCTCTCACGGTCAACGAAGGATATACCTTCTCCCGGGAAGACCCAATCAGCCTCGGAATCCCGGTTCGCAAAACATTTCGACAATGGTAAAACAAGACCAGCAAGACCACCCGACTGTGCCGATAAATCCCGATAGGAGCTGCACATATCTCATTCTCAGGGCACACCGGATGAGACAGGCTACGAGTAAAACCAGACTTCGAGTTTCCCCGAGGTGGCCCCGCAGGCGGCTTGGTTCGGACCAACACTCGAAGGAGCACTGGCCCGGGGGGGTCTAAAATAAAGATGACCCTCGGGCTCGCGAAAACCCAAGGGAAAAGGTCTTAGGTGGCAAATGGTAAAACCAAGTGTGGGCCTTGCTGGAGGAGTTTTATTCAAAGCGAACTGTTAAGGGGTCCCATAAATCACCCAACCGTGTAAGGAACGCAAAATCAAGGAACATAACACTGGTATGACGGAAACTAGGGCGGCAAGAGTGGAACAAGTCACCAGGCATAAGGCCGAGCCTTCCACCCTTTACCAAGTATATAAGGTGCATTAATTAAACAGGAGATATTGTGATATCCCAAAATATCCATGTTCGGACCAGGAACAAACTTCATCTTCACCTGCAACTAACAACGCTATAAGAGGGGCTGAGCAAAAGCGGTGACATAGCCAAACAACGGTTTTCTAGGATAGGATGGTTAGAGGTTTGACATGGCAATAGGGAGGCATGATAAACAATGGCAGGTAGAGCTAACATAGCGATAGAGCGAGTACTAGCAAGCAAAGATAGAAGTGATATCGAAGGTATGGTCATCTTGCCTGCGAGGTTCTCAGAGTTGTCGAAGGCTTGATCCTCGTTAGCGTACTTAACAGGTTCCTCGTTCACGTACTCGTCTCCCGGCTCTACCCAAAGCAAGAACACAAGCAAAGGAACCACAATAAATCACGGTGCAATGCACAAGCAACATGATGCAATACATGACATGATATGCGAGATGTGATATGCAATGCATATGCGTGCTCCGGGCGGAAAAGGATGAACAAGGCATCAACTTGGCAAACCAATTATGCCGCTGGAAAGATGAGATGATTTCAATTGAAATCAATATAAGGGTCACCGGGAACGGATGCACGGTTTGCAAATGGCAAGCAAAACAAGAATGGCACAAAGCTGCGATTAACAGCACGATGCTACTTAGCATGCAACAAGAAACTATGCTACAGCACCCCAACATAAAAACAAAACATATGGCAGTGATCTACAGGAGATGCTTAACAAAAGAGGAACACTGAGCTACGGCTAAATCACATCATAACAAGTTCAAACAAGCATGGTGAAAGTGCAAAAAATATCAGGTTGGACATGGCATAAACAGCATCACGAAGCAATGTTCAAAGCAAGTTATCAACAAGCTATAGGAACTTATAATAGCAAAATAAGACATGGCATGAATCTAATCAAAGCATAGATCAAAAGTCCCTTACTGACCATAAGCCAAAAAGGATCAGAAAATATGATGGCACCCATGTAAACATAGCAAGTTTCGTTAACAGATTCAGCAAACCAAGCATGTCATTGACAGAATTACGAAGGCACCTTCGTGAGCTCGATGCACTCACTACGGAGCATCTCATGATAAACTAAGCATACATCCATCAAGAAGACATGACATAGAAGCTATACATGGCAAGAACAACATCATAACATACACGGATCAACTACAACAACCTTGGCAAAATTCGATAACATGTAAACAATCTGCCAGGAAACATTTTGAAGCAAAAGTAGAGCACGAAAATGACATGCTAGACTACTCCATAATTTCAACCAGGGGCATGGATGGATAGAGCATAACCATATGTTCAAAACACGCTTACTGAAGTGTCTCAAAATATGCATGGATCTCTCTGTAGCATCATGTTTACATGGCATCAAAATAACAGCAGAACAGGGACTAAAATCAGCAATATCACGAAGCCTAGTTTGCATGATTGTGCTAGTCACCACATTGATCACAAAAATACATGGTAAGCACCTCTATAAAGAAGACATGGCATAGTTCAACTCACATGTAGGGCTCAAGTATATAGGATGCACACATCAATCATGGCAAAAATGACAAAAGTGCATGTTCTGATAAGAATCTGAAACTAACATTATGAAGCACTCTTCCAACAGCATTTCGGGCATCAAGATGAGCTCAAATGAAAATGATGCAATGAGATGAAATGATGTACTCTTTGAGACGAACAATTTAGTATGCTACACGCCCAAAACGGGGCCACGGGTGCAAAGATGTGGTGCGATGAACATGCAACAAAAGTAAAGACAGATAAGGACTTGGAGGAATTTCGGGGGGAGAAGAAAAAGTCAACCCAGGGGCAGATCGGATCTAGGCGCGGATCGAGGACGGCATGGCGGCGCGGGGCGGCTGCCGGAGTTGGTCGGGACGGCGGCGGCGAGATCCGGCACGGGCGGCGGGCGGGCGAGGC
>NC_057813.1:750876870-750895255 GCF_018294505.1 Triticum aestivum | reverse complement strand
CTGGCGGGCCGGCGGCGGTGCGAGGGCGCCGGGGCCACGTGGCAGCTCCTGGATGGACACGGGCGGCGGCGGGATTCGTCCGGCGGCGGGCGGATGTGTCCGGCCTGGTTCGGATGCGTCCGGTGGTGGCGGGGAGGAGCGGGACTAGGGTTTTGATCCGGAATTTTCGGGGAGGAGGTGTTTTTATAGGTAGAGGGAGCTAGGAGTGTCCAAATGAGGTGCGGTTTTCGCCCACACGATCGTGATCCGACGACGGAGAGCATGGAAGTGACTTAGATGGGTTATTGGGCTGTTTTGGAGGGGTGTTGGGCTGCAACTCAAAAGAGGCTTTTGCGGGAGTGCGGTTAACCGTTGGAGTACCCAACGAGCTCCAAATGACCCGAAACTTGACAGGCGGTCTACCGGTGCTATACCAGGGCCACTTGGCAAGGCTCGGTCCATTCCGAGAATGTTTAACACCCGCACACGAAAATATACAAGAGGGTGCGCCCGTGCATGTGGGAGTGTCGGATTGCGAAACGGACAATGGGGAAAATGCTCGGATGCATGAGACAAACACGTATGCAAATGAGATGCACATGATGACATGATATGATATGCATGACATGAATAGAATGCAAAACAAAAGACAAAACCCAACCACGGAGGGAATATCATATCACATAGCTGAAAATGGCAAGAGTTGGAGATGCAAAGATGGAAAGTTACATCCGGGGTGTTATAGTAGCCTATCAGTTATGTCGACAACAATGTCGGTACCAAGGGCGAGGGATGAAGAGAACCATTTTCCTGCTCGTTGAACGAGGCGGACCAATAGGCAGAGTTCTCGTCCATCGGTGGTTACCATAATGTCATCAACAATAGTAACAGGGTCTTGCTGACAGAAATGTACACCGAGGTGTTTACATAAGCAGAAGAATATTTCTGCTTGGATCATATAGATCACCAGAAGGTTTAAACAAATCAATGGAAAGGAAAAGTGATTATCAGGTTTAAACAGAACCATGGAAAGGAAAAGGTGTTTAAACACATATTTCAAGGGTATATCTTCCCAAGGACAAGCAGAGCATGATATCCATGACAGGATATAACATAGCAAACCCTTTAGGAAAGGGGAGAGAAATATCATGACATTACCCATGCAACGGTGTTTGGATAATTGAGCAAGAAACATTTAGCATTGGGCTTCAAATGTTCCTTTTGAAAATCGGAGTACCATAGACATGCTTCGAGATAGCATTGACATGGTCAACAGGTGAAGATCAGACTTTGGAATCAAAAAGGATCCATCAGGAACAACTTATAGAATAAGTTTTACAATTTGCTCATGGAAGAATGACTAACCTTGCCAAAAAGGAAACTATAACAATAGGTCCTCCGGCCAGGGGTGCTAGGCATGACATCACCTTACCGGGTCACATAAAGACCATTGTTATAACTCTTGGAAATATGTTCCAACCATCATCTCTGACCGAGATTCAGATTCGATTGGTGTCATGATACATCAGACTCAGGTTGTCCGAGAAGAAAAGGTGCTACACAAATCGACGAAATGACATAGCAAGATTCTCGGGAAATGAACTATGGGAGCGGGTTCCTGAAACAATAGTTCATCATTAAATCAAGAAGAGGATGAGGAGGTGACTGATGGACTCAGCGATAACTCATCGAGGTATCCGAAAGATGGATCTCCACAATTATGTGGATAAGGAGATAACATTTGTCATATCAAATGATATAAGGAAGTAAGCTCGAGGAAGACATACACAATTAAACATTGGTTGAAAGGTGCGCCCGAAATATGGGTTGGGTTGCACGACTAATGTCAGAATGGTGATTCAATAATTAATACTCTAAGAATGAACGGTCGACCATTAAGAGGGTTGCTAGAAGGGCAGAATCCAAACAACACCGTTCACTTGTGGGCACCCCGGTTGGAATCAACACAAAGACCAAGAAAGAATGGTGATGGTGAGAAGTATCATTATAGCAAGAATTCTGAAGAGGTGGAGCAATCCTCACAACATTCTTCACATCAAAGACGGTAATACTCCGCGGTAGAATCATAACATAAGTAGGATAGAAAGGAACTCAAGGGACAATACAAAACAGGAACAATTTTTGTGTTAGAGGGAATGCAATAACGTTGTGGATGATAACCCAAACCATCGAGGGCAAAGGATGCTATTTCTCATCAAGAATTCGATAGATATCTTGGAAGACCCCGGAATGTTGATGATGATCACGACACATTTGTCGAGAGGTTTCGAGAAGATGTAACTGATCGGCGATGACATCAAGTCAACGGAAATGTTGAAGCCAAAAGTCATTGGAACCATGGGTACGACACAAACTCGAAATCAAGCTTGCTGTTCAAGGACAAACGGTATGACGAGGAAGATCGATTGTAAGATTAGCTCACTGTCAAAATTTGTGCTCCGAGAAGAATGACCCGGTAGCACAGTTAAAATTTAGCATGATAATGATATAGCCGATCAGGCTAGGAATGATGTGATCGGGTACAAACTCGTACTTATAGAAGCTTACTGAAGAGTTGTTGAACCGTAGTGCGGACTCGGTTCAGTTATTGGTGTCTTTGAGTGTTTAATAACTCAGAGCCCGTGAAAAATTGGAATCAGTGGGAATGTAGCACTTGATGAAGAACTCGTAAGATGTTATGCAGTTCCATGATAATCTCGAGATACCAGGGGGGTAATACTCGATGACAGATCAAAGTAGAGGTTGGACTGGGGTATTGCACTACAGAAGACAAGTGCTTAAACTTGCACGAGAAATGGTATTTAAAAGAGAACATGGTCGGAACCACGATTGCAAAAGGCCAGATCCCAGATATAAGATGAACTTATACCAAAGGAATAATTAATTTCAGAGAAACTTTAAAGATAAGATCTACATCGTGTCCATGGGCATGAACACAAGTTCAAGGTCGACTCCCACTTCTCCAATGCATAACCTTTCATTCACTTCTCACGTTCGATGAAGTTGCAGTGTTGAAATTTTATCTGGTGAAGCACCAGAAGAGTATGACTCGTGAAAACTTTCGGGTTCACACGGTTTAGAAAAGGCATATGTTCAACCCATAGGGGCTTCTTAGAAACATATACCACAAGTTTCAAGAGTAAATAACACAAGCCCGAAAGCAGAGCATGGTTGGCGAAGCAGAGGATACAACTTAACAAAGGCATTATGTATCAGGGGAAGAACTCACAAAGTGATCAAATATGAAGGACACTGTCGGATAACAACCCAACAAAGGACTTGATGGTCCACAAAGGATCTGATGTGAGTATCGGTACTCAACCAGAAAAGGAAGGAATGCAAATGCAACAGGTTATGGAATCATCTGAATAATTCAAAGCTTAAATGCAAAGGAATTATGATTTCCGAAACAAAGGACCAGAAGCAGACGTTCTGATCAAGGATGGATCAATTGAATATACCAGAGGCACAATCGACGACAGATAGTTTGGTCGAGAACCAGCTCATGTTAAAAGTGACGTCTGAGCCGGAAAGATAATACTAGGACTCGACTGATGATTGTGAACATTCACAACGTATTGAATCAACGGACTCAAAAAAGATGGTGACGAAGGATGCCAATATGATTACTATACTTATGGGATTAATCATAATGAAAGCAAACAAGAAATTCGAGAGCAATAGGTTGTTGAGGATTTTCGGAATATCGAATGGTATTTCGAAGACTTTTGTATAACACATGAACAACTGGGGGATGAGCGGATACTCGATAAGTGCGAGAAATAACCGTAGGGGTATTCAGATGACAAAGAACAACAAGGCAGTAAGCTCAAAGGATTATCGAAACAACGACGAGTTTTTCAGGGTATCTTGTAATAACAAGACCAACTGGGGATGAAGGTAAGAATAACAACTGCAAGTAGTTATCCATAAGGGTTTACGGTGGAAGGGGAATTGCAAACGCGATGAACACAAGTTCTCGAGTTAACAACGGAGAGTATCTTCATGGTCTTCTGGTGCAGGAGACGATCATCAGTAATAAGGGGCTCTCCGGGTGAAAGTGATAACGAGATCCTAATGTTAGATTTAGTAAAATTCATTTAACCTGAATAGAAGAGAGATCAGAATCTCAGAGTATGGACAAGGAATAAAAGATCCTAATACCACCCAATGGCAACGTGTGCCCGTAGGACACACAGCCATGTTAGTAAAAGTTTTGCAATGTCTAGACTCGACTTCGGCCAAGGAGTTGGAAAGGGGGATTCCTACAGGCAGTCGGCTCTGATACCAACTTGTGACGCCCCCGATTCAATCATACACTAATCATGCACGCAAACGTGTACGATCAAGATCAGGGACTCACGAGAAGATATCACAACACAACTCTAAAAACATAAATAAGTCATACAAGCATCATAATACAAGCCAGGGGCCTCGAGGGCTCGAATACAAGTGCTCAATCATAGACGAGTCAGCGGAAGCAACAATATCTGAGTACAGACATAAGTTAAACAAGTTGCCATAAGATGGCTAGCACAAACTGGGATACAAATCGAAAGAGGCGCAGGCCTCCTGCCTGGGATCCTCCTAACTACTTCTGGTCGTCGTCAGCAGCCTGCACGTAGCAGAAGGCACCTCCAGTGTAGTAGGAATCATCGTCGACGGTGGCGACTGGCTCCTGGACTCCAGCATCTGGTTGCGACAACCAGAAAGAAAGGAAAGGGGGAAAAAGGAGGGAGAAAGCAACCGTGAGTACTCATCCAAAGTACTCGCAAGCAAGGAACTACACTACATATGCATGGGTATATGTGTAAAAAGGCAATATCGATGGACTGAACTGCAGAATGCCAGAATAAGAGGGGGATAGCTAGCCCTATCGAAGACTACGCTTCTGGCAGCCTCCGTCTTGCAGCATGTAGAAGAGAGTAGACTGAAGTCCTCCAAGTAGCATCTCCAAGTAACATCGCATAGCATAATCCTACCCGGCGATCCTCCCCTCGTCGCCCTGTGGAAAAGCGATCACCGGTTTGTATCTGGCACTTAGAAGGGTGTGTTTTATTAAGTATCCTGTTCTAGTTGTCATAAGGTCAAGGTACAACTCCAAGTCGTCCTGTTACCGAAGATCACGGCTATTCGAATAGATTAACTTCCCTGCAGGGGTGCACCACATAACCCAGCACGCTCGATCCCATTTGGCCGGACACACTTTCCTGGGTCATGCCCGGCCTCGGAAGATCAACACGTCGCAGCCACACCTAGGCACAACAGAGAGGTCAGCACGCCGGTCTAAATCCTATGCACGCGGGGGTCTGGGCCCATCGCCCATTGCACACCTGCATGTTGCGAGGGCGGCCGGAAGCAAACCTAGCCTCTCTTATACAAGAGTAGGCGTTCCAGTCCAATCCGGCGCGCGCCGCTCCATCGCTGACGTCAAGAAGGCTTCGGCTGATACCACGACGTCGAGTGCCCATAACTGTTCCCGCGTAGTTGGTTAGTGCGTATAGGCCAGTGGCCAGACTCAGATCAAATACCAAGATCTCGTTAAGCATGTTATTATGAAATAACCGCGGACGCCGACCAGGGCCAGGCCGACCTCTCGGCTAGGTGGTCTCAACCTGCCCTATCGCTCCGCCACATAGTAACAGTCGGGGGCCTGTGTGTGTGTGTGTGTGTGTGTCTTTGATGGAGACAATCGCATAGCCTTGGCATTGTGTTGTCGTCATGGAGATCGCACAAGCTATAGATATGGATGCATGGTTGTATACACGAATACGAAACTAATTGCCATTAGAATGAAATGTTAGTAAAAAAATTCTACCATACTTGAATAAAATAAAAAGGAAGAATCAACTAATGGGTCATGATCTCAAAAATATAAACATGCACACTTACTACGGGAGGTGCGCCAACGAAGAACATGTTGGGCATTAATGGTCCAACGACCCACAACGGCAAGAAGAAGATGCTCGTGATGAGGTAACCATCGTAGAGCTAATTAAGGAGGGCATCCCAAAAATCTTCAAACCCTAGGCACCAAAGAAGTCGAGCGAGAGGCATAAAAGATCATATTCTCACGCTGGAAAAACGAAGGCATCAATGTGCTCCAATGCCACCTAGGCCCACTGCCAATACTATCCTGGTTGTCGCTTGATCTACCGCGTGCTACCATAAGAGAAGAACCAATGTGAGGGGACGAATAGGGTTTGCTCGGGGGACACTGTGTCATCTGTGAGAT
This sequence comes from Triticum aestivum, assembly GCF_018294505.1. NCBI lineage: Eukaryota > Viridiplantae > Streptophyta > Magnoliopsida > Poales > Poaceae > Triticum > Triticum aestivum. The sequence continues at coordinate 750,889,020 of NC_057813.1, read as the reverse complement.
GGGAGAGAGAGTAGAAGGAAGCAGTGGATGAGGTAATAAAAATAATCAAAACTTGTAGGAGGTGGATGGAACGCGTGAATATTTACTGGCCATGTGTTTATTGTGTTACGATAGAATAGGTTGATTACATTAATTGATTGCCTTATGCGTCACAAAGGAGAGATTGACTGCCATCCACGAATTGGTTGTGTTACCAAAGAATTATTGGGTTTGTCCGAGTAAATCAGGAGAGGAGAAAAACCGGGGAGGGTGGAAAAAAATCGATGGAGGAATGTACTGGGAGGGATGGCCGAAGGGGTGAGACGTAAGACGGGAGTGGGAACCTTACATGTTTTAGGTAGTAGAGATTAATACTCCATACATCTGGTGTCACACCGCCGAACCAGCATGATGGAGAGACAGTACGAAATAACAGAGTTACATTAATCTATAGTCCTGGCATCCCCCAGCCTGACCACTATGGTGACGCGGAAAAAAATGACATGACACACCATACATTTGTCCATTGAAGTATGCGTCATTACTCCAACATAGATGTCCAATTGAAGAGGGTGCGAGAGAGAACGACATATTACAGCTTTTTCATGTCACAGAAAAAAGACCCGGTGGTGCAGCAGTAACTTGGCCTTCTAGAGGGAGGGAAGGGATGGAGAGAAGTACTCCGGGCGGGTTCGTTTCTTTCAGGCTAGATAAAAGACGACATCACCCCATATGTTTGGCGCCCAACAGACACGAGCTTGTGAGCAAAGAAAAAATGAGTCCGGGTTAGTACGAGGGATAGGGATAAATAGTTCAGTTTCGGTCCGAGTGGAATGAAGAGGAAAAAAATTACATTCGTATATGTGAAAGGGAAAAGTTTTCATCTGTCCGAATCGACCCTAATTCATAGGACGAGTTTATAAGTAAGAGGAGAAAACATTTGCACTGACCCAAATAGAATGACTAAAAACGGCATGATGATGCAAAGACAATTTAAAAAAAGTTCTGGCGTCCCTCTGCCTGAGCACTATACCGAAGCGGGAAAAAGGGGCATGACATTCCATACATTTGTCCATTGAAGTGTGTGGCATTACACCAACATAGATGTCTGGTCGAAGATGGTATGAGATAGAACGTCATATGGCAGCTTTTCATGTCATAGGAAAATGACCCTGCGGTGTATGACCAACTTGGCCCTATGGAGGGAGGGAAGTGGTGGAGAGAAGTACTCCGGGCAGATTAGTTTCTTTTTTTCAAGCTAGAGAAAAAACGACGTGGCCATATACTTTTGGCGCCCAACACACACAATCTTTAGAGCAAATAAATGATGAGTCGGAGCTAAAACAAGCGGTAGGAAATAAATGGTTTGGTGCCGGTCGGAGTGGAAGGAAGAGGAAAAATAAGGAAAAGAAAAAGAAAAATATTTATTTACACTAGTCCGTGTGGAAGGGGAAATTTGCAGGTCCCACGAATTATGTGTAAGTAAGAGAGAAAAGATTTTGGTCGACTGAAATAGAATGAACCAAGGCAAAAATTTTGGTCGACTGAAATAGAATGAACCAAGGCAAAAGAAAAACGGCATCAAAATGCAAAAAAAGACTTAAATCGCTCCGCGCTTCTAGCTCCCAACATGCACGAGTTAACAGCGACCTAGGGTTACAGGCTGCTGGGCCAAACCCGGCTAGAAGTACGTCACGAACGCTTTTTGCCTCGACAGGCCAGCATAGCTAGTGCTAGCTTTGCGTCCTCGACGATACATGATTGAACGTCTCGCTATTTAAGCCGCGAGGTGTCTACCGAAATAAGCGATGTGGTACTAAAATACTACTACTCCGTAGCACGCAGCGTCAACCGAGTGGTGCGCTCGTCTTCGGCCCACCTGTGGCTAAGCGCCCTGGTCTTCGCGTCTTCGGCCCACCGGCTAAGCTGGAACGGATGGATTTCCTATAACGAGCACTGCGCGTGCGAGGTCTCCAACCAAGGAATCAACAACCGTACGCAACCACCCAAAAAACAAGAAGTCTTACGCAACCAGGGAACCAGTTGAGCCAGCTACAGCTAATCTATCTACTTTGATAATTTGAAGTAGCATAATTATGACACGTACATAACCAAGTTGATTTCCCCTCAAAAAAGAAAAACTTGTTCAGTTCTGCACTAAATGAAACAGGTTCACCAATTGATGCTCTCGTGGTATGAATCTTGAAAATTTGCATCTAGCAACCAACAATCCACATGTACATACGGTTCCTCTGCCTCCCGCCCGTCCGTCTAGTCTCCGTAGGCCTTAGAACCATATGGGGGCACGGTGGATCTCGGTCCTTGTCCATGGAGCCTCAATTTAGATGGTTTTTTCCGTTTTGTTAGGGTTTCTGTCCTGTTAAGAAAGGCCAGACGGCGGGGGCTCCTTTAATATGGAATGATTTTCTCCCCGCCTGGCCCGTTTCGATTATCAGAAGGCGTGTGGAGATCTCTGGCGTATCTCACAGGATTCATTCGATGATTGTCTTTGATGAATCCAGAAGGTGTGTGGCGGCAGCGCGAGCTGCGGCGGTGCGGCGGGGGCGTGCCGCTGGTGCGGGGCATGGCGGCGGCGGGGCTCTCGGCCGTGCGGTGCGGGCGGGCATCCAGGCCGTGGTGGCTGCATGGTGCAAGACCATGGCGTGGCGACAGATCGGGGCTGGCGCAGGGGCGGCGGCGCAGGCGCGGATCCGGCTCGGATCTGGCCCTGCGGCCGCAACCTCGGCTTCAGCGCGGGAAGAGGCCGGATCCTGGCCGGGCTTGGCCGGATCTAGCTTCTCCGCCCCCGTTTGCCGCCCTCAATGGGGCTCGGTGGCTTCGTTCCGGAGGCCAGCGAGGGCTGGATCCCGGGGCCGGCGATGGCGACACTATTCGGTGTCGTTCCCTTGTTGAGGCATCGCTGTTGAGAAGTTTTAGGACACTATCTGCTACCTCCGGGGGAAAACCTAGATCATTAGATCAGATGACGGCGGCATTATTGTGTGGCGTCATTCTGGAAGGTGTACACAGGCTCGAGGGACCAGTGGGCGGAATAATTGGTGGCGCGGTGATTCATCCTGCACATTAATGGTGGCGCTTCTCGGCGGCGTGACGCAGTGGAGACTCGGCGCCCGATGTGTGGCAAGGGACTCGCGCAGGAGAGTGACGTTATCAGGCATCATGGTGGTGTCGACGGCAGAGAGGCCGGGCAAGGTGGTGCAACAGTACATCACTGAAGATGGATTGGTGGCAGGTGGCTGTGGCGACCTCATACCCGACAGGTGGCCTGGTTGAGGAGTGCGTCGGACTGGTAGGTGCCCCATACCTGGTAGGCGTCCTGGTTGGGACCTCAGGTCTTAGATGTTTAGGCTTAGCTGCGATATCTGTTTGGTATTAGCCCCAGACTATCAATGCCCTTCATCAATTGAATAGGAGTAGCGACAGTTGTTGCTTAGACGGTGGCTTTAGTCTTACTGTTGTATGACTTTGTAAGGTCTTGTGAGAATAATTAATAAAGTGTCCGTATGCATCGCCCAGATGCAGAGGCCAGGGTCCTCCTCCTTCTCTAAAAACTAAAAATTTGGATTTGGTCTTTATTCATTTTGTCTTCATGTTGGATCCTTCCAGTCTACGCATCTTTTCATCGGTGGTTCTTTTTTTCTGGTGCGCTTGTCCTATGGGGACTTTAAACGATGACTTCTTGACTGTTTATTTCAGCAAGTTTTCCCGGCTCCGCCAAAGGAGGGTCAATGACAGTGGTGCGCCTTCGGCTCGCTTCATAGGTTGTAGTTCTCGCAAGGTCGTCTACGAATCTGGCCGTATTTTTTATTATTTCTGGTGTTCGTTGTGCTAATGATTGAAGATAATAGATCGGAAATTTTCCCGCAACAAAAAAAAACAGCCCACATGGAGCAACAATTTCAACCTAACAATTATATAGGTGGGATTTTATTATCTTCTACTACTACACTACACTAGTTGCTTTCCTGAGAAACATTTGGATGATGTCTGTTAATGATACAACTCTCTAAACTATTCATATGGTCAGCACAGTCTCAACAAAATGTTCTTTACAGGATAAGGGTTTGTTTGTTGTTCTTGGAACTTCCCTGTTTCCAACTAACAACATTGATCAAATATTCAGTGAAACACATTGCAAGTCAAAATAAGTTCGAGTATGATATAGTAAAATGTATAGTTTCGTGCTTACACCACAATCCACAAAAGAAGGGAACATTCTCTGAATTCCTCTTCTGTAGCAATGTCATCCTCAGTGATCATCTCTTCCCATGTCCCCCGGGATAGTCCTCAGTGTTAGATCGATCAGCCTCTTCGCCTACATACACAGAACATGGTTGGCACATAATTAATTTCTTCCCAGAATCACTTCGCTAGAAGTTGGCACCCCTCATCTGCGGTCATTTGTGTGCCTATTTTTCTAAAAAGGAAGAAATTCACACTTCCTAGCATGATAATTAGCAATCTTCAAATATCATAATAGAAAACATATGGACGAAATTAGTTCTTCAGGCGAGTCTATGGAAAAAGTTGTGGCTATCTGAGTATGAAAACACGGCGACACCCACAAAAGCTTGTGTCTAGGGAAAGTCCCGCAGTCGAGCCTATTCATCAACCCTGGTGAATTGAATGATTAAATAATTTGTGTCCATATTCTTATTAAGTGCAACTAAACATCACAAACAAAAAGGTTAAATGGAAGATTATAATCTAGCACTCAGTAAAATGTATATGGTCATCAGCTGTGCAAAAGTTAGTTCATCGATTAGCATCAAGAAGAACAAAACAAAGGTATTTTCATTTCTGATAAAGTCAAATACACACAGAAAAAATAAACAACAAAATATGCTTGGTAGTGCCATTGATTTCATGAAACCAAATGGACAAGCAATTCCATGCAAGGTTGGCACATTGGGTACCATATATAAGTGAGTGAAATGTGGATAAGCATGTCCTCATAGTACCATTGACTAAATCATTTCTCTTGGATCCTATCATTACTAGTAGAATGCACGTGTGCTTCTATGGGCTACAAATCATATAAATGGAGCAAACAAATAATTAAGCTAGTCTCTATGGTTGAAGCTCAATTCTCCCACGTGCGTCCGAGCGTGTTTGGACAAAGGGGCGTCTAGCGGGCTCCTCGATATTCAACCGTAGATGATCCAGGTTCACCCAAATCTAGCCCTATCTGGTGGGAGGGGGGGAGGGGAATGTGGTTATCTGGATTATCCACCATTTTATTTCCAACATGCGGTCCGAACAGAAAAGACTCCACCCCATGATAAACACTTCCCTTTTCTTGTTGAACCTTCCCCTCACCGCTCGGTTTTCCGCTAAGACTGGACATTACTCCCTGGAGCCCTCTCCTTTAAAACTGGATGATGCCCGCCTCACCTTCGCCATGGCGTGCTCTCTTCTTCACACTGTACTTCCCCATGGACTGCGAAGGAGGAGTCTCCCGCCAATCGTTCTGCTCTTGGCCCTGACCCGCTCCCCCCATGTCCGTGTCGATCCACCACCGCCACCAAGGGCTAGGAGGCGTGCGCCACCCGTGACGCCGCCAAGCCAAGAAGACGGATCTGATGTCTTCCGAGCCATTGACAAGTTGTAACATAAAGTTGAATGTTGTGCATTACCACGAAACAAAAATAAGATGTTCGTTGTTGGGCATGCACCTTAGACGCCGCCGTGTGTTTTATTGACTCTTGAAGCAACAAATAAATGCATTTACCCTCCTTTCTTAACCAAAAATTTGCATGACTTGAAGAAAAAAAATATGAACTGCTCGCTCATGCAATTTGCTGCAAAGCCATCTCTAATGAAATGTAATTCGGTACATTATTAAAAGTAGGAAAATTATTTTCCTCAGTGCCGTAAGTAAACTGGCCAACTCCAACCCCCATCTCTCTCACTCTCGGCCCTCACTCTTATCACAAAATTCAGTACTAAGCGAGCCACCGCCATGGCAGGCCAGCAACGACGTATAAGGGCGGCAACTACCTTCCCTTCTTAGTGATAGTACCTCCTTTCCCTCAAATCAAATTTAAGGTATTGACAAAACATTATGCACTTAGCAGTAATATAATTAGATCCACGCCTCTCTTTCTTTCTCATCTCTCTGAATTTAAATATATGAATTTTGATTTTGCTAACCACATTTTGATTTTGTCACACTCACTCGCACCAACTACGTCGACTGGGCCATGGTGATGCGCGTGCAACTGCAGATTCAGGGCCTGTGGGAGGCCATGGAGTACGGCGACGGTGACGGCGACGATCGTGTCGTGCTGGCCGTGTTGCTCCGCGCGGTGTCTCCAAAGAAGATCCGCGCCCTCGCCGGCAAGGACTCGACTAAGGAGGCATGGGAGACGCTGATGATGACGCGCATGGGCAGCGAGCGCGTCTGGGAGGCCAAGGCGCAGACCCGCCGACGCGAGTTCGAGGAGATACGCTTCCGCGACTGGGAGTCGATTGAAGATTACTCTCTTCGTCTGACAGCGATCGTGAACGAGCTGGAGCTGCTGAACGACCGTGTGACGGAGTACCGCGCCGTGCTGAAGTTTCTCCGCGCGGTGCCACGCAAGTTCAAGCAGATGGCCATGGCCATCGAATCCTTCGTTGACCTGCAGTTGCTCTCTATCGAGGAACTGTGCGGGCGCTTGCGGTCCTTTGAGGAGAGCTACGCTCTTGACGATGTTGACCATGGTGTTGGCGAACTGCTCCTCACTGAAAGGGAGTGGTACGCGTGCCTGCAATATCAAGGCCAGGGCTCCTCCTCGGGCACCAAGGAAGGCAAGGGACACTCCGGCACACGACCGCAAGGCGGCGAGCGGGCAGGTGGGCGCGGCGATGGTGGCAAGAAGCCCGCCGACGTGAAGCGAAAGGGAAAATGCCGCTACTATAACATTCCTGGCCACTGGGCTAGGGAGTGTCGTAGGCGGAGGGCGATCGCCAGAACCAAGGTGGGGCGACGAACCTCGCCGAGGCAGACGTGGAGCCACCATCGCTTCTAATGGCTGCCGTCGAGGAGGGCGAGCACCCAGTCCAGGCCGTGGGCACGGCCAGCGATGTGGAGCCGTGGAGGTGGTACCTGTGCGCGCCCAGGCGGTCTTCCTCAACGAAGAGCCCGTCGTGCCAGAGACCACCGGAGCACGTGGTTCCTGGTACATGGAGACCGGTGCCAGCAGACACATGACAGGGGCGAGCGATGCTTTCATCAACCTCGACGAGACGGCTCCGTGCGCTTCGGCGATGGCTCCCTCGTCACGATCTGCGGAAAGGGTTGCGTCATTTTCCGGTGGACCAACGGCAACGAGCGGATGCTCCCGGACGTCTACTTCATGCCCAAGCTGCGGGCCAACATCATCTCACTCGGGCAGCTGGACAAGAAGGGATGCAAATCCGTGATCGAGGATTTGCACCTTTGTGTGTTCGACCAACAGATGGAGCTGCTCGTACGGGTCAGGCACACCGCAAATCGCATGTACATCCTGCGGCTGGACCTCGCCTCGCTGGCGTGCCCTCGTGGCAAAGTTGGATGACCCGGCGTGGCTGTGGCATGCCCGCCTCGGCCACCTCCACTTCCGCGCCATGAACGCCATGCCCAGGAGGGGCATGGTTCGTGGGATGCCGCTCGTGGATCACGCCGACAAGATCGGTGATGGGTGCACAATCGGAAAGCAACATCGCCTGGCGTTCCCGCGCGCGAGCCCACACCGCTCAGAGCGCGCCCTGGACCTGGTGCACACTGACCTTGGCGGTCCGATCAAGCCGGCGACTGCGGGCGGTAATCAGTATTTCCTCTTGGTCGTTGATGACTATAGTAGATACATGTGGCTGGAAGTTCTCAGGTCCAAGGACGAGGTGTTCGCATGTTTCAAGAAGATTTAAGCGCAAGCCGAGGCGAAGCAGAGCTGCCGCCTGCGTGTGTTTTGCTCGGACAGGGGCGGCGAGTTCAAGGCCCACTGCGAGCAGGGCGGGATCGTGCACCACACCATTGCTCGGTACTCACCATAGCTGAATGGGGTCGTCGAGCGCCGAAACCAAAGGGTGGTCTAGATGGCCCGTGCATGCTCAAGAGCATGGCCATGCCGGCCAAATTCTAGGGCGAAGCCGTCAAGTGCGTCGTGTACGTGCTCAACAGAGCGCCCACAGGGAGTCTCAATGGGGTGACCCCGTATGAGGCTTGGAACGAGAGGAAGCCCACTGTCGAGGACCTGCACACATTCGGCTGCGTCGCCCATATAAAGAAGATGGGGCCCGGTGTGACTAAGTTGTCCGATCACTCGGTCCTCACCGTATTCATCGGCTACGAGGAGGGCTCCAAAGCCTATCCGGTGTACGACCTGGTGGCAAATCGGGTGTACGTCACCCGTGACCTGATGTTCGAGGAGCGCCGTCTGTGGGCCTAGTCAGTGGACGGGGCGGCGACGGCGACCCACGGTAAGGAGGCGGCAACATTATCATTCACTGTGACATACACCACCGAGTTGGGGGAGCACATCATCGACAGGAATGAGGAGTCTACCCCGCCAATGACGCGATGCGTCTCCGAGCGTGTGACACCGACCTTCGCCACTCCCGGACCGAGCACAGAGCTGTGCACTCCACCGTTGCACGACAGCGCGCTGGACGCTGCGGTGTACACGGATGCGCTGCGACACTACAGTCACATGGAGGATGTGTACGATGCCGCCAATCCTGTGCAGGCGCAAGACGCCTGATCCAGAGTTCGATGACGACGAGCTCGGGGATGCTGTGCCTGGTCGCAGCAGCCGGTGGGCGTGGAAGTAGCACTGACCTTCCCCGAGTGGAGGGCGGCGCTGCAAAAAGAGATGAAGGCCATCATCAACAACAACACATGGTCGGTCACCGTGGCTTCTCCTGGGTGTCGTGCGATCGGTCTGAAATGGGTCTTCAAGTTGAAACAGGCTGCGGATCGCAACATGGTGAAGCACAAGGCCAGGCTCGTCGTGAAGGGCTACGCCCAGCAAACAGAGGGTGGACTTCAACAAGGTGTTCACGCCAATGGCGCAGATGGAGATGGTGTGCGTGCTGATCGCGCTTGCCACGCATGCTGGCAGGCAGGTCCATCATATGGATGTCAAGTCAGCGCTCCTGAACGACGATCTGGTAGAGGAGGTCTACGTCCAGCATACGGAGGGTTTCGTCAACCCCGATGATCCTTGAGTCATCCTCAAGCTCAGCAAGGCCCTGTATGGGCTGCGACAGGCGCCACTTGCATGGTATGCCAAACTTGATGCCTCTCTCCATGAACTTGGGTTTGCACGCAGTCCTCTGGAACACGCCGTGTACAGACGCGGCGAGGGCCTCGCTCCTCCTCGTGGGGGTCTACGTTGACGACTTGGTCATTACTGGAGCTGACGGTTACGAGATCATGGTGTTCAATGCCGAGATGCAGCACCTATTCAAGATGAGCGACCTTGGGTTGCTGTCCTACTACCTCGGGATCGAGGTGAAGTAGGAGCGGGGCAAAATCACGCTCTGCAAGAGAGGATATGCGGAGAAAGTTCTCGAGCGCGCTGGGATGAGTGGCTGCAATCCATGCAACATACCGTTGGAGGTGCGCCTGAAGCTGAGCAAGGAGGACAGCGCGCCTTCGGCGGATGCCACAAAGTACCGCGGCATCATCGGCTGTCTGCGCTACCTCGTCAACATGAGGCCGGACATGGCTCTGGCCGTGGGCGTGACCAACCGGTACATGGAGGCGCCGAGCACGCACCACTGGACGAGGTGAAGCAGATCCTCAGGTACATCCGCGGCACTCTGCATTATGGCTGCGGCTACAAGAGGAGGTCGGGTGCGCCCTCCCTGGTCGGCTATAGCAACAGATACCACGCCGGCGATAGGAACGACTGCAAGAGCACCTCCGGCGTGGTCTACTTCCTCGGCGGCAGCGTCGTCACCTGGAAAAAATGACCACATCAATGCCATGTCATCATTTCTTTCACCGCTTATTAAATTAACTATTTTTTACCGGGATTTATTTGCAGGTTGACTTGGTTTTTTTCTCTCAGAAACCATGCTAAAGGCATGGGAGGGAAAAATATTAAAAAAACGTTGCACTGCCTATAACTTGAACCAAGACCATTTGGAATTAGCACTGCATCACTGATCACTGACCGCTAGAACAACAACCTGTTTCCACACTAACATGCATGCCGATATATATAGACATATATATATACTCTCATAGAATCACACTAGTGCAGAACCGGGCTATAGTACCGGTTCGTAAGGTCCTTTAGTGCCGGTTCTGTAACCGGCACTAAAGAGTGAGGACTAAAGGTCCCCTTTAGTCCCGGTTCAACACAAACCGTCACAAAAGGGCCACCACGTGGCATGAGCCCGCGCCGGCGGTTGGGAGACCTTTAGTACCGGTTGGTAGGTTTAGGGGTTTTTGGGTTTATGATTTCTTTTTCCTTTAATTTTGTGTTTTTCATTTAATTCTTTTTCATTTGCTGGTATTTTATGATAATGCATATTGTATACATTATGTATATATATAAATAGAATTTCTCGTAGAACTGATGATATCTATATCGTCGAATGTCTCGCACCACCATTCACACATACACATGTATATATAAAATTTGGTATATACAATTTATCTTACCTGGAGGCATTACTGCGGTAGCGGGTAATGAAATTCTCCTTTGGGATCTATATGACCTGGTCGAGCAAAAATCCCGCTATTTTTTCTTGAATTGCTAGTACGCGATTCCGTTGGTAGGAGCTTATCCCGCATCTCATTGAACTTTAAAGAAGGAGATCAATATGCATGTATTAGTTGTGTGTATATATATATTAGATATCGATAATGATGTAAAAATTGTAAATAGTGTTCTCACAAACGTATCCATAGTTGTCTATGAGATATGCTCCTTTCGGACGCCATCATACGAATGTTCTCGCAAACGTAGTATGCACATAAATCATTGCCCTGCGCCTGCTTCACGGCCTTTACGAGAATAGAATTCAATCAGATAATAATTAATCAAGCATGATAATTAATGGTATTGAAACTAGAATTAAAGAGATGGTAGCTAGCTAGTACTACTTAATTAATTACCTTGGGTCGATACCAAAATAGCTTTTGTTTCGATTGGCCTTGAACCGTTTTAATGTACTTTTCCCAAGCCCTACCCGCCGGCAAAGAAAATGAATAAAGGAGTTATTAATTAGTTGATATCAGGAAATGACAAACTAAAAAGGCCGACATATAGTTCGATAATGATTGAAATTACCTGTTGACCATCCCCTTCACGATTTCGTACTCAGTAACTGGTTTAAGTAGTGAGTCCAGTACTTTAAGTTTTGCTTCGTCAACTTGAATGATTAACAAGATCTAGTGGAAACTGCATGCGCACACATTTGCATGTATAAATTAAGCGGGCATGTGCATAACACTCATCAACTAACCTAAACCCTATACACTCATTAACATCTAGCTAGTAAGCAAAACAGAATTTGTAGTACAAGACAATGTGACTCACCCGAAGTTGTAAGGAAGTAGTATATCTCGATTGGTATTTAGGCGCTTCAAGAACTCTAGCATGCTTTTCTTTGTTACTTTTCGATAGAATTCCTGTGACCATGTCTCTTGATTAATGGTATTTGAGTCAATGAACCCAATGCCATAGCGTCCAACTTTTTTCATTTGATAGACCTTCATTCTGCATAATACCACAGAAAAGAATATAGTGAGGATAATTACAGGTAATGATCAACGAGCACTACAACTAGCTTGAGACTTAAATTATACAAAGAAATCACTTACAGACAATAGCAACTGACGATAGATTTGTTGAGTGCGTCTTGATTGAATAACTGAAACTGTTCTGTAAACTCAACATATAGAGCATTTTCATGGTAGTAATGCTCTGGCTTGACTCTCACCATGAGGGACTCTCGATTGGTAGTGTTGGCAATTTTCATGTACCATTCATGCAATTAATACGTTCTCGTTGAGAGCTTCTTGACCTCCTCAGGCTTGACCAAAGGTTTGCCGCGGGCATATTTCCATTTTAGTTCCTGCTCTATAAAACTTTCCATGGGCTCGAGCTCTAGGAGTTGTTCTACAGTGCATCCAATCTCTGCAGCCTGCCTTCTATGATCCTTGGTTATTAC
>NC_057813.1:750875754-750876860 GCF_018294505.1 Triticum aestivum | reverse complement strand
AGAATTTGTAGTACAAGACAATGTGACTCACCCGAAGTTGTAAGGAAGTAGTATATCTCGATTGGTATTTAGGCGCTTCAAGAACTCTAGCATGCTTTTCTTTGTTACTTTTCGATAGAATTCCTGTGACCATGTCTCTTGATTAATGGTATTTGAGTCAATGAACCCAATGCCATAGCGTCCAACTTTTTTCATTTGATAGACCTTCATTCTGCATAATACCACAGAAAAGAATATAGTGAGGATAATTACAGGTAATGATCAACGAGCACTACAACTAGCTTGAGACTTAAATTATACAAAGAAATCACTTACAGACAATAGCAACTGACGATAGATTTGTCGAGTGCGTCTTGATTGAATAACTGAAACTGTTCTGTAAACTCAACATACAGAGCATTTTCATGGTAGTAATGCTCTGGCTTGACTCTCACCATGAGGGACTCTCGATTGGTAGTGTTGGCAATTTTCATGTACCATTCATGCAATTAATACGTTCTCGTTGAGAGCTTCTGGACCTCCTCAGGCTTGACCAAAGGTTTGCCGCGGGCATATTTCCATTTTAGTTTCTGCTCTGTAAAACTTTCCATGGGCTCGAGCTCTAGGAGTTGTTCTACAGTGCATCCAATCTCTGCAGCCTGCCTTCTATGATCCTTGGTTATTACCAGATGATCTGCCGCACTGGTACTCTTTTGTGTTGGTACAATGAGCGGGGGGGGGGTCGATTGCGCCGCCTGTTCTCCCAGCTGGGGAACAGTTTCCCGCTTTTTTGGCAGCTGCTAGGCTCGTGCTCGACTCTTTCTTTTTTTGTGCTTGATATGCCTTCCTGATTTGGCGCTCATAGTCTGAGTCAATAGGCTTGGGAGCTGGTGCTCTAGCCATATGAATGAAGTGGTCAATGATATGCTCAGGTACAATCTCCTTTTGCGGTGATGGCAGTTTCATCCAAAATGGGCATCCAATTGGCGATGCACTTCGGCTTCGTTTTCCTCCTCACTCAGGTCGTAAGGCCAAAGAGGAAGAGGCTTGAGGCTTGGACCATATTAGAATCTCTTGCCTCCTGTACTTGTATAGCTAGCCGCCGAAGCTGCGGCGGCTGTCTTTCG
>NC_057813.1:750869288-750875744 GCF_018294505.1 Triticum aestivum | reverse complement strand
GGGGGGGGGGTCGATTGCGCCGCCTGTTCTCCCAGCTGGGGAACAGTTTCCCGCTTTTTTGGCAGCTGCTAGGCTCGTGCTCGACTCTTTCTTTTTTTGTGCTTGATATGCCTTCCTGATTTGGCGCTCATAGTCTGAGTCAATAGGCTTGGGAGCTGGTGCTCTAGCCATATGAATGAAGTGGTCAATGATATGCTCAGGTACAATCTCCTTTTGCGGTGATGGCAGTTTCATCCAAAATGGGCATCCAATTGGCGATGCACTTCGGCTTTGTTTTCCTCCTCACTCAGGTCGTAAGGCCAAAGAGGAAGAGGCTTGAGGCTTGGACCATATTAGAATCTCTTGCCTCCTGTACTTGTATAGCTAGCCGCCGAAGCTACGGTGGCTGTCTTTCACTGTTGCTTAGGCGGCGGAGACGGCTGACGCGGTGCCTGATGACTTGGAGGAGGAGGACTGGGATGACGCAGTGGCGGACTTGGACAAGGAGTGGGCTCATGCGGTGCCGGACTTGGAGGAGCAGGAGTGGGCTCACTCGTTGGCGAACTTGGAGGAGCAGTACTCTGCTGAGGCGGTGGCTGATGACTTGGAGGAGCGGGAGTCTGCTGACGCGGTGGCGGACTTTGGGGAGGAGTCGGCTGATGCGGAGTCGGTGGCCTTGGAAAGGCGATGCAATCCTTTCTCCATAGAATGATATGATGTAATGGCTCTCCCAGTGTGCGCTCGTCGTCACCTCCAGGAATGTCAAGTTGTAGCCCCCAATATTCTGCCACCGCTTCATCAATCGCGACATGAGCATAGGCGGCTAGAATCGGATCACTACTGCAGAACCGGGCTTTAGTGCCGGTTCGTGACGGCCTTTAGTACCGGTTCGTCACGAACCGGCGCTAAAGTGCAAACACGTGGCACGAGCCAGACCCGTGTGCGTGTAGGACATTAGTACCGGTTGGTAACACCAACCGGTACTAAATGTTTGGGTTTTTTTTTTAAATTTTTGCTTTAATTTTGTGTTTTCAATTTGGCTTTATTTTCCATTTAATTCTTTTTTGTTTGCTGGTATTTCACGATACTACAAATTGTACACGTTATGCATATATATTAAATAGATTTTCTCATACGTAGAACTGCATATATATATATATAATATATATCATCGAATGTCTCACAGCCAACACCATTAACTATTCACACATATACACATGTATATACATATACAATTTCTACTACATGTTGCCTTGGTGCCTTCGGAGCACGATGACAAGTGGTTCATGGGGGCGGTAGCGGGTAATAGTATTCTCCTTTCGGATCTATGACTTGGTCGAGCAAAAATCTGGCTATTTCCTCTTGAAGTGCTTGTATGTGGTCCGATGTTAGGAGCCTATCCCGCACCGATCTGAACTGTTAAGAAGGAGATCAATATGCATGTGTGTTAGTTGTGTGACTAGATATTGATAATAGTGCGAATAGTGTTCTGACAAAAACGTACCCAGTCCTGTCTATCAGATCTGCTCCTTTCCCACGTCATCATGCAAAAGTTCTCACAAACGTAGTATGCACACAGATTATTCCCTTTCGCCTGCCTCAGGGCCTTTACGAGAATGGAATTGAATCAGATAATGATTAATCAAGCATAATAATTAATTAATGATATTGAAACAAGAATTAAAGAGATGGTAGCTAGCTAGTACTAGTTAATTACTTACCTTGGGTCGATGCCAAAACAATTTTTTTCCATTCTCCTGGAGTCACCGCGATGAACTTTGCCCATGCCCTACCCGCCGGCAAAGAAAATTAATAAAGGGGTTATTAAATAGTTCATATCAGGAACTAATAGTTAATTATGATTGAAATTACCTGTTGACTATCCCCTTCATGATGGTGTAGTCTTTATCTTCTTTAGTTAGTGAGTCCAGTAATTCAACTTTTCCTTCCTCAACTTTAATGTCTATCAAGACCCAGTGCCAACTGCATACGCACATGTTTGCATGTCTTAATTAAGCGGGCATGTGCATAAAATTAATCAACTACCGTAAACCGTATACACTTAATTATTAATATCTAGCTAGCTAGTAAGCAAAAACAGAATTTGTAGTACAAGACAGTATGACTCACGGGAAGTTGTAAGGAAGTAGTATATCTTCGAAGGTATTGAGGCGCTTCAAGAACTCTAGCATGCTTTCCTCTACAGTAGCTTTACAATGTTCAATCTCCCATATGTCCTGGTTAATGGTATTTGGGTCAATGAACCCAATGCCATAGCGTCCAGCTTTTTTCATTTCATACATCTTCATCCTGCATATAATACCACAGAAAAAGAATATAGTGAGGATAATTACATGTAATGATTGATCAAAATTATCACTACATAACTAGCTTGAGACTTAAATTACAGAAAGAAATCACTTACAGACAATAGCAACTGACGATAGACTTGTCGAGTGCGTCTTGATTAAATAACTGAAATAGTTCTGGATACTCAACGGCCAGAGCTTTCTCATGGTAATAATGCTCATGCTTGACATTCACCATGAGGGACTCTCGATTGGAAATCCTGGTAATGTTCATATACCATTAATGCAATTGATACATTCTCTTTGGGAGGTCCTTGACCTTGTCTAGATGGACCAAAGGTTTGCCCCGGACATATTGCCATGCTATTTACGATTCTTTAAGCGTAGACATGGGCTCGATTTTGAGGAGTTGTCCGACAGAGATATTGAGCATTTGAGCCTGCATTATATGATCCTCTGTTATTACCACATCGCCATGTTGGGGAACGCTAATGGTTTGCCTACAATAATATTTGGCGCGCGTACTACTCCTCTCATGTGTTGTTGGCACAACAAGCGGGGGGATCGCTTGCGCCGCCTGTTCTCCCAACTGGGGAACGGTTTTCCCGCATTTTTTGCCAGCTTCTTGTTGGCTCGAGCTTGAGCTCGCTTCCTTCTGTAGTCGTGCTCGATGTGCCTTCCTGATTTGGCGCTCATAGTCCGAGTCAACAGACTTGGGAGCTGGTTCCCTAGCCATACGAATGAAGTGGTCAATTACTTTCTCAGGCACTTTCTCCTTTGGTGGCGGTGCCGGTTTCGGTCCAAAATGGGCGTCCACTTGGGCTTGCACTATGGTTGTGTTTTGCTCCTTAGTCATGTCGTAAGGCCTCTGAGGAAGAGGAGCGAGGCTTGGACCATATTTATATCGCTTGCCTTCGCCTGTACTTCCTGAACTACCTCGACTCATACCGCTACGCACCAAAGCTGCGGGATGTCTCTTCTGCGAATGCTGAGATGACGGAGACGGCTGACGTGGAGTTGCACCAGGAGAAGTGGCCTGACGATGTGCCGGACTTGAAGCAGGAGGTGTGGCCTGACACGGTGCCGGACTTGCAACCGGAGAAGTGGCATGACGCTGTGCCGGGCTTGAAACCGAAGGAGTCAGCTCACGCGTTCGGGGACTTGGAGAAGGTGGCGGACTTCGAGGAGGAGTCGTCTCACACGTTCGTGGACTTGGAGGAGCGGGAGTCTGCTGACTCGGTGGCGGACTTCGAGGAGTCGGCAGACGACGCGGTGTCGGTGGACTTCGAATGATTATGCAGTCCTTTCTCCATAGGATGATACGATGTATGGCCTCTCCGAGTGTGCGCTCGTCTTCACCTCCAGGAATGTCAAGCGTTAGCCCCGAATATGGGTCCACCACTTCATCAACCATGACACGAGCATAGCCCTCTGGAATCGGGATGCAATGGTAGGTTGCTTCGGGGGTAACTGGAAAAGCAACGCCGTCCGCCACTTTCATGGATATGTTCTTCATTTTGGAGTGTAGCTCGCAGTTAGTGTTCTCTATGATGTCATCCACAGGGTATTTATCCAGCAGTGTGTCGCCCGGGGCAGAACCAACGCTGCTTCTCGGCATGGATGGGACGGTGCTATCCAATGCCGGACGGTCATCCGCTTGCTGCTGCCGCTGCTGAGACCCCCTTTCCTGGCTAAGTGAGTCGATCTGTTGTTGCTGCTGCTGGAATTTGAGTGCCAGGTCCGCGTGCCTTGCTTCTAGGCCTTGAAGGCGTTCTGCGTCCTGCTTCCTCTGCTCCTCCTCCAGCTTCCTTTTCTTCTCCTCCTCCATCTTCCTTCTTGCACGGCTCCTGTAGTCCTCGTTCCATTCTGAAAAGCCCTCATACCAGGGAATAACGCCCATGCCTCGTGTTCTTCCTGGGTGTTCAGGATTTCCCAGGGCGCGCGTAAGCTCGTCGTTCTCTCTGTTGGGCATGAAGACCCCCCCTTCGAGCTTCATCTATTGCATCAATTATCTTTTGTTCGGCTCCTTTTAGACTTGCCTTCCGCGAAACTCCGCCTGTCTTCGGGTCCAACGCTCCCCCATGCGCATAGAACCAAGTTCTGCACCTGGGGGGCCAGTGCCGGGTAACCGGAGTGACCCCTGCATCCTCCATCTCTTGCTCAGACTTATCCCACTTAGGCAATGCCACCGCGTAGCCACCTGGACCCAGCCTATGGAACTGCGTCTTTCTTGCGGCATTTTCCTTGTTTTTCATCGATCGTTCCTTAGATAATTCTGAATCCTTGAAGGTCACAAAATCGTCCCAATGTTCTCTTTGCTTCTCCAGTGTTCCCTTGAAATATGGAGTCTTCCTTTCATTAGCGAGGTAGTTGGCCCATACAGTTTTCTTGTGGGTGTTGAATGCAATTGCCATCTTCTTAAGAGCAGCGGCCTTGACTTTGTCCACATCTGCTTTAGTGAAATGATCTGGTAGGGTGAAATGTTCCATCAGAGATTTCACCAGGTCTTCTTTGGCTCTGCCATCGACCCAAGTAACACCTGGACATTTAGTCTTTGGCTCTTTCCATTCTTGAATGGAGATCGGGAGTTTGTCCTTCACAAGAACTCCGCACTGACGAGTCCACTTGTTCGCAATGTTCTTAGGCGTGAGGGGTTCGCCACTAGGTTTGATGGATTCGATGTGGTACTTTACACCATCCTTCAACAATCTGCCCGAGCCTCGCTTTGTCTTGCTATCTGTAGAAGCAGATTTGCTCGATCCGGAGGGCTGAAAGAAGAAAGATCGATTCGTTAATATATCTTCAATAAAAAAACATGTGATGATCATCATGATGCATGCTTATATAAATATACCTCGCTGGTAGTGTTTGTTATTTGAAGATCAGCATTGTCTGTGTCATCACAAACATTGTCTGTGTCATAATCATAATCATAGTTCATGACTTCATCAGCCCGGTCGTCGAGATCGAATATATTTTCATCATCCTCTCCGGTATTGTTAAGATATTGGGAGTCGTCATCTGCTTCATTCAGATCATCTAGCCTGTGAGGGCTGCGTATGATGTGGAACAATTCCTCTTCTCTCTCTCTGCCGGTATTGTCCGCCATAGCTTTTACTTTACTAATAATACAGAAGAAATATAAAACAATTTGTATTCAAATTACAATGCATGGATGCAATTAATCAATAAGGAAAATATGAATCTCGAATACATCCTCTCGAATATATAATCTCGAATACATCATCGTCTTAATATATATAATCTCGAATACATCGTCTCGAATACTATATATCGAATACATCACTGGCTAGGTACCTAATAAAGATCGAGTACTACAGAAGAATCTAGGGCGCCACTCGCGGTTCCTGGGGCGCGGGCGGTGCACACCCAAAGAGAAGGAACCATCAGAGGATCATATCTCCGGTCATCTGCCCAAAGAACCCGCCAAGTAGTGGAGAACCTGACGTCGTTCATAGCAGCCATGTAGCGATGGACGTGCTCATCTTCCTCCCTGACACGGTGACGCACCACCTCCGGCGGGGCCGGCTGGCTCTGCACCGAATGTGGCCCACGCGAACGCCACCAAAGAAGATCAGGGTCGACGACGGGACCCGAGGTCGGGTTCCTCACCAAGCGGCGCGCCCCTCCAGGTAGCACCTCCCAGTGCCAGCCTGGCGGAGCCCAGTCCCGGACATGGGTCCCCTGAAGCATGACGTCGTTGCGAACAGGTCGACGGCGAGGATGCGGGCCGGGCATATCATCGAGAACAAATACTATATGCCCACAAAAAGTAACATTTTTTAAATGATTGGATTGTGATAACTAAAATTCTATATATATGCAAATTCTAACAATTTGACATTAATCTAATTCATCTAACTAAAACTAATTCTAAAATTTCGTGATTATATAACTAACATTTCCATAACAATTCTAATATTTATATAACTAAAAAACAGAAAAATTGCTAACATTTCTATAAATATTTCTATAACTAAAAAACAGAAAACATTTATAACATTTCTATAAAACTAACATTTCTAATATTTATATAACTAAAAAACATAATAATTTCTAACATTTCTATAACTAAAAAACAGAAAAATTTATAACAAACAAACTGATGTGTGTAGTGTGTGTGTAGTGTGTGTGTGTATGTGTAGTA
>NC_057813.1:750813134-750868708 GCF_018294505.1 Triticum aestivum | reverse complement strand
CGGGGACGGGGATGGCCGGGGCGGCGACGTCGACGGGGGCGGCGACGAGGGGCGGGGACGGCCGGGGTCGGCGACGAGGGGCGGGGGCGGCGACGATCGGGGCTGGGCGGCGCGACGGATGGAGGAAACAGAGGGAAGAACAGAGGGAAACTGAATTTTTTTCAAGTGTTGTATATATAGGATGGACCTTTAGTACCGGTTGGAGCCACCAACCGGTACTAAAGGTCTATTTTGGCTAGGCCAAGCGGCGGGAAGCGCACCCCCTTTAGTACCGGGTGGTGGCTCCAACCGGTACTAAAGGGTGGGTCTTTAGTACCGGTTGGAGCCACCACCCCGTACTAAAGGGGTGCGCTGGCGCAGTGCGGTGCGGCAAGTTTAGTCCCACCTCGCTAGTCGAAGGGCTACCGCACTGGTTTATAAGCCCCAGTGCGGTAGCTCTCTCGAACTCCTCTCCTAAGCAGGCCTACTGGCCTAGCAATTCATTGCTGCCTTGTGGGGCTACTGGGCCTTTGCGGGCCTGCATCCTGGCCCAACAAAAGGTTGAGTTTCTATTCGTATGCAGGCCGCTTTGGCCTAGTAGGCGGGATTTTTTTTTTATTTACTTATTTTTTTTGCTTTTTATTTATTTTATTTATTTTTGAGTTGTTTTTTGCTGTATTTAGAGTTTTTTTGTGAATATTTTTTCTTTAGGTACAAAAATTTACAAACTTTGATTTGTTAGTGCCGGTAGTTTTCAAATTTAAATAGTTTAAATTTTGAATTATTTGAAATTTGTGTGAATCACTAGTTTGTGAATAACTTAACTTTGAAAAAAGATTTTTCAGTGATTCTTTTTTCTTATGTTTAATATTAGTGTGTTTTATCATTATATTCAATTTGTTAATGCTTAGGTTATTTAAAAAATGAAATGCCTTTATAACATTTCAGTTTTCGTCGGAAACCCTGATACTTCGAAAAAGATTGTCCATTTTGTACACGAAGTGTATTCAGTTTTTGCCGTAACCCTCTCTACTTTTTTGCACATGCTATTTGTATGAAATTATGATACCATGCCAACTTTCAACCTTTTCTGAGTTCATTTCAAATGCTTTTCAATTTCAGGGTTATTTAGCTGGAAAAAAATCAGTAAATGCATGAAAAAGAATTTGTTTCCACATAAAAATTTTCGCGTTTCAAATGCCAAAACACATAATTAACTACCCTAACTATTACAGACATTCCCTCCTGGGTGTGAAACACAGAAGAAAGTGATGATAGTGAAGCCGATCACATCCCAAATCTTTGGGTGTGAAACTTTTTCTTCTCGTGTGTCCCTTTGCGCCGTAGCCAGGGAAAATGTTCATCATTTAACTGGATGCTCGGGTCAATATTCACTATGAATGGAGCAATTTCATCAAACTTTTCATAATCTTCTAACATGTCTGTCTTGTCATCCACTCCCACGATGTTTCTTTTTCCCGAAAGAACTATGTGGCGCTTTGGCTCGTCGTATGATCCATTCGCTTCCTTATCTTTTCTTTTTCTCGGCCTGGTAGACATGTCTTTCACATAAAAAACATGCGCCACATCATTGGCTAGGATGAATGGTTCGTCTGCATACGCAAGATTGTTGAGATCCACTGTTGTCATTCCGTACTGCGGGTCTTCCGTTACCCCGCCTCGTGTCATATTAACCCATTTGCACCGAAACAAAGGGACCTTCAAATCACCTGATCCATAGTTAAGTTCCCATATGTCCTCTATGTAACCATAATATGTTTCCTTTCCCGTGTTGGATGTTGCATCAAAGCAGACACCACTGTTTTGGTTGGTGCTCTTCTTATCTTGGGCGGTCGTGTAAAATGTATTCCCATTTATCTGGTACCCTTTGGAAGTCATTATATTCGAAGATGGTAACTAGGACAGCAAGTACAGGTCATTTTGAATATCGCCATCATTCAGGGCATGTTTCTGCAACCAACCGGCGAAAGTCCTCGTTTGTTCGCGTGTAATCCAGTCGTCAGAATTCTCCGGTGTTTGGACTGTAGAAATTTTTTGTGTTCCTCCATATACGGAGCCACCAAGGCGGAATTCTGTAGAACTGTGTAGTGTGCTTCAGTGAGAGAATGCCCGTCCATACATATTATTTGATGCCCTCCTAGCGTGCCTTTTCCTTCCAGTCTGCCCTTATGCCGCGATTCAGGAACACCAATCGGCTTAAGGTCAGGAATAAAGTCAATACAAAACTCAATGACCTCCTCATTTTCATGGCCCTTCGAGATGCTTCCTTCTGGCCTAGCACGGTTATGAACATATTTCTTCAAGACTCCCATGAACCTTTCAAAGGGGAACATATTGTGTAGAAATACATGACCCAAAATGTTAATCTCTTCGCAAAGGTGAACTAGGACGTGCGTCATGATGTTGAAGAAGGATGGTGGAACACCAACTCGAAACTGACAAGACATTGCACCAAATCATTCTGTAACCTTGGTATGATTTCTGGATCAATTACCTTCTAAGAGATTGCATTGAGGAATGCACATAGCTTCACAATGGCCAATCGAACGTTTTCCGGTAGAAGCCCCCTCAATGCAACCGGAAGGAGTTGCGTCATAATCACGTGGCAGTCATGAGACTTTAGGTTCTGGAACTTTTTCTCTGCCATATTTATTATTCCCTTTATATTCGACGAGAAGCCAGACGGTACCTTCATGCTGAGCAGGCATTCGAAGAAGATTTCCTTCTCTTATTTGGTAAGAGCATAGCTGGCCTGACCCTGATGTATGTCGTCTTTTCCGTGCATACGTTGCTGTTCCTCCCGTGCCTCTGTTGTATCTTTTGTCTTCCCATACACGCCCACAAAGCCAAGCAGGGTCACGCAAAGATTCTTCATCACGTGCATCACGTCGATTGCGGAGCGGACCTCTAGGTCTTTCCAATATGGCAGGTCCCAAAATATAGATTTCTTCTTCCACATGGGTGCGCGTCCGTCAGCGTCCTTCGCAACAGGTTGTCCGCCAGGACCCTTTCCAAAGATTACCTTCAAATCCTTGACCATATCATGTACATCAGCACCAGTACGGTGGCGAGGCTTCGTCCGGTGATCCGCCTCACCTTTGAAATGCTTGCCTTTCTTTCTTACGGGATGCCTGCTCGGAAGAAATCGACGATATCCCAGGTACACATTCTTCTTACAACTATTCAAATATATACTGTCGGTATCATCCAAACAGTGCGTGCATCCGCAGTATCCCTTGTTTGTCTGTCCTGACAGGTTAATGAGAGCAGGCCAATCATTGATGGTCACGAACATCAACGCCTTTAGGTCAAATTCTTCCCCCATGTGCTCATCCCACGCACGTACACCTGTTCCATTCCACAGTTGTAAGAGTTCTTCAACTAATGGCCTTAGGTACACATCAATGTCGTTGCCGGGTTGCTTAGGGCCTTGGATGAGCACTGGCATCATAATGAACTTCCGCTTCATGCACAACCAAGGAGGAAGGTTATACAAACATAGAGTCACAGGCCATGTGCTATGGTTGCTGCTCTGCTCCCCAAAAGGATTAATGCCATCTGCGCTTAGACCAAACCATACGTTCCTTGGGTCACCTGCAAACTCCTCCCAGTACTTTCTCTCGATTTTTCTCCACTGCGAACCATCAGCGGGTACTCTCAACTTTCTGTCTTTCTTACGGTCTTCTGCGTGCCACCGCATCGCCTTCGCATGCTCTTTGTTTTGGAACAAACGTTTCAACCGTGGTATTATAAGAGTATACCACATCACCTTGGCAGGAATCTTCTTCCTGGGGCGCTCACCCTCGTCATCACCAGGGTCATCGCGACTGATCTTATAACGCAATGCACCGCATACCGGGCAAGCATTCAAATCCTCGTACTCACTGCGGTAGAGGATGCAGTCATTAGGGCATGCATGTATCTTTTGCACCTCTAACCCTAGAGGGCAGACAACCTTCTTTGCTTATACGTACTCTCGGGCAATTCGTTGTCCTTTGGAAGCATATTCTTTATCATTACCAGCAACTTTCCAAATCCCTTGTCAGATACACCATTCTCTGCCTTCCATTGCAGCAATTCAAGTGTGGTGCCCAACTTTTTTTTGTCAGCTTCGCAATTCGGGTACAACAATTTCTTGTGATCCTCTAACATGCGCTGCAACTTTGTCCTCTCCAGATCACTTGCGCAGTTTCTCTTTGCATCGGCAATGGCCTGACCTAGATCATCAGCGGGCTCATCTGATGCCTCTTCTTCAGCTTCTTTCTGCATTGCCGGCTCAGCTTCTTCCCCCATTGTTGTATCATCGTATTCAGGGAACCCATGGCCAGGATAGCCGTCGTCGTCCTCTTCTTCTTCATTGTCTTCCATCATAACCCCTATTTCTCCGTGCTTGGTCCAAACATTATAGTGGGGCATGAAACCGGACTCAAATAGGTGGACGTGAATGGTTCTTGACGTAGAGTAACTGTGACCATTCTTACAGCCAGCACATGGACAAGGCATAAAACCATCCGCCCGCTTGTTTGCCTCGGCGGCAAGCAGAAAAGTATGCACGCCATTAATGAACTCGGGAGAGCATCTGTCATCATACATCCATTGTCGGCTCATCTTCATTACACAACACCGAATAGACCAAATTAATACAAGTTCATACATAAAGTTCATACATAAAGTTCATATACAACACTTAATTAAATGCAACATACAAATAACTCTCTAGATAAAGAATTTAAATGCAACAACAAATGCGATGAAGATCGCAATTAAGGTAAGAATTGATCCAACAGCATAATGATACCAAACCAAGCCACACTATCAATGGCATATTTTCTAATCTTTCTAATCTTCAACCTCATTTTCTCCATCTTGATCTTGTGATCATCGACGACATCGGCAACATGCAACTCCAATTCCATCTTCTCCCCCTCAATTCTTTTCAATTTATCTTTCAAATACTAGTTTTCTCTTTCAACTAAATTTAACCTCTCGACAATAGGGTCGGTTGGAATTTCCGGTTCACATACCTCCTAGATAAAAATATCTATGTCAACTTGATGGGCATAATTTGTCATAAACACGAAATGCAACAACTAGTTTTAAAATAGAATATACCACATCCGAATCATAACAAGGACGAGGGCCGACGGGGACGGATATCAAAACCATGGCACTATGTATAACAAACAACGTACGGGTAAGATAATTATACGAGTAACTATATATCCAAATCACATAAACATCAATTTGGTAATGTAAAACATTCATGAACAAGAGCCTCACCAGAAGGTGGTGCCGGCGACGGGACGGTGCGGGTGATCGACTGTGGTTACGACGGAGATTTAGAAGGCACTAAGTAAACCACACCTACATATGCAAACTAAGTGTTATTTTTGTGCTCAAATTGCATATAAATCAAATACTAGCAAATATAATTATTCCTCCCAAATTAATCACTATACAAAGCATTGCAAGAGCTAATCTAGCAGTGAGAGTTGAAAGGACAAAGTTGCTAACCTTTGTGATCATTTGAATGGATGGGGGCCTTCAAATCTTGACAAATTTTGGGCAAAATTTGTGAGGAGCTAGAGGAGAGAGGGGGAAGAACAGAGGAAGTGAGGGGAAAGGGGAAGAACAGAGTGGCTCGGGGGGACGAAGGGTTTATGTACGTTGACCTTTAGTACCGGTTTGTGCCATGAACCGGTACAAAAGGTGCTGGACGGGCCCAGACTGACAACACCCTGCCACCACCCTCTTTAGTACCGGTTCGTGGCACGAACCGATACTATAGGTTCGCCACGAACCGGTACTATTGAGAACGGACGGCTAGCCGTTGGAACCGGCACTAATGGACACATTAGTGCCGGCTCAAAACCAAACCGGCACTAATGTGTCTCATATTAGGTCCTTTTTCTACTAGTGGATTGCAATGGAAGGTTGCTTCAGGGGGATTTGTATAAGCAACGCCATCCATCACCTTGATGGATATGTTCTTCATTTTGAAGTGTAGCTCACAATTAGTGTTATCCATGATGTCATCCACAGGGTATCTATCCAGCAGTAGTGCCTCATCGCCCGGTGCGGAACCCATGCTGCTTCTCGGCATGGATGGGACAGTGCTATCCAATGATGGATCCGCTAGCTTCTGCCGCTGCAGAGACCCCCTTTCCTGGCTAAGTGAGTCGATCTACTGCTGCTGCCGCTGGAATTGGAGTGCCAACTCCGCGTGTGCTGATTCTAGCCCTTTAAGGCGTTCTGCTTCCTGCTTCCTCTGCTCCACCTGCAGCTTCCTCTTCTTCTCCTCCTCCATCTTCTTTCTCGCACGGCTTCTATAGTCGGCGTTCCAATCCACAAACCCCTCATACCACGGAAGCAAATGTTTTTAATGCAGCTTCCTTACAACATGTTTTAGAGACCTACCATCAGAGTTCAGGGCAATTGGTGAGTCTGTCCAAATCTAGTGTGTTCTTTAGTCCAAATACTCCTGCTGTATCCAGAACTGAAGTGTGTGAACAACTACATATTAACACTGAAGCATTGTCTGATAAATATCTGGGCCTTCCAGCATTGGTAGGGGCTGATAGAAGTGACTGTTTCAGGCACTTTATTGAGAGGATTAAAGAAAGATTAATGTGATGGATGGAGAAACAACTGTCTACTGGTGGTAAGGAGATTTTACTAAAATCAGTTGCACAAGCGATCCCTGTGTTTGCCATGTCTGTGTTCAGCATCCCTAAAGGAATTTGTAAGGAAATAACTGATTTAATTTCCCAGTTCCGGTCGGGTGATGATGAGGAACATAATAGGATGCATTGGTACTCTTGGTGGAAACTCTGCTATCCTAAAGCCGAGGGAAGAATGGGCTTCAGAGATTTATATTCCATCAACTTAGCATTGTTATCAAAGCAGTGCTGGAGGATTATTACAAACCCCGACTTATTATGTGCTAGAATTCTAAAAGCGAAGTACGTCCCTAACAACAGCCTTTTACAAGGAACCCTTAAAAATGGTTCTTACTTTACATGGCAAAGTATTATAAAGGGACTAGAAACCTTCAAGTTGGGGTACGTATGGAGGATTGATACAGGAGAAAATGTTCATATATGGAGAGATCCCTGGATTCCATTAAGTCCGGATTGGAAGGTCATTACAGCAAGGGGACACACAATCCTAGCTACAGTTGATGAACTCACCGATCCTAATGGAAACACATGGGATGAAGATCTGATTAGCTCCATCTTTAACCCAGTTGATACAAGGAGAATACTTCAGATTCCATTGAGCTATGGCGCTTTTGATGATTTTATCGATTGGCATCCTGACCAGAAGGGTATATTCTCAGTCAGACCATCATACCGGGTGCAATGGACTCAAACTTTTCAGCGCAATGCAAATGTGCTGGAGAGGCCGAGCGGGTCCTGTTCTCACGCGGTGTGGAGTGCATTGTGGAAGCTGAACATCCCACGGAAAATACAAATTTTCTACTGGCGTGCGTTACATGGAACTATGCCTCTAAAATCCATAATCCATAACTGGCACGTGGGTTCGATGGGAGCATGCACGATCTGTCATCAGGGTGTAGAGGATGTGCGGCATCTGCTGTTTGAGTGCACTCATGCAAGGGATTTATGGAGTCGGCTGGGTGTTCTGGACAGAGTGGACGAGGCAAGGAGAGTAGACCGGTCAGGATCGGTCATTTTGGAACATATCCTTCTTGCACCAGATAGTCCAGCTCTCATTAAACCGAATCTGGATGTTAAACAAATCATAGCAATGGGTGGTTAGTATCTTTGGTGGATCCGAAGACAACACACGCTTGATGAGACTACTCCTACTCCCATGAGGTGGTCTGTTCTGGCAATTGCTAATAATTATCATGTTGCTAATTCCAAGAGTGTGGTAGTACTACAACGATGGAAAAAAATCGGACCCAAAGTATGTCAAGCTCAACGTTGACGCCTAATTCCATCCTGATGTTGGAGAAGGGGCAACAGCGGCAATGATTCGGGATGCTAAAGGAAATTTTCTAGCTGCACAATGCAAATTCATTTCATATGCAGCAGATGTGGTTAATGTGGAGGCAATGGCAATGTGAGATGGACTGGCGCTTGCTAATTCCTTAGGTATGCCGCGGGTGGAAGCGGAATCGGACTCTATGATTGTCGTTGATGCATGTGTGGGACACACAAAATGGGATGCAAATTCAGCAATGTTCGCATAATGTGTTGATATTTCTTTTTCTATTGGGAAGGTCGTCTTTAAACATTGTTATCGTGATTGTAATGAAGCGGTGCATGTGCTAGCTAACTACTCTTATTGTAATAAGATTACTAGTAGTTGGACGAACGAGCCTCCTGGCTTATTAGTCTCAAAACGGGTGAACGATGTTATCCCTGTCTAATTCAATAAAATTGTCATGATGGCCTTCCTAAAAAAACCAAAACGTGCACGTAGCGGTATCCTGCACGTGGCTCGTGATAGTGTTGAGTGGGAAGCCAGAGCAGGCGCACCCCGACGATTCAGCAAGTTCGAGGAGGGTTTGCTTTTTGGGAGACCTTGTCGGCCTCGTCAATGTATGCATGTACGATGCCGGGGAGCTCAGCAAGGTGTTGGACGAGCGCGCGCCGGAGCCTATATATGCATGCATGTACGTGACTGTATAATAACGCATGCATGAATTCTGGTTTCGTACTCTCTCCGTTCCTAAATATAAGTCATCTTAGAGGTTCCAGTATGGACTACATCAAAATGAGTGAATTTACACTTTAAAATACGTCTATATACATCCAAATATTGTCTGTATTGAAAGTAGTGAGCACTGTATTTTATGTCCACGAAACAGTTTTGCTAAGTCTTAGTCGACTGAGACTACTGAGACTTCGTTACGTTTCAGTCGATTCTATATTCCTTTGATTTTGCATGGGGATTTATACAATTTTTTTATTTTCAGTCTTTTCTGTTTTCTTCTTATACTATGTCACTTACTGAGACTTGGTTAAGTCTTAGACTGAGACTAAGTCACACCCTTTGCGAAAACGTCTAAAGTCATACATATATCAGTTATCACAAGTCCTTACAAATACACCCTTCCAAAAAATAGATATTTATTCAGAATATTTGGGTGCCGAAATATTCTACCACCCGCATCCATCGGTGGTGCGCCGTGAGCATAGCTCGATGCCGCCTCTAGACCTCCCCCACGGCAGAACAAGTTTTTGAAACCTAGGAGTTTGTAGAAGCAACGGCCGAAAGCCCTCCATGCAGACCACAGACACTGGTGGCCCCGATCCAAGAAACAAATCGTCGCCCCAGAGGAAAAATACCCAATAACGGCATGTAGAAACTCCAAAGACCACATTACTTAACAGTATAACTCAGCCATCTACGTGCCACCACAGCGTTTTGACACCGTCAGCCGTCGGATCAACCCAGTAATAAACCAGATCGATACAGCTTTTCACCATGTCACGATCCATTCAACACACATGTAGTTGGGCCGCTGCTCCGCAAACCGAGCTAGGGACCACCTCGTTTCACGGGCCGATCAGCGACCAAAAGCCCACGTAGATTCCGTGCGTACTCCAACTTCGAAAGAGAAACAAATCTATGCCGACGCGACTCCCCAGTACCCCGCGATGCGTGGAGATGCCGCAATTCGGCTCAGCGCCGGCAGCGGGCACTATTACCTTTGTATCTCCGCTTCCGCTATGCTCCTCTCGCCCGCTTCGTTTGTTCAAGTATGTTTCTATCATTCTATGCCTTACAAGTTGATCTCTTCATCCACCTATTGTTTTGTCTCTTAGACGACATTATGATCCTGATACGAGTTTTCGTAAACCTGCATTTGGATTGTCCCTTTTATTATTTCCAGTTCGTCTGTACAAATATCTTCTATTAAATATTCTTCCGCTTATGTCAGTCGTGCTAATGGGATCGTCGGCTCCAGCAGTCCGTTCTTGGGCCCCTTGCTTCCAGATTTTCCCTATTGCTTTTGTTAGGAAGTGTTTGGATAAATCCCAGTTTCAGAATATCTCTATTTGATATTTACATTATTTTTGCAGAGCCATGCGAGATTGGTGAAGAATGTTCCGAGAAATACTTGACTGAACCATTCCACATGAACTAGAAACAATGGCTCATTGACAAGTTTTCCTTATTTGTTGCACTGTTCATACTGCCAAACATTCAAACCTACTACCATAGGTCTCTCATTGTTCATAAGCATACCATCAGCTTCTACAGTGATGCGAGTTCTACTACTAGGAAATGAGATAAAAAATGTTAGGTACGTTATGACTTATGGCAAATGAAATCTTCATTTTACCTCTGTGTATGTGTACCACTTCCTAAAATTCCAAGTTATAAGAGTCATTGATAGATTATATTACTCCCTCCATCCCAAACTTTTTGTCTTATATTTGTCTAGATACGATGTATCTAATACTAAAATGTGACTTGATACATTCGTATTTAGACAAATCTAAGACAAGAATTTTGGGACGGAGGGAGTATGTATGTAGCTGTCTCTAACACTAAATCTGTTGCAAAGAAATTGATCAAACAAGTTCCGTTCTGCTTCTTGTACCTATAGTTACGTACATAAACCCATAAAACTTAAACACGTCGGCTAATGGCTGTTGGTTTTGTATTCCCAGGTACATCAACCATTTCTCAGTCTCTCCAGCATATATTTTGCTTCAATAATAGAGACGTATCTTTGCTTCTTATCATGAATAATAGTGCAGAAAACAAATATAGCCATTTTTTATTAGAAAAGGGGGGCCTCCTCGGCCTCTACATCAAAACGATGCATACAGCCATAATTATAAATAAATAGGTTCGACAATATCTCAAAGTCTGGAAATGAAAATAAAGGGAAGCTCACACAGAGCCTCAACACGAACAGATAAAAAGCCACAGAGCCACAACGGGCTGGCAAAATAAAGATAGGAAAACCAATCGCCTATCCAATTACATGACCGGCATCCAAACCGGTTGAAGATATCCCGCGCAACCATCTCCCACCGGACAGAGTCAGTAACCAAACGCTCCTTGGCCGCCATCGGAGTGAGTAAGGACCACAAATGGATCAGCACCGTAGCGCGGAATAAAACCTGCAAAAAATGAATAGTTGTTGTTCTGTTAAAAGCCAAATCATTCCCGCAGTTCCAAATTGCCCTTAACAACGCACATACAACAACACGAATGTGTCCAGCGGTATCGGACTCTATCCCAGCAAACCACGTTTCAAACAACGAACCTACCGAGTCCGGGGGAGTAATGTTAAAGGCAATTTGCACCGTGCGCCACAAGACTCTCGCCAACGGGCACTCGAAGAAGAGGTGCTTAATGGTCTCGTCCCGATGACAGAAGCTACACCTAGTAGAGCCTGTCCAATTGCGCTTAATCAAGTTGTCCTTTGTTAAAATGACTTGTTTACACTAGTAGAAAAGGGGCCAATGGTCCAGGCCGGTCCAGCCCATTAGTCCCGGTTCAATCCAGAACCGGGACCAATGGGGGCATTGGACCCGGTTCGTGAGCCCCAGGGGCCGGCCGGGCCACGTGGGCCATTGGTCCCGGTTCGTCTGGACCTATTGGTCCCGGTTGGTGGGACGAACCGGGACCAATGGCCCTCACTCCTGGCCCACCACCATTGGTCCCGGTTGGTGGCCTGAACCGGGACCAAAGGACGACCATTAGTCCCGGTCCATTCCACCAATCGGGACTAAAGGGTTGGTCCTCGTTGCGGCCAAAGTTTAGTCCCACCTCACCAACCGGAGGGGAATCAGACCGGTTTATAAGCCCCTCCCTCTCTGCCTTATTGAGCTCCTCTGAAAATGAAAATAGATGCCCTTATATAGGGAATTTAGGCTAAATTCATACGAATTTCTCTTGAAATTTGTTATGAATTTAATTTAAATTTCCTCTATAAGCGCATCTATGCTCATTTCTGAGTAGCTTTTTATATAGTTTTTTTTCTTTTCTGCTATATTTATTTTTTTCTTTTTATTTCTGAGTTGTAATAAGTCATTAAAAATAAGCATCTATGCTCATTTTTTAGTAAAGTTAATCATAACTATTTTTTCTTCTATTTATTTTTGAATTGTAATAAGTCATTAAAAATAAGCATCTATGCTCATATTTTAGTAAAGTTAATCACAACTATTTTTTCTTCTTTTTATTTCTGAGTTGTAATAAGTCATTAAAAATAAGCATCTATGCTCCTTTTCAAAATCCCCAAAAACCTAACAGAAAAAAAGTTACGGGGCTTTCAAGATCTAGCGGCAAAAAAATTTAAAAAATTTCAAACTTACTAATGGCGCAACGTGGATGTGGTGCGCTACTAGTAACAGAAAAAAAATTGGTTTTGAATTTTTTTCAAAAAAATGATACGTAATATGATCGGGAAGTTTGAAATATTTTTCAAAATTTCATCACACTCATGAACATGAACAAAGTCCTAGACATCAACAAGGTATAACAGGATTGATATGCTAGATATATCAACAAGTGCCTGTGAAGTGAGCTGTTGCTGGGGTTGGATAGAACTCTGAAGTTAAGCGTGCTTGGGCTGGAGTAGTGTGAGGATGGGTGACCTTTCAGGAAGTTTGACCACGGAGTGCGATTTGACTTGAGATTAAGCATATTGACCCGAAATTAAACCATAGTGAACTGAGATTAAGAAAAAATTGGAAAAAAATTTAAAAAAACTTTGATTTTTTTTAAAAAAAAATAATTTCTGAAAAAGATTTGAAAACTTTTTTGGAAAAAAATGTTACTAATGGCGCACTTCTATGTGGTGCGCCATTAGTATACCAGATACTAATGGCGCACTTCTATGTGGTGCGCGATTAGTATACCAGATACTAATGGCGCACAGTGGGCTATACTAATGGCGCACTACATGGTGCGCCATTAGTATACCAGATACTAATGGCGCACCAGTGGTGCGCCATTAGTAAAAAATACTAATGGCGTGCTAGTAATGGCGCACCTGTAGTGCGCCATTAGTAGGCAAAACCGATGCGCCATTAGTAGGCCTTTTTCTAGTAGGCGGATAATTGGTGGAGCGGTGATTCATCCTGCACATTAATTGTGGCGCTTCTCGGCGGCATGTCGCAGTGGAGAATCGGCGCCCGATGTGTGGCGAGGGATTCGCGCAGGAGGGTGACGTTATCAGGCATCGTGGTGGTGTCGACGGCAGAGAGGCCGGGCAAGATGGTGTAGCAGTACATCACTGAAGATGGATTGGTGGCAGGTGGCTGCGGCGACCTCATACCCGGCAGGTGGCCTAGTTGAGGAGTGCGCCGGACTGGTAGGTGCCCCATACCTGGTAGGCGTCCTGGTTGGGACCTCAGGTCTTAGATGTTTAGGTTTGGCTGCGATATCTGTTTGGTATTAGCCCTAGACTATCAACGCCCCTTCATCAATTGAATAGGAGTAGCGACAGTTGTTGCTTAGACGGTGGCTTTAGTCTTACTGTTGTATGACTTTGTAAGGTCTTGTGAGAATAATTAATAAAGTGGTCGTATGCATCGCCCAGATGCAGAGCCCGGGGTCCTCCTCCTTCTCTAAAAACTAAAAATTTGGATTCGATCTTTATTCATTTTGTCTTCATATTGGATCCTTCCAGTCTACGCATCTTTTCATCGGTGGTTCTTTTTTTCTGGTGCGCTTGTCCTATGGGGACTTTAAACGATGACTTCTTGACTGTTTATTTCATCAAGTTTTCCCGGCTCCGCCAAAGGAGGGTCAATGACACTGGTGCGCCTTCGGCTCGCTTCATAGGTTGTAGTTCTCGCAAGGTCGTCTACAAATCTGGCCGTATTTTTTATTATTTCTGGTCTTCGTTGTACTAATGATTGAAGATCAATAGATCGGAAGTTTTCCCGCAACAAAGAAAAACAGCCCACATGGAGCAACAATTTCAACCTAACAATTATATAGGTGGGCTTTTATTATCTTATACTACTACACTACACTAGCTGCTTTCCTGAGAAACATCTGGATG
This sequence comes from Triticum aestivum, assembly GCF_018294505.1. Lineage (NCBI taxonomy): Eukaryota > Viridiplantae > Streptophyta > Magnoliopsida > Poales > Poaceae > Triticum > Triticum aestivum. The sequence goes on along the minus strand of NC_057813.1, from coordinate 750,854,700 downwards.
ATCTCTGTTAATGATACAACTCTCTAAACTATTCATATGGTCAGCACAGTCTCAACAAAATGTTCTTTACAGGATAAGGGTTTGTTTGTTGTTCTTGGAACTTCCCTGTTTCCAACTAACAACATTGATGAAATATTCAGTGAAACACATTGCAAGTCAAAATAAGTTCCAGTATGATATAGTAAAATGTATAGTTTCGTGCTTACACCATAATCCACAAAAGAAGGGAAAATTCTCTGAATTCCTCTTCTGTAGCAACGTCATACTCAGTGATCATCTCTTCCCATGTCCCCCGGGATAGTCTTCAGTGTTAGATCGATCAGCCTCTTCGCCTGCATACACAGAACATGGTTGGCACGGAATTCATTTCTTCCCAGAATCACTTCCCTAGAAGTTGGCACCCCTCATCTGCGGCCATTTGTGTGCCTATTTTTCTAAAAGGGAAGACATTCACACTTCCTAGCATGATAATTAGCAATCTTCAAATATCATAATAGAAAACATATGGAGGAAATTAGTTCTTCAGGTGAGTCTATGGAAAAAGTTGTGGCTACCTGAGTATGAAAACACGGCGACACCCACAAAAGCTTGTGTCTAGGGAAAGTCCCGCAGTCGAGCCTATTCATCAACCCTGGTGAATTCAATGATTAAATAATTTGTGTCCATATTCTTATTAAGTGCAACTAAACATCACAAACAAAAAGGTTAAATGGAAGATTATAATCTAGCACTCAGTAAAATATATATGGTCATCAGCTGTGCAAAAGTTAGTTCATCGATTAGCATCAAGAAGAACAAAACAAAGGTATTTTCATTTCTGATGAAGTCAAATACACATAGAAAAAATAAACAACAAAATATGCTTGGTAGTGCCATTGATTTCATGAAACCAATGGACAAGCAATTCCATGCAAGGTTGGCACATTGGGTACCATATATAAGTGAGTGAAATGTGGATAAGCATGTCCTCATAGTACCATTGACTAAATCATTTCTCTTGGATCCTATCATTACTAGTAGAATGCACGTGCGCTGCTATGGGCTACAAATCATATAAATGGAGCAAACAAATAATTAAGCTAGTCTCTATGGTTGAAGCTCAATTCTCCCACGTGCGTCCGAGCGTGTTCGGACAAAGGGGCGTCTAGCGGGCTCCTCGATATTCAACCGTAGATGATCCAGGTTCACCCAAATCTAGCCCTATCTGGTGGGAGGGGGGGAGGGGAATGTGGTTATCTGGATTATCCACCATTTTATTTCCAACATGCGGTCCGAACAGAAAAGACTCCATCCCATGATAGACACTTCCCTTTTCTTGTTGAACCTTCCCCTCACCGCTCGGTTTTCCGCTAAGACTGGACATTACTCCCTGGAGCCCTCTCCTTTAAAACTAGATGATGCCCGCCTCACCTTCGCCATGGCGTGCTCTCTTCTTCACATTGTACTTCCCCATGGACTGCGAAGGAGGAGTCTCCCGCTAATCGTTCTGCTCTTGGCCCTGACCCCCTCCCACCATGTCCGTGTCGATCCACCACCGCCACCAAGGGCTAGGAGGCGTGCGCCACCCGTGACGCCGCCAAGCCAAGAAGACGGATCTGATGTCTTCCGAGCCATTGACAAGTTGTAACAAAAAGTTGAATGTTGTGCATTACCACGAAACAAAAATAAGATGTTCGTTGTTGGGCATGCACCTTAGACGCCGCCGTGTGTTTTATTGACTCTTGAAGTAACAAATAAATGCATTTACCCTCCTTTCTTAACAAAAAATTTGCATGACTTGAAGAAAAAAAATATGAACTGCTCGCTCATGCAATTTGCTGCAAAGCCATCTCTAGTGAAATGTAATTTGGTACATTTTTAAAAGTAGGAAAATTATTTTGCACAGAGCCGCAAGTAAACTGGCCAACTCCAACCCCCATCTCTCTCACTCTCGGCCCTCACTCTTATCACAAAATTCAGTACTAAGCGAGCCACCACCATGGCAGGCCAGCAACAACGGACAAGGGCGGCAACTACCTTCCCTTCTTAGTGATAGTACCTCCTTTCCCTCAAATCAAATTTAAGGTATTGACAAAACATTATGCACTTAGGACTTAGGAGTAATATAATTAGATCCACGCCTCTCTTTCTTTCTCATCTCTCTGAATTTAAATATATGAATTTTGATTTTGCTAACCAGGTGTCCCATGCGGTTCTCTGAATTTAAATATATAACCATTTAAATAGTGACTCTCTCTCTCTCTCTCTCTCTCTCTCTAGATAGATAGATAGATAGATAGATGACACTCAACATTAAATCTGCTGATCGTAAGAGGAAGAATGAGTCTGCTGTAGCTGAGTACTGACACGGAAGATTCTGTTAGCTCGTCTAACCCTGCCGCACCCGTCTCTAGTTTCAGTTCTCAGAAATAATGTAGTGTAGGTTCAGTTAGACACTTGCACGTTTTCAGCTTAGCATTTTCAGTTAGTTTCTGTTAAGCGCCAGAAGACGCAGGATGTGCGATCACTGGCGCGATAGTAGCTGTGACAGGAGCATGCTCGAGGTCGTGGGATGGCACGATCTAGTAGCTGAGCTAGTCTCGCTGCACATTTGTTTGTTCTCTGAATAAAAGGAAGGAGAAACAGAAAAGCTGCAACAGTTTGCAACGCAAAACTTGCCTCGCCTCTAGTGTTGTTCTTGGGCTTGGGCCGGATTCCACAACAATTGGCATCAGAGCCTTCAAAGATCCATGGCCGGAGGGCGTGGGCCGCTGCATGGCAATGGTGGCGGCGCAACGCAAGCCGCTGCCGGCAACGAGCAGCAGGGCGACGGCGGTGGCATGCATCTGGACGCAGGTGTCAACGAGCAGCAAGGCGCTGGTTGTGCCGGCGACGGGACGCAACGCCTCGGCTCCAGGTCACCTGCGCATCATCGCAGGGTGTCACACTCGCCTCCGAGGCGTCACGGACGGCACGACGAACTGGTGGTGCACGAGCGAGTGATGAGGGAGAGCGGAGGCTCTTCCCAATATCCGACACTCACTTGCACCAACTACGTCGACTGGGCCATGGTGATGCGCGTGCAACTGCAGGCTCAGCGCCTGTGGGAGGCCATGGAGTACGGCGACGGCGACGGTGACGATCTTTCTGCGCTGGCCGCGTTGCTCCGCACGGTGTCTCCGGAGATGATCCGCGCCCTCGCCGGCAAGGACTCAACTAAGGAGGCGTGGGAGACGCTGATGATGATGCGCATGGGCAGCGAGCACGTCCGGGAGGCCAAGGCGCAGACCCGCCGACGCGAGTTCGAGGAGATACGCTTCCGCGACTGGGAGTCGATTGAAGATTACTCTCTTCGTCTGATAGCGATCGTGAACGAGCTGGAGCTACTGAACGACCCTGTGACGGAGTACCGCGCCGTGCTAAAGTTTCTCCGCGCGGTGCCACGCAAGTTCAGGCAGATGGCCATGGCCATCCAATCCTTCGTCGACCTGCGGTCGCTCTCGATCGATGTGCGGGCGCCTGCGGTCCTTTGAGGAGAGCTACGCTCTTGACGATGTCGACCATGGTGTTGGCGAATTGCCCCTCACTGAGAGGGAGTTGTACGCGCGCCTGCAACATCAAGGCCAGGGCTCCTCCTCGGGCACCAAGGACGGCAAGGGACACTCCGGCACATGACCGCAAGGCGTCGAGCGGGCCAGTGGGCACGTCGATGGTGTCAAGAAGCCCGCCAACATGAAGCGAAAGGGAAAATGCCGCTACTATAACATTCCTGGCCACTGGGCTAGGGAGTGTCGTAGGCGAAGCGCGATCGCCAGAACCAAGGCGGGGCGACGAACCTCGCCGAGGCGGACATGCAGCCACCAGCGCTTCTAATGGTTGCCGTCGAGGAGGGCGACCACCCAGTCCAGGCCACGAGCACGGCGAGCGAGGTGCAGGTGGTACCTGTGCGCACCCAGGCGGTCTTCCTCAATGAAGAGCCCGTCGTGCCAGAGACCACCGGAGCGCGTGGTTCCTGGTACATGGACACCGGTGCCAGCAGACACATGACAGGTGCGCGTGATGCTTTCATCAACCTCGACGAGATGGTGCATGGCTCCGTGCGCTTCGACGATGGCTCCCTCGTCACGATCTGCGGAAAGGGCTGCGTCATTTTCCAGTGCGCCAACGGCAATGAGCGGATGCTCGCGGACATCTACTTCATCCCCAAGCTACGGGCCAACATCATCTCACTCGGGCAGCTCGACGAGAACGGGCGGCAACGCAGGCGCGGATCCGTCTTGGATCTGGCCCTGCACCCGCAACCTCGGCTTCGGCGCGTGGAGAGGCCGGATCCTGGCCGGGCTTGGCCGGATCTAGCTTCTCCACCCCCGTTGGCCACCCTCGATGGGGCACGGTGGCTTCGTTCCGGCGGCCAGCGAGGGCTGGATCCCGGGGCGGCGGCCCTGGACGGTGGAGGATGTGTCGGCTGTTGTGGACTCGCGACGGATGATGCGGCGGCCGCGGTGGTGGAGGATCCGTGGACAAGATGCTTGATGGAGGCCATTGGAACAGATCTGGGTGAACACCTGCTCGCAGCTGCTGCCGAGGCCGGCGATGGCGGCACTATTCGGCGTCGTTCCCTTGTTGAAGGCATCGCTGTTGAGAAGTTTCAGGCCACTATCTGCTACCTCCGGGGGAAACCCTAGATCAGGAGATCAGATGACGGCAGCATTATTGTGTCGTTTTCCTCTTGTGGCGTCATTCTGGGAGGTGTACACGGGCTCGAAGGACCAGTGGGCGGGATAATTGGTGGAGTGGTGATTCATCCTGCACATTAATGGTGGCATTTCTCGGCGGCGTGGCGCAGTGGAGACTCGTTGCCCGATGTGTGGCGAGGGACTCGCGCAGGAGGGTGACGTTATCAAGCGTCGTGGTGGCGTCGATGGCAGAGAGGCCGGGCAAGGTGGTGCAGCAGTACATCACTGAAGATGGATTGATGGCAGGTAGCTGCGGCGACCTCATACCCGGCAGGTGGCCTGGTTGAGGAGTGCAACGGACTGGTAGGTGCGCCATACCCGGCAGGCGTCCTGGTTGGGACCTCAGGCCTTACATGTTTAGGTTTGGCTGCGAGTCTGTTTGGTATTAGGCCCAGACTATCAGCGCCCCTTCATCAATTGAATAGGAGTAGCGTCAGTTGTTGCTTAGACGGTGGCTTTAATCTTACTATTGTATGATTTTATAAGGTCTTGTGAGAATAATTAATAAAGTGGTCGTATTCATCGCCCAGATGCAGAGGCCGGGGGTCCTCCTCCTTTTCTAAAAAGAAAATTTGAATTCGGTCTTTATTCATTTTGTCTTCATGTTGGATCCTTTCAGTCTACGCAAATTTTCATTGGTGGTCTTTTTTTCTGGTGCGCTTGTCCTATGGGGACTTTAAACAATGACTTCTTGACTGTTTATTTCAGCAAGTTTTCCCGGCTCCGCCAAAAGAGGGTCAATGACAGTGGTGCGCCTTCGGCTCGCTTCATTGGTTGTAGTTCCCGCAAGGTCGTCTACCAACCTGGCCGTATTTATTATTATTTCTGGTGTTCGTTGTACTACCATGATTTAAGATCAATAGATCGGAAGTTTTCCCGCAACAAAAAAAAAATAGCCCACATGGAGCAACAATTTCAACCTAACAATTATATAGGTAGGCTTTTATTATCTTCTACTACAACACTACACTAGCTGATTTCATGAGAAACATCTGGATGATCTCTGTTAATGATACAACTCTCTAAACTATTCATATGGTCAGCACAGTGTCAACAAAATGTTCTTTACAGGATAAGGGTTTGTTTGTTGTCCTTGGAACTTCCCTGATTCCAACTAACAACATTGATGAAATATTCAGTGAAACACATTGCAAGTCAAAATAAGTTCCAGTACGATATAGTAAAATGTATAGTTTCGTACTTACACCACAATCCACAAAAGAAGGGAAATTCTCTTAATTCCTCTTTTGTAGCAACGTCATCCTCAGTGATCATCTCTTCCCATGTCCCCCGGGATAGTCATTAGTGTCAGATCGATCAGCCTCTTCGCCTGCATACACACAACATGGTTAGCACGGAATTCATTTCTTCCCAAAATCACTTCCCTAGAAGTTGGCACCCCTCATCTACGGCCATTTATGTGCCTACTTTTCTAAAAGGGAAGACATTCACACTTCCTAGCATGATAATTAGCAATCTTCAAATATCATAATAGAAAACATATGGACGAAATTAGTTCTTCAGGTGAGTCTATGGAAAAAGTTGTGGCTACCTGAGTATGAAAACACGGCGACACACACAAAAGCTTGTGTCTAGGGAAAGTCCCGCAGTCGAGCCTATTCATCAAACCTGGTGAATTGAATGATTAAATAATTTGTTTCCATATCCTTATTAAGTGCAACTAAACATCACAAACAAAAAGGTTAAATGGAAAATTATAATCTAGCACTCAGTAAAATATATATGGTCATAAGTTGTGCAAAAGTTAGTTCATCAATTAGCATCAAGAAGAACAAAACAAAGGTATTTCCATTTCTTATGAAGTCAAATACACACAGAAAAAATAAACAACAAAATATGCTTGGTAGTGCCATTGATTTCATGAAACCAATGGACAAGCAACTCCATGCAAGGTTGGCACATTGGGTACCATATATAAGTGAGTGAAATGTGGATAAGCATGTCCTCATAGTACCATTGACTAAATCATTTCTCTTGGATCCTTTCATTACTAGTAGAATGCTCGTGCATTGCTATGGGCTACAAATCATATAAATGCAGCAAACAAATAATTAAGCTAGTCTCTATGGTTGAAGCTCAATTCTCCCACGTGGGTCTGAGCGTGTTCGGACAAAGGGGCGTCTAGCGAGCTCCTCAATATTCAACCATAGATGATCCAGGTTCACCCAAATCTAGCCCTATCTGGGGTGGGGGGGAGGGGAATTTGGTTATCTGGATTATCCACCATTTTATTTCCAACATGCTCCGGGTATTTGGAGCTTACAATATTCTTGTGTTCCTCCATATACGGAGCCACCAAGGAGGAATTTCTTAGAAGTGTGTAGTGTGCTTCAGTGAGAGAATGGTCGTCCATACATATTATTTGATCCGGTCCTAGTCTGCCATTTCCATCCAGTCTGCCCTTATACCGCAATTCAGGAACACCGATCGGCTTAAGATTAGGAATAAAGTCAACACAAAACTCAATGACCTCATTTTCATGGCCCTTGAAGATGCTTCCTTCTGGCCTAGCACAGTTATGAACATATTTCTTTAAGACTCCCATGAACCTCTCAAAGGGAAACATATTGTGTAGAAATACAGGACCTAGAACGGCAAACTCTTCGCACAGGTGAACTAGGACGTGCGTCATGATATTGAAGAAGGATGGTGGGAAAACCAACTCGAAACTGACAAGACATTGCACCAAATCATTCTCCTACCTTGGTATGATTTCTGGATCAATTACCTTCTGAGAGATTGCATTGAGGAATGCACATAGCTTTACAATGGCTAATCGAACGTTTTCTGATAGAAGCCCCCTCAATGCAACCGGAAGCAGCTGCGTCATAATCATATGGCAGTCATGAGACTTTAGGTTCTGAAACTTTTTCTCTGCCATATTCATTATTCCCTTTTTTATTCGATGAGAAGGCATACGGTACCTTCATACGGCATTCAAAGAAGATTTCATTCTCTTCTTTAGTAAGAGCATAGCTGGCATGACCCTGATGTACGCCGTCCTTTCCGTGCATATGTTGCTGGTCCTCCCATGCCTCTGGTGTATCTTTTGTCTTCCCATACTTTTCCAAGAAGCCAAGGAGGGTCACGCAAATATTCTTTGCCACGTGCATCACGTTGATTGCGGAGCGGACCTCTAGGTCTTCCCAATAGGGCAGGTCCCAAAATATAGATTTCTTCTTCCACATGGGTGCACGTCCATCAGTGTCTTTCGAAACAGATTGTCCGCCAGGACCCTTTTCAAAGATCCTTCAAATCCTTGACCATATCATGTACATCATCACCGGTACAGTAGCGAGGCTTCGTCCGGTGATCTGCCTCACCTTTGAAATGCTTGCCTTTCTTTCTTACGAGATGGCTGCTTGGAAGAAATCGATGATGTCCCAGGTACACATTCTTGTTTCAATTATCCAAATATACAATGTCGGTATCACAGTGCATGCATGTGCGGTATCCCTTGTTTGTCTGTCCTGACTGAGAGCAGGCCAATCATTGATGGTTCCAAATAGCAACGCATGTAGGTCAAATTTTTCCTGTTTGTGCTCATCCCGTACACCTTTTCTATTCCACAGCTGTAAGAGTTCTTCAACTAATGGCCTTAGGTACACATCAATGTCCTTGCCGGGTTGCTTAGGGCCTTGGATGAGCACTGGCATCATAATGAACTTCCACTTCATGAACAACCAAGGAGGAAGGTTATACATACATAGAGTCACAGGCCAGGTGCTATGGTTGCCGCTCTGCTCCCCAAAAGGATTAATGCCATCTACGCTTAGACCAAACCACACGTTCCTTGCGTCATCTGCAAAGTCCTCCCAGGTACTTTCTCTCAATTTTCTCCACTTCGACCCATCAGCGGGTACTCTCAACTTCCCGTCTCTCTTACGGTCTTCTCTGTGCCATCGCATCGACTTGGCATGCTCTTTGTTTTGGAACAAACGTTTCAACTGTGGTATTATAGTAGCATACTGTTCGCACACAAACACGTCACCATGTACCCTCGACGCCGGGGGTGATGCACCGCAGCTCACTTCAAAGGAGACCCGCCGAAAGCGCGGTACGCAAGACAATCCGGCAGGCTCTTTTGTAGACCCGAAACCCCACACGACCGAGAGGGACCCCGTCTGGGCGCGTGGCAGCTATGGGCTGCCCTAGGTCGGCCTGACCGCCCCTAGGGCCTCGAGGTTCGCCGCCCTGCAATGAAGAAGAACAACGAAGAACGAGGAAGAAGAAAAACTAGGGTTAAGGAGTAAAGATAAAAGATAAAAGTGGTAGATTGATTTGTTCGATTGTGTGTTGTTCAATCGGCCGTCACCCCTTAGGTATATAAGAGGCGGCTGGACTTCCCGTGTAAGGAAAAGGCTTGAATTCACGTCCAAAACCCTAGTCAAATTCGGATTGGTTTTGTTCGAACTTTCCAAAACTGTTCGGTTTAAACTGGCTGCACCTTGCGGTTCTTTTTTGTGGTGATAAACGATCTCGGATGGAAACGAGCCCAAAAGCAATCTTTATGTTGAACGTTGTTTGATCAGAGGTCATCTTGAGGGACAAATCGGTCGCGCAAAACAGGCTATCCCTCGCGCTACCCATCAGACAGGGTGTGTGGTGGGGCGCGCCAGTTTTTGCCTCCTGATAGGGCTGTATTCTGATGGCTCTAACTTTTGCATACGAACTCGGATTGGAACGATTTTTATATCAAAATCGATCGTTTCGACGAGACGAATACAATCCGTGTAGATAATATTTCCATTTGAGGTCGTATTGGGGGACTAATTATCCAAACTGTACTCTGAATGTAAGATCTTAGTACTTTGAGCATAGTTTCGGCCTTCGAGATGAAATCGGACTGTGATGACCCAGACATCAAAGATGTTCATATCGACAATACGGAACTCTTTCATGAAGATCACTTCTCCATTTGAGGCCATCTTAAATAAGTTATTGACCGTGCCAAAATCTGGTGTCAACACATGCCCCCCTGTTTTTCGGCAAAGTTTGTGTGCAGAAAAATAACTTCCGCATAGATTGTTCTAAGGATGATGTCAACACTCCATCGGACATTTTGCATGTTCTTAGGACGACATGTATATATCGGCCATTGCTTTTTTGAACCTCTTGATGCAAACTTGGATGAAAACTTCTCAGTTTCTATAACAATCCGGTGATAAGGTTCCATAGATCAAAACCATCCTCCGAACCATATTGTTCACCCTTTCGCTAGGATTTTGCAGATAATCAAGAATGAACTTCCTCCAATCCTTACTTCTCATGCATAAATGTTTCATTAGTGGCCGAAGCGGTGGGCTTAGATTCAGCCTTACCTATGTTGACAAGACCTAGCATCGGCTATTGATAGAAATGCAATACACCATGGTTAACATAGTAGCCGGACGCTTGCTGTGCCAACTCTTTCGAATTGTCATGCCTAGATATATGAACAATTTCAAAGCAACCCAAGGTAAATCTTGCATCTAGACATACCAAAAGATAAACTATAAGTGATCCGTCAAAACATTGATAACCCTTGGATATTTGTTGCACTACTAATAATGAATCACAGGAAGCCTCAATATGTATAGCACCTATATCAAGGCAAAGCTCCAATCCGAATGACAATGCATATTCGGCTTTGATGATTGTGCAAAAATATTATAAGCGGCCTGAGGCTTCACAAAATAGCTCCATATGGAGATAAATAAGCAACACCAACACCTTGGCCATTGCCACAAATTTACCGTGAAAAATAATCTCCATAGTACTAGAAAGACAAGGGCAATATCAATGAACATGTACCTCGTTTTGGCCTCTAATTGAACTAAGGACGATGTTAGGATACTACATCAGCCATGCTTTGACATATTCTTAGGGCGATAGATAAATACCGGCCATCAACATAATGCCCATGTAGAATTCATTCACCAAATCATGTATAGCCGAAATAAACAAATGAAATAGCAATCAAATATTTGGGCCCTTTGGATTAGCAAGAAAATATGTAGCTAGTAAAATGTATAGAGATTTGGTAATACCCTCTCATGATGCAGAAAATTAAGTCGCTTCCATGGATTAAAATAAATCCAAGGAGGGTAATTTATCATACCTGATGATGAATTTCATGGCAAAGGCATCAATGGTATGGTTGAATAATATGGATGATGTGCTAACCGAAGATTTTGATGGGGTGATGCAAACCTTCGGCCTAACTGTTTTTGGCTTCCATCCTTCTCTTTCTTCACTTTTGTAACACTTGTTGCAATAGAAGGTTGCACATCACTTTAATTTTGACTGCTCCTCTTCGGAACCCATGCCATGTTCTTCTTTTTCAGCTCTTGTGCACTAAGTTTTTGTAATTCCTTCTTTCGCCAATACGATAGGCCGAGTGAGCACCCCGGCTGTGATTTTGTTTGAAGCAATGGCAACTCTTTTTGGGCCTTGTGAACCCTCAACTTCTTTTCGTCAGATTTGGCACTCTGATTTTTATCAATTGATTGTTTCACTTCTTTGCCTTTTGTAGCCAATGTCAACACTTTAATTGGCTCTTTGTTATTTGAGATCAAATCTGAAGTAGCACACTTATGACCATCTTTTTTCACGCGGTAAACTTGTTTTACCACCTCTTTTTTCTTCCTTGAGCTCTGGACTGATTCCTTATGATTGAAACGGTCTTTGATGCGTGATTGTTCAAATGTTGATCTTCTTGGAGCTGCATAGTATTGGTGAGATGGTCTAGAATAAGATGGAGAATGTGCCCTTGTACCATACCTGTCCCATGATGAATATGTATCTATATGAGCATAGGGAGGCATCCACGGCATTGGTATTGGCGGCCAAAATAAGGGTATGAATATGTTGCATTAAAATTATCACTTTGCCAATACCAATCATCATATTTGCGCCTTGGGGGTGATCTTGGTTTCTTTGCATGATTTGGCCAATAAGCATTCTTCTCTTCACTCATCTTTTGATATTTATCAAATAGTTCAGCAAAGGTGATTTTTGATCTCTTACACTTGCGCTTATTTCGGCCTTTGTTTTCTTTTGGTTTGCTTTCATCGATCATTGGATTTGCTTGCTGCCCCCCAGTCCTTGGCGTCTCCATTGTAGCTTCGATGGAATTCTCGCCCTCAAGATTATGTTCATTATGCTCTTCAACAACTTCTTTACTTGAAACCTTGATCCCATCACCTGCAATTTTTACATTCTCTTTAAAGGGCTCGGCTTGAAGCAGCCGATGCAAAAACTTTTTGCCATCGGGACCAATCGGAATAGACTGGTCATCTCTTGGTGTTTCAACAAACTTCAATCGTCCTTTTTCAATGGCCGATTTAACTATTTGCCGAAACATATTGCAATCCTCAAAATTATGTTTGGACGAATCATGCAACTTACAATACATTCGTCCTTGAATTGATGTCTTAACATGGTGATCGAGAATTGTAATGTAATTATTTTTCTGCAACAAATCAAATATTTGATCTCACATGCTTGAATTGAAGGTATACTTCTTGTTTTCTAGCCGATCTTGCTGTTTGAACAGCTTTGGAGATAAGCAAACAAATGGTTCAGATTTGGAATCTCCCCATTCGGCTATGCATTGTGTTTTCCACTTTATCTCCGATGTCTTTGGATAAGATATTGTATTAGCATCAGTTTTCTCAATAGAATTTAACCTTGGCTTTAAATTTCTGAAACGAAGATATTTAGAACATACATGTCTCAGTTGAGACCAAGTGCAAGCCAAGTACGAAATAAGCAAAGCTACCCAACTAGATATGAACTTTAGATAAAGCAACGGGGAAAGCTTTGGCTGTAACAATAAGTCATTACCAGTCTTTATGAATGGCGCAATGGTTTGACCGATATGTTCCATAACAATTTTATTGCTAACAAGTAAATTACCCTTCTTCATTGGTCTTTCAAAATTACTTATGAGAATATTTCTTATAGATGCATCAATAATGAAGTTGCGACCAAATCTGAAAATAGGTAAATTACTCGCTATGCATACCTCTTCAAATATGTTGGGAGAGCATGATGGTGGTGCCATTTGAAGAACATCTTGCTCCGTCTTTGGATGGCTCCCCAACACCTTGTCATCATCTTTTTCTTGAATCCGTGCATCATTGCTTTGAAGATTTTTGTCGGCTAAACTTTGTTCGGCTACTTGTTCTTGTCCTTGAAGCTTGTCAATTTCTATGGCACGGAACTCATAGGGGAGGAAGTAGGTTCCATTAACTTCAGAAAAATCAAGCACCGTTGTTTTCCTATGCTTGCCATGCCCTTTCTCAATAATGCTTGCCTCGTTGGATTTGATGGATTCAGAATATATACTACTTGATTCGGATTTTTCAACCGAAGCACTTTCATGTTCCGAATCATCCTTCTTTTCATTGATACTACCAATTGGCAATGCTTCTTTTATCTGAGCCAATTCTTTTTCTATTTGTTTCTGACGGCGAGCAGCAAAATTAGCTTTAAGCTTTTTCTCAATTTCGGCCCACTCCGGATATGATTGCCCCCAATGCTTTTAGATTCTTTCGGCAATGACACATGGGTGTTGCGGAAATTTTGCAATTGTGTAGGGGGTGTATAATATGATGTAGTACTAGGTGAAGGCATATGCATTGTTGTAAGACCATCCTTTTGCTCGCCAATTTTATCAATTGGCAAAGATTCATCTTCTTGCAGAACTCTAGGTTTTATTGCGGCATAATCAGGAAATAGCCCCTTTTCATGTTGTTCAAGGCAAAGAACACTAATTCTCTTATTTTGGGCTAAACTCTTCAATGCAGCCACCACTACCTCATCTTCTACAATATTGGGCACAACTGCTCCTGTAAAATTTACATTCATTCGGCTATAACCAGGAAGGTGTGAAGCCGAATTATGAGCATCTACAGTTGTGTATGGTGCCGAAGAATTACTAACATGAGGTGTAGCATATGGCGTTTGAGAGTAACTAGCCGAATAACTAGTAGCCGCATGGCCAATTCTCTCGTTCATCAGCATGGTTGGATTAGTATATTGCACATTACTTGCCGATGAATAAAAGGGTGAAACACTTTCTTTCATGGAATTGGAGATTCTAACATGAGGTGTTTCAAATTTATTAACTGAACTCACCATGTTGTTCATCGGCATAACAATTTGTGGGGTTGCCGATGCATGAGAGTTGGGATACATATGGTGTAGGTTACTAGTATCATAAGAACTTAAAGCATGCAAATTACTTTGAATCGGCCCTTGCACGTAATTAGATGGATTATTGAAAAAACTAGGGCTGGCCGATAGAGTATACTCATTGAATGATCTATTAAAACCATATGAATTATTTGCATCTACAGTAGGGAATTGGGTAATCATATTACCTTTGTAGATTGCAAACCATAGATGACGATCCTTTCGTAGAAAAAATAGGCCGGAGACCGTTCAAAGCTTCGTCCCCAGCGGAGTCGCCAAAAAGTGTGTTCGTACACAAACACGTCACCGTGTACCCTCGACGCCGGGGGTGATGCACCGCAGCTCACGTCGAAGGAGACCCGCCGAAAGCGCGGTACGCAAGACAATCCGGCGGGCTCTTTTGTAGACCCGAAACCTCACACGCCCGGGAGGGACCCCGTCTGGGAGCGCAGCGGCTATGGGCTGCCCTAGGTCGGCCTGACCGCCCCTATGGCCTCGAGGTTCGCCGCCCTGCAATGAAGAAGAACAACGAAGAACGAGGAAGAAGAAGAACTAGGGTTAAGGAGAAAAGATAAAAGATAAAAGTGGTAGATTGATTTGTTCGATTGTGTGTTGTTCAATCAGCCGTCACCCCTTAGGTATATAAGAGGCGGCTGGACTTCCCGTGCAAGGAAAAGGCTTGGATTCACGTCCAAAACCCTAGTCAAATTCGGATTGGTTTTGTCCGAACTTTCCAAAACTATTTGGTTTAAACTGGCTGCACCTTGCGGGTCTTTTTTGTGGTGGTAAACGATTATAGATGGAAACGAGCCCAAAAGCAATCTTGACCGTTTCGACGATACGAACAACTTTTATGTTGAACATTTTTTGATCAGAGGGCATCTTGAGGGTCAAATCGGTCGCGCAAAACAGGCTATCCCTCGCGCTACCCATCAGACAGGGTGTCTGGTGGGGCGCGCCAGTTTTTGCCTCCTGACAGGGCTGTATTCTGATGGCACTAACTTTTGCATACGAACTCGGATTGGAACGATTTTTATATCAAAATCGATAGTTTCGACGAGACGAAGACAATCCGTGTAGATAATTGTTCCATTTGAGGTCTTCTTGGAGGCTTAATCAGCCAAACTGTACTGTGAATATAAGATCTTAGTACTTTGAGCATAGTTTCGGCCTTCGAGATGAAATCGGATAGTGATGACCCAGACTTGAAAGATGTTCATATCGACAATACAGAACTCTTTCATGACGATCACTTCTCCATTTGAGGCCATCTTAAATAAGTTATTGACCATGCCAAAATCTGGTGTCAGCACATACCACATCACCTTGGCAGGAATCTTCTTCCTGGAGCACTCGCCCTCGACATCACCAGGGTCATCGCAGTTGATCTTATAGCGCAATGCACCGCATACCGGGCATGCGTTCACATCCTCGTACTGAATGCGGTAGAGGATGCAGTCATTAGGGCATGCATGTATTTTCTGCACCACTAATCCTAGAGGGCAGACAACCTTCTTTGCTTCGAACGTACTCGTACTCTCGGGCAATTAGTTGTCCTTTGGAAGCATCTTCATTAACATTATCAACAAGTTTCCAAATCCCTTGTCAGATAGACCATTCTCTGCCTTCCATTGCACCAATTCCAATGTGGTGCTCAACTTTTTCTTGTCAGCTTTGCAATTCGGGTACAACAATTTCTTGTGATCCTCTAACATGCATTGCAACTTCTTCTTCTCCTTTTCACTTGCGCAGTTTCTCTTGCATTGGCAATGGCCCGACCTAGATCATCAGTGGGCTCATCTGATGCCTGTTCTTCAGCTTCTTCCCGTATTGCCTGCTCAGCTTCTTCCCCCATTGTTGTACCATCGTATTCAGGGAACCCATGGCCAGGATAGTTGTCGTCGTCCTCTTCTTCTTCATTGTCTTCCATCATAACCCCTCTTTCTCCGTCCTTGGTCCAAACATTATAAAGGGGCATGAAACCAGAGTCAAACAGGTGGACTTGAATGGTTCTTGACTTAGAGTAATTTTGATCGTTTTTACAGCCAGCACATGGATGAGGCATAAAACCATTTGCCCGCTTGTTTGCCACAGCTGCAAGCACAAAAGTATGCACACCATTAATGAACTGGGGAGAGCATCGGTCATTGTACATCCATTGTCGGCTCATCCATTACACAGCACCGAAAAGATCAAATTAATACAAGTTCATACATAAAGTTCATACAACACTTATTCTCATAAAACAACATACATATAACTCTCTAGCTAAAGCATTTAAATGCAACAACAAATGCGATCAAGATTGCAATTAAGGTAACAATTGGTGTAACAACATAATGATACCAAGCCTCACTATCGATGGCATATTTCCTAATCTTTCTAATCTTCAAGCGCATTTTCTCCATCTCGATCTTGTGATCATCGACGGCATCGGCAACATGCAAATCCAATTCCATCTTCTCCCCCTCAATTTTTTTCAATTTTTCTTTTAAATACTCGTTTTCTTTTTCAACTAAATTTAACCTCTCGACAATAGGGTCGGTTGGAATTTCTGGTTCACATACCTCCTAGATAAAAATATCTATGTCAACTTGATGGGCATAATTTGTCATAAACATGAAATGCAACAAATAGTTATAAAAGAGAATATAACACATCCGAATCATAACCCGGACGAGGGCCGATGGGGACGGATATCAAAACCATGGCACTATACATAACAAACAACGTACGGGTAAGATAATTATACAAGTAACTATATATCTATATCACATAGACATGATTGTTTTATATTAAAAAGATAAGAACAAGAGGCTCACTGGAAAGTGTAGCCGGCGACGGGTCAGTGCGGGCGACGACGGTGGTTAGGACGGAGACGGGAAGGCACTAAGTAAACCACACCTACATATGCAAACTAAGAGTTATTTTGACCTTAAATTGCATGTAAATCAAATACTACCACATATAATTCTTCCCAAAATAAAACCCACAAATCCCTATACTTATAGAGCATTGCAAGAGCTAATTTAGCAATGAGAGATGAAAGGACAAAGTTGCTAACCTTTGTGATCACTTGGATGGATGGGGTGACTGCAAATCTTCACAAATTTTGGCAACAAATGGAGTGTGAGCTCGAGAGGAAGAGGAAGAACACAGAGGAGAGGAAAGGGGAAGAACAGAGCGCTCGGGCTGGACGAAGGGGTTTATATAGGAAGACCTTTAGTACCGGTTTGTTAGACGAACCGGGACTAATGGTGCATTTCTAGTCCCGGTTCTTGGCATGAACCGGTACTAGAGGTGCTGGTGGGGCCCCAGCATGACAAAAGCCTGCCACCACCTCTTTAGTACCGGTTCGTGGCACGAACCGGTACTAAAGGTTAGGCATGAACTGGTACTAATGCGAGCCGCTCGCCTAGCCGTTGGAGCCGACACTAATGGTCACATTAGTGCCTGTTCAAATACAAACCGGGCCTAATGAGCTTCACATTAGGCCCTTTTTCTACTAGTGTCAGTAGAATTTTTAAAAAAAAACTATGTTCTGTAGGACTTGAACCCATGACCACTGGGTAAGGTATCGGAATCCAAAACAGCACACCATAAAATGATTCATGTATCAAAATACAGCCTAACTTATATATATCGGCACATAATCGTGTGAAATATCTATATATAATAAGTGGATTTCAGAGAATACAAAAGTGAATCATCTGCAGGTAGATGGCACCGTGGTCAATTGTCGATCTCCGTCGCGTGATCGGCAAGTCACATAAGACAAACCAGGAGGGAAGGGAACGCTATGATCTAGCAAAAAAACAGTAGTCGATGCAACAGAAGGAAAGAAATCGTGTGATTGGAAAACATTCGGATGGGATCTTCAGTCTTTTCTCCTGATTCTACATGAATATATACAATTTGAGGTGCATATTCTTTTCAGTCCAATGCCCTTAGCATGGTTTGTGAATAAGAACCCAACCAATTTACAGATAGATCCTTAAAAGAATAGCTAATTCATGAGCGGTCAAAGGAACGATGACATGGCATCCACACGGCTGGGTTTTTCCCTCTTGGGGCGGTTTTGGCCTTATTCGATCAAATTAACGAGTTTACGGACTATATTCTATCAGTTCCCGAGTTATAGGCTTAAAATGTGTAATCGGTTTGAGTTTATGGGCTGGTGGTACATTTCACTCTTTATTTGGACACGCATACCGAATGTGCATAAACATTCCAAATGTATACCAATTCCCCCAAAGACCAGGACAAAGATTTGGTGCATGGTTCCATTTACATATTGGGCATCTCCTTGGCATGCTCCCAAAGGAATTGCCTATGACTTGCTCTAGGCGACAATCGGTTCTAACATTCCTACTAGAACATAAAAGATGTTGCCACGCCACCCATCTCAATGCAAATATATTAAAATTATTTTAAAAACTGAATAGTATAAGTATCTAGCATTCAAATTACAATGCTTCATTACTGGTTGCAACTCGTCATCGTGCCAGTTGCAGTAGCGGGCGCCTCTGGTTGTAGTTGCTAAGGCTCGCCGCCATGTGAGGTTGCACCACTAAGTGTCTCTGGTTCCAGCTTTTTTTGTGTCAGTTGCAACACTGAGCCTCTTCAATTCTAGCCCCCCGTCGTGCCGGGCGCCTCACCAAACGCCTTTGGCCACATACTTTGCAATCATTTGTGTCATGAGCTCAGCTGACCACAATCAATGGGTTGGCACCAAGTTCTTCCTCCGCTCATAACATGACCTCTTACTGCTTGCCACACAGGTGTTCGCCGTCCTTGAAGCACCGCACAGCCGACCGACCACTATGTAGAAGCCGAAAAAGGACACGACGCTCCATACAATTTGTCCATTGAAGTTGGCAACATTCTCGAGCATTATATACCACCGAAGAGAATGCGAGAGCGAAGGACATGTTGTAGCTTTTCCTTGTCATACAGAAATGACACGACGATACATAACAGGAGCGGTGTACAGAAGTACTCCATGCGGATGCATTACTTCCAGGTCCAAATAGTAGAAAAAAACATCAGAGGGAAAAAAGGCTAGCCTTACACCATACTTTCGTTGCCCAATACAAACGAGCTAGTGAGCAAGGAACACTTGATTCAGAATTCGTTCGAGTGGAAGGAAATGAATGATTTGGTGCATGTTCGATTGGAATGAAGAGAAATAATTAAAAATAGAAATTTCACGATAGTCCATGCGGAAGGGAAAATTTCCATCCCTCTCATTCGAAGGACGGAAAATAAACGATGCATTAGTCTTAGCGGAAGGAAAACACTGATGTTGCTACAAAATTTTGGCCCCCAAGCACACAAAAGTGAGCAAGGAAACCAATCCTCGGCCAAGGAATTAAATAAATACTAGGAAATTACACATGCGTTGCAACGGGATACACGGTTAAAACACTATCGTGGCGGCAAAACTGTCATATCGTGGAAGTAACCGCTACCATAGCACTGTCAATGAATCATCGCTGCAGAAAATCATTAGTTCTCGGCATATTCATTTAGTTCCATATACCCCATCTTTAAAATATTATATATGTATCATATCAAAATGTCCATGCGTATAGTTATAACAAAATCCAAGAAACAATAGTATGTATACATTATTACAACAACCATTTTTTGTCCATAAATAATCCAGTTACTCCATAATTACAGTATGTGATGTAGATCTAAATAAATATCAATAACTTTTGTAGTCAGGGTACAACGAGTGTGCACACCATTTCATTATATACTTCTAAAGCCTATTCAAGAAATGAGCAAAACTAAATTCTTTTGTATCTCGTACGCAAATCTCTCACGAACACTTCTCAGAAAAATCCATACAACGAAAACATCTCTGCTTTCAATTACTCCCATTAAACTCTCTCTCTCTCTCTCTCTCTCTCTCTCCCAAGTATTTATCTCCCATGAAATCTCTCTCTCTCCCTCTCTCTTGATAGTATTTGTCTCCCATGAAAATCTCTCTCCCTCTCTCGTGTGAAAGTATTTTCTCGCCCATGAAAATCTCTCTATTTTTCTCTTTCTCTCTTTCTTAGTTACAACCGTGAAAATCTCTCTATTTCTCTCTCTCTGTGTGTGTGTGTGTGTGTGTGTCTTTGATGGAGACAATAGCATAGCCATGGCATTGTGTTGTCTTCATGGAGATCGCACAAGCTATAGATATGGATGCATGGTTGTATACACGAATACGAAACTAATTGCCATTAGAATGAAATGTTAGTAAAAAAATTCTACCAATTACTTGAATAAAATAAAAAGGAAGAATCAACTAATGGGTCATGATCTCAAAAATATAAACATGCACACTTACTACTGGAGGTGCTCCAATGAAGAACATGTTGGGCATTAATGGTCCAACGGCCCACAACGGCAAGAAGAAGATGCTCGTGATGAGGTAACCATCGTACAGGTAATTAAGGAGGGCATCCCAAAAATCTTCAAACCCTAGGCACCAAAGAAGTAGAGCGAGAGGCATAAAAGATCAGATTCTCACGCTGGAAAAACGAAGGCATCGTTGTGCTCCAATGCCACCTAGGCCCACTGCCAATACTATCCTGGTTGTGGCTTGATCTACCGCGTGCTGCCATAAGAGAAGAACCAATGTGAGGGTACGAATAGGGTTTGCTCGGGGGACACGGTGTCATCAGTGAGATGGGAGAGAGAGGTAGAAGGAAGCAGTGGATGAGGTAATAAAAATAATCAAAACTTGTAGAGGTGGATGGATTTCGCGTGAATATTTACTGGCCATGTGTTTATTGTGTTATGATAGAATAGGTTGATTACATTAATTGATTGCCTTATGCGTCACAAAGGAGAGATTGACTGCCATCCACGAATTGGTTGTGTTACCAAAGAATTATTGGTTTTGTCCGAGTAAACCAGGAGAGGAGAAAAACCGGGGAGGGTGGAGAAAAATCGATGGAGGAACATACTGGGAGGGATGGCCAAAGGGGTGAGACGTAAGACGGGAGTGGGAACCTTACATGTTTTAGGTAGTAGAGATTAATACTCCATACATCTGGTGTCACACCGCCGAACCAGCATGATGGAGAGACGGTACATTAATCTATAGTCCTGGCATCCCCCGGCCTAACCACTACGGTGACGCGGAAAAAAAGGACATGACACACCATACATTTGTCCATTGAAGTATGCGTCATTACTCCAACATAGATGTCCTATTGAAGAGGGTGCGAGAGAGAACAACATATTACAGCTTTTTCATGTCACAGAAAAAAGACCCGGTGGTGCAGCAGTAACTTGGCCTTCTAGAGGGAGGGAAGGGATGGAGAGAAGTACTCCGGGCGGGTTCGTTTCTTTCAGGCTAGAGAAAAGACGACAACACCTGTCAGTGTCAAAACCGGCGGATCTCGGGTAGGGGTCCCGAACTATGCGTCTAGGCGGATGGTAACAGGAGACGAGGGACACGATGTTTTTACCCCGGTTCGGGCCATCTTGATGGAGGTAAAACCCGACGTCCTGCTTGATTAATATTGATGATGTGGGTTACAAGAGTAGATCTACCACGAGATCAAGGAGGCTAAACCCTAGAAGCTAGCCTATGGTATGATTGTTGTTCGTCCTATGGACTAAAGCCATCCGGTTTATATAGACACCGGAGAGGGCTAAGGTTACACAGAGTCGGTTACAATGGTAGGAGATCTACATATCCGTATCGCCAAGCTTGCCTTCCACGCCAAGGAAAGTCCCATCCGGACACGGGGCGAAGTCATTAATCTTGTATCTTCATAGTCTTGGAGTCCGGCCGATGATGGTAGTTTGGCTATCCGGACACCCCCTAGTTCGGGACTCCCTCAGTAGCCCCTGAACCAGGCTTCAATGACGATGAGTCCGGCGCGCATGTTGTCTTCGGCATTGCAAGGCGGGTTCCTCCCTCAAATAATTTATAGAAGTGTGAACACCAGGATAGTGTCCGGCTCTGCAAAATAAATTCCACATAAAACCGTAGAGAGAATAATATTATACAAGTTCAATCTGCTGACGTATTTTGTGGCGTAACGTCACACCACTACCAAGCCTTCAAATTGTTTTTATTGTTCCATCTCAGCGGGTTTAGTAAGGCGGTTTCCTTGGCACGTCTTGTCGAAGCAGAGATCGTGTTCCCCTTATTCCGGGATTCCCATCAATACGGATGTGGGTAACCCAACCGCGCCATTGATTGCGGCGCTTGGGAGATAAGCGAGTTTTATCAGGCCGGTGGGGACGCATGTTTCCGTCCGCCCATATAAGGGGATAAAGATCCAATCCTTTTACCTGCGCCTTCTTCCTCCTTGGCTTATCCATCTCCGTGAACTCGAGCTCTAGCGCCCAAGCCTGCACATCTCACCTCAACCTTCTCCAAATATGTCCGGAGCGGGAGGCAAGTGGATGGCCTCCTCCATCACGGAGGGGCATATCCAGAAGCTGCGCAGCGCCGGATACTTGTCCAGCGACATCGCGCATCGGCTCCCCGACGAGGGAGAGCTCATCCCCACCCCTAGGCCCCATGAGAGGGTAGTATTCCTTCCCCATTTCCTCCGCGGACTGGGCTTCCCACTTCATCCCTTTGTCCGGGGGCTCATTTTCTACTACGGCCTAGATTTCCATGATCTGGCCCCGAATTTTATCCTCGACATCTCGACGTTTATCGTCGTGTGCGAGGCCTTCCTCTGCATCCAGTCCCACTTCGGCTTGTGGCTCAAGACCTTCAGTGTCAAGCCGAAGGTTGTGAAGGGCAGCCAAGCGGAGTGCGGAGGCGCCATGGTGGGCAGGATGTCCCATGTTACGCGGCTGGAGGGTACTTTCGTGGAAACCATTAAGGGGTGGCAATCGACGTGGTTCTACATCACCGAGCCGCGTGACCCTGATTGGGCAGCGGCCCCCAAATTCAGATCTGGTATCCCTACACGGCTCACCTCCTGGAAAGAGAGTGGCCAGATCTGGGGGGATTCGGAGGAGCTGACCGGACTCCAAGCCTGTATCCAGAAGCTGGTGGACAAGAAGCTCAAGCTTGTCAACGTAGTCCAGGTCATGCTCATCCGCCGGATTCTCCCGTGCCAACGACGGGGCTTCAACATGTGGGAGTTCGATCCGGCGCAGCACCAGACTTTGAATGGGCTCTTCGACACTACGTATGAAGAGGTCTGGAAGGTGCTGCTCAAGGGCGCTGAGTCTTCCGCATCCGCTACTGAAGATCGCGGATTCAGCTCGCAGCGTCCAGCTGACGAGGTAAGTGATATTGTCCTTTACGGGACGCTTGTCATTCATAGTTTGACTCTATGCGGGATCTAAACTCCCTTTTCTTTGACAGGACTGGCTGAAGAAGGCCGCACAGGCTATCTGTCCGGCCCCATTGCCAGAGGACCCAGCTGATGCCCGCCTAACGGGGCTGCTGGCTCCGGCACCCCATGTGGTGCCGGAGAAGAAGGCCAAGAAGAAGGCCACGGGGACTCGGAAGAGTTCCCATTTTCAGGTGCTATCGGACGATGAATCCGAGGCCGACTCCTCCCACCAAGGCGAGGAGGAGAAGAAGAAAGCCTCTCCCCCAGCCGGGGGAGGGAAGAAAAGGAAGGCCTCCCCAACAAGGGAGGCCGAAGGGTCCAAGAGGGGAAAAACTCTTCCCCCGGACTGTTCCACCAACGCCAGTGACGACGACGAGGACTGGCCTCCAAGGGCCAAGCCTCTGGCGAGATCGTAAGTATCCGGACTCCCGAATAACTTCAAGGTTTTCATTTTCCGCCACATTATGTCTTTCTAATGCCGCATATAACCCTGTAGTCCGCCTAAGGATGATCTCCCCACTTCGTCGAGCGGGTCCTTCGGGGCGTCGGATATGGATTCTCTTCCGACTGCCTCCACCCCCCGTGATGCGGACGATGCCGAGGTGGGATCCCAGGAAGGGACCCACCAGGAGGAGAGGGCCCCGGAGGTGTCGCAGGACAACCTCCCAGACTTTGCACCGGACTCAGCCCCGAAACCCATAGTGGCTCCGGAGTCCGGCGGGCGACCCCTTCGTAAGAAGGGCAAGACCGCGACGCCGGCTGCCTCCGTCCAACCGGAGGTGCCGGATAATTTGCTAGAGGCGCTCAATAGTGCCTCTATTGAAGAGGAACACCGCACTGTTATGAGTGCGGTGATTCAGAAAGTTCAGCTCGCCAAGAACGGGCTGACTGAAGCCTGCAGCAGCCTTCTAACAGGCTTTGAGGTAAGAATTTCAATATATGTAAAATGGTACCACATACACAGTAGCCCCTGATGCTCGGTTCGGTGTTCGGAAAGGAAAGCCGGACTGAGGATCTTTAGAAAGATAAACGCAGGAGTCATGAAAATATGTCAATATGGGATTGTAGGCTGTGCTGCTGACGTCTGCCGCACTAACTGCGGAGGTCAAAACTTTGAAGGAAAACCTCGAGCGGTCCGAGAACTAGCTCGGCCATGCCAAGAAGCAGCTCGAGGAAAAAGAAGGTGAGTAATACCTTCTGAAAATTGTACCTTACAAAAAAGGATTTGGTTGCAAGAAAAATGACAAGGATAACTGGGGTATTGCAGGGGCCACTAACAAGGTGGCGACCCTGAAGGAGGCGGTGGCCGCGGCCGAACGCAATGCGGCTGCGGAGCGCACCGAGCGAGAGAAACAGGAGGCGCGGGTGGCGGAGGTACAACAAGAGCTCCAGGATCTCGTGAGGAAACATGAGAGCCTGGAGCGTGACTCGAAGACTCGAGAGTCTAAGCTTGCAACGGCTCTTGAGAGTGCCAAAGCCACTAAGGCCAAAGCCTACAAGGCCCTCCAGGAGATCGAGGCGGTAAAGAAAATAGCAGCAGGTAAGGCATTTTTCATGCAAAGTAAGCATGTGAGTGTTAATTACCTGTCGCTTACCCGAATTCGGAGCTCTCCAGGAGCGTTCGCAGATCTTCCTTGCAGCGTGTCCGATGCTGCCCCATTCTACAGGGCCGAGGAGGGGATCTTGACGGAGAAGGTCTTCTGGTCTCAGTATGCTGAGCCCGAACATCCGGTGCCCCTTTAGCGACCAGCTGAAGCAGCTGGTCGAGCTCCACAAGGCAGCCGAACAGGTCATGAAGGGCCTCATAGTTCGGCTGTGGCCTAAGGAGGCCATGCCTGGGAGCTACTTCGGCCTGGTGCGGTGGCTGGTAGATGCGTGCCCGTGGGTTGAAGTCATCAAGCACTCCCCTGCATTGAAGGTGCGCGTCGGGCCCTTGCCCGTGCAAAGGTGCACTGGGGCAAGATGGATGCCCAGAAGTTTGTAACGGACCCCCCACCAGAGGGCAAGGAGCATCGCACGCCCGAGATGTATTATAGGAGTGTGCAGAAGGGCGCCCGCACTATTGCGGGTGAGTGCTCCAGAGATGTAATATTTGAGTAGACTCGCATTT
Organism: Triticum aestivum; assembly: GCF_018294505.1. NCBI lineage: Eukaryota > Viridiplantae > Streptophyta > Magnoliopsida > Poales > Poaceae > Triticum > Triticum aestivum. The sequence continues at coordinate 750,829,360 of NC_057813.1, read as the reverse complement.
TGTTATCCTGTGCGCTGAAAACTTGGTTCATATGCGCTAAGCAACGCTTGTTAATTTAAAATATTACCTTCTGTGCGGCTGTTTATCAAATCTGAGAGATGGCAAGTCGTCGGCTTCAGCCCCCATGCCACGAGTGCTGGGGTGTTCGGGATAAACTCGAGCGCTCTTGTTCCCATTTATTGGTCCATCTAGGGAGGCGCTCAACACAACGAACAAGGCAACCGGACTTATAATGCTTGAACACTCTCACTTAGCCATAGAATTCTATAATTTTAAATTTCGGCAAAGCCCCTAGTTTTCGGAAGGCCGAATTTGGGGCGCTATCCACGCCTTGGCCGGACAGAATCCGGCTCCTCGCTCGAAGCGGCATAAGTCTTTAGGGACTCGCAAAGAACCTCTCGAACAGCGACCAACTCTCGCCTCATCATGACGGTCAGTTTTAGCTTTCTCCACTGAGGCGTTAACCCAGCTCAACTGGGGCGCAATCGCAGTGGTTCTCCCAGTACTACCTTAGCCGATAAAACGGAACGTAAGGTACCAAAACATGGGAGCCGGGCAAACCCAACTATTGACCCAAGAACATGATTCGGAGCCGATGCATATAATGCTATAAGTTCGGGGTGCCGCACTTGTGAAAGTGTTCGGACTTATCACACCATAACGCGGGAAACATAAGCCCCTGGTGTATTTAGCCGTACCAAAACGTACGGATTCAACATGTCATAGATGAACATATGTGTAAGAAAGAAATGCAATTAGAAGCAAAAATGTGTTGTATTGCTTTATTCAATAAAAAGTGCTGTAAGTGCAGGACGATACAAGTGGTGCGGAAAGCAAGGGATGGGACTGTTTAACATGTCCCCCTCCAGGGGTAGGCTACAGAATAATGCATAAAACAGATTTAATGCTCATGATGGAGACCACCTGGGTTTTCGTTGTAGCCTTTCTCCTTCCCTGGCTGTTGCATCGTGGGTTCGGCATGTCTGCTGCCGGACAGGGCCTCTGACGAACGGAGTCCTGTAGGTAAAAAATAAAAGGAAAAGAAAAAGAAATGACACACTTAAGAGCCCCTGGTGCGGTTGAGCCGCAGTCTGGGCTTATCGTGGTCGAGCCCCTTACCCCATGCCCATGGTATCTTCAGAGCGTAATGGAGTACGCGAAGGGTCTGTCTTAATGTTTTACAGGGGCTGGGGTTGGGGCCGCACTGCTACGCGTGCTGGAAACATGCCAGGTGGTCGTGTTGTAGGTTACTCCGGGCACCCTTAGCTGTGTCCGGCCGCTTGGCAGCCGGACTCGAGAATTGCCTTAAAAGGCTGCTTTGTACTTCTGCCGCGAGAGCCGCTATATGTTCCTCCGTTCGGAGGGAGCGTTCAGTGTTTCCATTGACCGTGATGACTCCTCTAGGGCCTGGCATCTTGAGCTTGAGGTATGCGTAGTGCGGCACCGTGTTGAACTTTGCGAACGCGGTACGTCCGAGCAAGGCATGATAGCCGCTGCGGAACGGGACTATGTCAAAGATTAACTCCTCGCTTCGGAAGTTATCCGGGGATCCGAAGACCACTTCCAGTGTAACTAAGCCTGTACAATTGGCTTCTACACCTGGTATGACGCCTTGAAAGGTCGTCTTGGTAGGTTTAATCCTTGAGGCGTCTATGCCCATTTTGCGCACCGTGCCCTGATAAAGCAGGTTTAGGCTGCTGCCGCCGTCCATCAGGACTCTGGTGAGATGAAATCCATCGACGATTGGGTCTAGAACCAATGCGGCAAACCCACCATGGCGAATGCTGGTGGGGTGGTTCCTTCGGTCAAAGGTGATCGGGCAAAAGGACCATGGATTGAACTTCGGGGCAACTGGCTCCATCGCGTATACATCCCTGAGTGCACGCTTCCGCTCCCTTTTGGGTATGTGCGTGGCATATATCATGTTCACCATCCGCACCTGTGGGGGGAAACCCTTCTGTCTTCTATTGTTCGGCGGTCGGGTCTCTTCCTCGTCGTCGCTATGTAGCCCCTTGTCGCTGTTTTCGGCAATTAACTTGCCTGCCTGCTTGAACACCCAACAGTCCCTATTGGTATGGTTAGCTGGCTTTTCAGGGGTGCCATGTATCTGGCACAAGCGGTCGAGAATTCGTTCCAAATTGGACGGACCCTGAGTTGTTCTTTTGAATGGCTTTTTCCGTTGACCGGGTTTAGAGCCTCTGAATCCGGCATTGACTGTCGTATCCTCACTGTTATCGCCATTAATGCGGCGTTTGTTTTTGTTGCGACGCGACCTGCCACTACGGTCCTTGATATCCGGACTGCCAACATTTTTATTGAGGTTGTTGCTGCGTGCTAGCCAGCTGTCCTCACCCGCACAGAAGCGGGTCATGAGTGATGTAAGGGCTGCCATGGATTTCGGCTTTTCCTGTCCCAGGTGCCGGGCAAGCCACTCGTCGCGGATGTTATGCTTGAAGGCCGCGAGGGCCTCGGCATCCGGACAGTCGACGATTTGGTTTTTCTTGGTTAAGAACCGTGTCCAGAATTGTCTGGCCGATTCGTCTGGCTGCTGAATTATGTGGCTTAGGTCATCTGCATCTGGTGGTCGCACGTACGTGCCTTGGAAGTTATCGAGGAATGCGGCTTCCAGGTCCTCCCAACTCCCAATTGACTCTGCTGGCAAGCTGTTAAGCCAGTGCCGGGCTGGTCCTTTAAGTTTGAGTGGGAGATATTTGATGGCGTGGAGATCGTCTCCGCGGGCCATGTGGATGTGGAGGAGATAGTCCTCGATCCAGACCGCGGGGTCTGTTGTGCCATCATAAGATTCAATATTGACGGGTTTAAACCCTTCTGGGATTTGATGATCCATTACCTCATCTGTGAAGCACAGTGGGTGTGCGGCGCCTCTGTACTGGGCGATATCGCGACGGAGCTCAAAAGAGCTTTGTCTGTTGTGTTCGGCCCGGCCGGACTTACTGTGTCCGGGGTGACGGTGATTGTCACGTATCATGGGGCGCCCACGTGATCCATAGATCGATCTTAATTGTCTTGCCTTATCCTCCAATATGCCGCGCAGGTCCGGAGTGTTCCCCTGTGGCCTTGTGCTTTTCGAGCGATGCCGGGGTACGGGTCTAGTGAAGGGCCTTGAGGCCTCTCTGTCGCGACCACGGGGTGGTCGATCAGCCGTATTGTCTCCTGGTGAAGCGGGATCATATGCCTCCACCTCTAATCGGGGGAGCAGCTTATGTTTGGGGTAGCTTTTGGAGGCGCATTCGAGTTCATGCTCTTCGGCCACGAGGACTTCGGTCCATCTGTCGGCTAGCAGATCTTGATCAGCTCTAAGCTGTTGCTGCTTTTTCTTGAGGCTGTTTGCCATGGCCATAAGCCTGTGTTTGAAACGCTCCTGTTCGACGGGATCCTCAGGCACGACGAATTCGTCGTCGTCGAGGCTTGCCTCGTCTCCGGAGGGAGGCATATAGTCCTCTACCTCTTCTTCGGCCGCTCTCTCATGAGGGCTGGCGTCCCCCTCCTCCTATGTTGGATCTTGCTGGAGTGGGTTGTCTTTGGCGCTATCCGGTGTATAATTGTCTCCGGTGCCGGAATCCTCATTCTTGCTATGGCGGGATTTAGAGCGGCGCCGCTGACGCCGGCGCTTGGGCTGTTTCTTGGAGGGGTCATCCTCCGCTATTCCTTCCCCGTTCCCATCCTTTGGGATATCCACCATGTATATGTCGTATGAAGAGGTGGCTTTCTAGTGCCCGGTGGGCGCTGGTTCTTGGTCGTCTCCGGCATCGTCGTCCATACCGTCGATGTCCTCAGAGTTGTAATCTAGCATGTCGGTTAGGTCGTCGAAAGTGGCTACCAAGTGGGTGGTGGGTGGGCTCTGAATTTCTTCGTCGTCCGCATCCCAACCGTCCTGGCCGCAGTCCGGCCAGGCCTCTCCTGATAACGAGAGGTACTTTAGCGAACTCAAGATGTCGCCAAAAGGTGAGTGTTGAAAGATGTCCGCCGCGGTGAACTCCATGATCGGCGCCCAATCGGATTCGACTGGAGGGGGCGCGGGAGGTCCGGAGTCTGGCAAGGAGTCCGGCACCTCGGAGTCACGAGCTTCATGGGGGACAAGATCGGTGTTCGGCTCTATCGCCGTAGAGGTTGCAGCCCCCGAGGTGGTGTCTAGCCATCCATCCTTGGTCTGCGCAGCCGGCTCCGAGTCGAAGATCGGAGCGGGTTCGAGTGCGGCCTCCAGGGTACTGTCCGGCTGCAGAGCTAAATCATGCCCATCGTGACAGTACGTCACGCTCGGCTGTGGCTCGAATCCGTCGAGGATCAAGTCCCCGAGGATGTCAGCCGTGAAGTTCAAACTTCCAAATCTGACCTGACGGCCAGGGGCGTAGCCTTCGATCTGCTCCAGTTGGCCAAGCGAATTGGCCCGCAGTGCGAAGCCGCCGAATACGAAGATCTGTCCGGGGAGGAAGGTCTCACCCTGGACTGCATCGTCGTTGATGATCAAAGAAGCCATCGAGCCTATCGGTGACGACACAGAGGAACTCTCAATGAAAGCACCAATGTCGGTGTCAAAACCGGCGGATCTCGGGTAGGGGGTCCCGAACTGTGCGTCTAGGCGGATGGTAACAGGAGACGAGGGACACGATGTTTTTACCCAGGTTCGGGCCCTCTTGATGGAGGTAAAACCCTACGTCCTGCTTGATTAATATTGATGATGTGGGTTACAAGAGTAGATCTACCACGAGATCAAGGAGGCTAAACCCTAGAAGCTAGCCTATGGTATGATTGTTGTTCGTCCTATGGACTAAAGCCATCCGGTTTATATAGTCACCGGAGAGGGCTAGGGTTACACAGAGTCGGTTACAATGGTAGGAGATCTACATATCCGTATCGCCAAGCTTGCCTTCCACGCCAAGGAAAGTCCCATCCGGACACGGGACGAAGTCTTCAATCTTGTATCTTCATAGTCTTGGACTCCGGCCGATGATGGTAGTTCGACTATCTGGACACCCCCTAGTCCGGGACTCCCTCAGCACCCCATATGTTTGGCGCCCAACAGACACGAGCTTGTGAGCAAAGAAAAAATGAGTCCGGGTTAGTACGAGGGATAGGAATAAATAGTTCAGTTTCGGTCCGAGTGGAATGAAGAGGAAAAAATTTACATTCGTCTATGTGAAAGGGAAAAGTTTTCATCCATGCGAATGGACCCTAATTCATATGACGAGTTTATAAGTAAGAGGAGAAAAGATTTGCACTGACCCAAATAGAATGACCAAAAACGGCATGACGATGCAAAGACAATTTCAAAAAAGTTCTAGCGTCCCTCTGCCTGAGCACTATAGCGAAGCGAGAAAAAGGGGCATGACATTCCATACATTTGTCCATTGAAGTGTGTGGCATTACACCAACATAGATGTCTGGTCGAAGATGGTATGAGATAGAACGTCATATGGCAGCTTTTCATGTCATAGGAAAATGACCCTGCGGTGTATGACCAACTTGGCCCTATGGAGGGAGGGAAGTGGTGGAGAGAAGTACTCCGGGCAGATTTGTTTCTTTTTTTCAAGCTAGAGAAAAGACGACGTGGCCATATATTTTTGGCGCCCAACACACACAATCTTTTGAGCAAATAAATGATGAGTCGGAGCTAGAACAAGCGGTAGGAAATAAATGGTTTGGTGCCGGTCGGAGTGAAAGGAAGAGGAATAATATGGAAAAAAAAATAAAAATCTTTTTTTACACTAGTCCGTGTTGAAGGGGAAATTTGCAGGTCACACGAATAATGTGTAAGTAAGAGAGAAAATATTTTGGTCGAGTCAAATGGAATGAACCAAGGCAAAAGAGAAACGGCATCAAAATGCAAAAAAGAACTAAATCGCTCCGCGCTTCTAGCCCCAACATGCACGAGTTAACAGCGACCTAGGGTTACAGGCTGCTGGGCCAAACCCGGCTAGAAGTACGCTCGTCTTCGGCCCACCCGGCTAGGGTTACAGGCGACCTAGGGTTACAGGCTGCTGGGCCAAACCCGGCTAAAATACTACTACTCCGTAGCACGCAGCGTCAACCGAGTGGTGCGCTCGTCTTCGGCCCACCTGTGGCTAAGCGCCCTGGTCTTCGCGTCTTCGGCCCACCGGCTAAGCTGGAACGGATGGATTTCCTATAACGAGCACTGCGCGTGCGAGGTCTCCAACCAAGGAATCAACAACCGTACGCAACCACTCAAAAAACAAGAAGTCGTACGCAACCAGGGAACCAGTTGAGCCAGCTACAGCTAATCTATCTACTTTGATAATTTGAAGTAGCATAATTATGACACGTACATAACCAAGTTGATTTCCCCTCAAAAAAGAAAAACTTGTTCAGTTCTGCACTAAATGAAGCAGGTTCACCAATTGATGCTCTCGTGGTATGAATCTTCAAAATTTGCATCTAGCAACCAACAATCCACATGTACATATGGTTCCTCTGCCTCCCGCCCGTCCGTCTAGTCTCCGTTGGCCTTAGAATCATATGGGGGGCGCGGTGGATCTCGGCCCTTGTCCGTGGGATAGCCTCAATTTTAGATGGATTTTTTCATTTTGTTAGCGTTTCTGTCCTGCTAAGGAAGGCCAGACGGCGGGGGCTCCTTGAATATGGAATGATTTTCTCCCCGCCTGGCCCGTTTCGATTGTCGGAAGGCGTGTCTAGGTCTCCGGTGTATCTCCCATGATTCATTCGATGATTGTCTTTGATGAATCTATTCGGATTCGGTCTTTATTCATTTTGTTTTCATGTTGGATCCTTCCAGTCTACGCATATTTTCATCGGTGGTTCTTTTTTCCTGGTGCACTTGTCCTATGGGGACTTTAAACGATGACTTCTCGACTGTTTATTTCAGCAAGTTTTCCCGGCTCCGACACAGGAGGGTCAATGACAGTGGTGCGCCTTCAGCTCGCTTCATTGGATGTAGTTCTTGCAAGGTCGTCTACGAATCTGGCCATATTTTTTATTATTTCTGGTGTTCGTTGTACTATCACGATTGAAGATCAATAGATCGGAAGTTTTTCCCCAACAAAAAAAAAGCAGCCCACATGGAGCAACAATTTCAACCTAACAATTATATATGTGGGCTTTTATTATCTTCTACTACTACACTACACTAGCTGCTTTCCTGAGAAACATCTGGATGATCTCTGTTAATGATACAAGTCTCTAAACTATTCATATGGTCAGCACAGTCTCAACAAAATGTTCTTTACAGGATAAGGGTTTCTTTGTTGTACTTGGAGCTTCCCTGATTCCAACCAACAACATTGATTAAATATTCAGTGCAACACATTGCAAGTCAAAATAAGTTCCAATACAATATTAGTAAAATGTATAGTTTCGTGCTTACACCAAAATCCACAAAAGGAGGGGAAATTCTCCGAGTTTCCTTTATTCCTCACGATGTATAGTTTTGAGCTCGATGAGGATGATGATAATCAGGGTACTGTTGTTTCCTTTATTCCTCACGATGCTGCTATCAATATGCGCCAAACTTGCTTTGGACCTCAAGTCTGGTTGTTATACATTGGATTTCCCTATGATTATCAAACCTCTCACTACATCCATAAGTCTGTCGATAAGTTTGGGGAACTTATCACTTGGAATAATCCTAGAGGGGACAGGAAATTTGTTCCGATCAAAGCCAGAGTTCTTAGCTTGCGCCAGATGCCAAAAAGTTTTGTTATGCATCAGCTGGGTGGTGAGCGCCGATGCTGGACTATGTGCGTCACGATTCTGCGCAGCAGTGATTGGAGTGCCCATATCCCGGATGTGCCGCCTGCAGATATTGAACCACCGCCTGCTGATGGGATTCCCCATCCCCTCCTTGGTGACACTCTCACTGCGGAGCAGATGTACCAAGCCCAACTGCATAATTGGCTCGCTCAGAACGCCGCGCCAAACATGCCTGATGCAGCTCCACAACACAATGCTCCTCAGGGACACGACGCTCACTTCCAAGCGGGATGGGGTGCTTGGCCACCTTCGCCGCCTCCTGCACTGTATAACTTTCAGGCTTGGCTGACGGCTGAGGGTCTACAAGTGCAAGATGGGATTTTACCTGCTAATAATCTCCAGGATAGCCCAGGGACAGCTTGGAATGATTCCATTTCAGCTTTTGGCAGCTCTGATTCCAGTGCCACAGTCTCTGACAGTTATGTCTTGGTGCCAAGCAACATTTTTAACAATCTTGTTAGGGGAGAAAGCTCGGCTGCACCTGAAAGTATTGTGGTTTCTAGTCCGGCCCCTCAGCATAATGCATTGGACATTCAGATCTCTCTTTCTGCTACTGGTTTGCAGCTTGCTATGTCTGCTCAGGGTACTATAATCAGCTCGATGATGATTAATGAAGGTTTTCCCATTGTCAAGCTTAACACCTTCCTCAGGTCTGCAATCATGCCTATAGTTGAAGCTTATGGCCCATGGAGTTCTGGCTATGGTCTTAGGGATGCTAGAGTGGAGTTTAAAGTGGCAATTACTGAAGAGGAGGGAATGCTAACTGTTACTGAAGCCACCAAGACCACAACTCTGCATAACTCCAATGCTGTTATTGTTGAACAAATGTCCATGGAAGCTGATCTCTCTCTGTTTGATCTGAATGTTGGGGATCCAACGGCTCCTGTCAGTGTCTTTCCACCTCGACTGGTGCACTTGTCGGACACACTTGGTCCTGCTTCTTCTACTGAACTGCCTGCACAGGTGTCTGCGGTGACTGCTACTGATGTTTCTGATGACCTGCACGTCCATGAGCCTGTGGTGAGTACTCTTCATGGAAAGGCTCTTGCTCCTGAATCCTCCGTTAATCTGCGGCGGAGCACTCGCAAGAACAAGTATGATGGATTCAAAGTACCGTCACTCTCGGAAACAAAGAACAGAGCCTCTAAGGTAAAACCATGGGTCGTTCCCTCTGCGGCAACTGCCATTACCATAACTGAACTTTCTGATGAAGCAGAACTGCCACCTCCCGCCCCGATCCATGTCATTCAGCAGATTGGCAGTGTTATGTGTGGGATCCCTGCTGTTGATCTCTCGGAGGAGAAGTTCCTGGCTTGCAAGTACGCAGGGCCATCTTCTGATGCGGCCTGATCTCCTTATTTATCCTTATTATGCCTCTTTTGGTTAGTTGGAATGTTCTATGTTGGAATGTATGTGGGCTAAACTCTGAAGCCAAACAGTTAGCACTTTCTAATGCGATCAACTCTAGTGGTTGCGCAGTTATTTGCTTGTAGAAAACGAAAAAACAATCTTTTGATAAAGCTTTCATTAAATCTTGTTGCCCACGAAGATTTGATAAGTTTGATTTTGTCCCCTCCCGGGGCGCACCAGGAGGAATTGCCACCATTTGGAATAGTGCGGTTTTCTCGTCTACTACAGTGGCCTCTGAAGACTTTGCACTGGTAACTCGATTTCACTCTACCCAGTCGGCGCAATCTTGGACCTTAGTTAATGTGTATGGGCCCTGTCAAGGGGACCCCAGAAACAATTTCATTGCCTGGCTATTCTCATGTGATATACCTACTAATGAAGATTGGCTATTATGTGGAGATTTTAATTTCATTAGAGGCCCTGACAATCGTAACAAACCAGGTGGCCACTTTGGAGATATGATAACTTTTAATGATTTCATCAGATCACAAGCCTTAATTCAACTGCCCGCATCAAGGGAAGAACTTACACATGGAGCAACATGCAAACTAATCCCCTACTAGAGCAAATTGACTGGTTCTTCACTAGTAATCATTGGACCAGCTCCTACCAAACACGCTTGTTAAACCACTTGGCAGACCGGTCTCCGGCCACATTCCTTGTGTCATCAATATTGAAACAAAAATCCCACGTTCCAAGATGTTCAGATTTGAATCTTATTGGATCCATCACCCGGGGTTCTTAGAAACTGTGAAAAGGGCTTGGGCCATACCTGTGAACTCTCCAAACATGGCGTCTAATCTCTGCAAAAAGCTCAAGCACCTTCGACATGAACTAAAAAGTTGGAGTAAGAACATTTCTAAGCTATCAATTGCTATTGAGAACACTAACAGGGCCCTTCTAGAAATTGATGGTTTGGAAAACAGGAGGCTTCTCACGACACTGGAAGCAAATTTCAGAACTATTCTTAAGAACCATTTATTAAGACTCTTGTCCTACCAAAAGCTATACTGGAAGAAACGTTGCACGGTTCGTTGGGTTCAATTCGGCGATGAAAATTCCAAAAAAATTCAAGCAATGGCGTCAGAACGATATCGCAGAAATAACATAGCCTCCCTCATGACTGAATCTGGCTTTTGTGCAGAGGATCATGCAAGCAAAGAAGCCATTATATTTCAGACTTTCAAAGATCGACTTGGCACGAAAACCAAGCATGACATGAAATTTGACTTGCCCAGAATCATCAAAAAGATTGATGGCCTTGATGAACTCACAGTTCCATTTACCATGGCTGAAATTGACCAGGTGATCAAAACAATGCCAGCGGACCGGGCCCCGGGACCTAGCGGTTTTACAGGCATATTTCTGAAAACTTGTTGGGAAGTGATCAAGGAGGATTTCTGTAAGCTTTGCAACCAGTTCTTCGAGGGCAACCTCAACTTAGAGAGCATTAATGAAGGACTAATCACTCTCATTCCAAAAGTTCAGGCACCGTCAACAATTAATGAATACAGGCCCATCACACTACTTACTTGTTGTCTCAAGGTAATTACTGAGCTCCTGGCCAACCGTTTACAAAGACTCGTGCTCAAAATTGTGCACCGCAACCAATATGGTTTCCTCAAAGGGCGCACGATCCAAGACTGCCTGGCATGGGCCTTCGAGTACATCTACCAGTGCCAATCTTCCAAAAAAGAAATTGTCCTGTTAAAACTAGATTTTGCTAAAGCCTTCGACACCATTGATCATGATGCAATGATTGAGATCATGAGAAACATGGGCTTTAACGATAAATAGCTTGGTTGGATTAAATGCGTCTTTGCCTCGGGGAAATCTGCTGTCCTCCTGAATGGCGTACCGGGAAGACAATTTCATTGCAAATGTGGAGTCCGCCAAGGTGACCCTTTGTCCCCCCTAATCTTTGTCCTAGCTGCAGATTTACCCCATGCTGCCGATCCTTGTGGCTCCTTCTGGTGGCGAGATATCTCAAAGCTCATTCCCACTTATAGAGGAATCACGATGGTCAATGTGAATAATGGAGCAACCACTCTCTTCTGGAAAGATATGTGGCTGGGTGAGATCCTGGCCGAAACTCATCCATGTGCTTTCTCGTTTGCTAAAGATGAAGACATCTCTGTTCGCGCGTTCCTTGGGGCCACCAGTTTGCAGGAAACGTTTCATCTGCCACTATCGGAGCAAGCCCATGCAAAGACCAGAAATCTGCAAAGCCTTACCTTGGACGTTCAGCTGGCTGGCCTATCAACACACGATGATTGGACATACATTTGGGGATCCACCCACTTCGCAGCCAACAAATTCTATGAGTTTTTCTTCAGAGATGTCCAAGCTCACCCTGCCTACTCATGGCTATGGAAGTCCAAAACAACTATGAAGATCAAATTTTTTGGCTGGTTACTACTCTCTGACAGGCTAAACACCAGAAATATGCTCAAACGACGTCACTTCAACATTGGTAACACGTTTGGCTGTCTGCTTTGCCCAACATGCATGGATGAAACGGTGGAGCACCTTTTCTTTGAATGCCCTTTTAGCTTAAATTGTTGGGCCAAGCTTGGAATGCAAGGATCTACTCAAGGGAATAGGCTGGATTGGGTGGAATCAGCCAAGACATCATGGAATAGACCATTATTTGTGGAAATCCTACTCCAATCTGCTTGGAGTATTTGGAAGGAAAGGAACAACAAGAACTTCAGAGGAATTACTCCATCCACAAGCTCTTGGCCCTCTAGACTTAAAGAAGACCTATCCCTCCTCACCTATAGGGTGGAAGATAAGAATAAACCCATCTTGCTTTCATACTTAGCTACATTGTAACTTAGCCCTTTACCCTCCCCCACCCCCCTCCACCCACAAAGTGGGATGGCCTTGTAACATACAAACCATGTACAGTTGCTGATTCTTTAATTTAATTGCAGTAGGAGCCTCTCCTACTGTTTCAGCGGTTCAAAAAAAAATTCTCCGAGTTCCTCTTCTATAGCAACGACATCCTCAGTGATCATCTCTTCCCATGCCCCCCGGTATCGTCTTCAGTGTCAGATCGACCAGCCTCTTCGCCTGCATACACACAACATGGTTGGCACGAAATGCATCTCTTCCCAGCATCACTTCCCTAGAAGTTGGCACCCCTCATCTGCGGCCATTTGTGTGCCTATTTTTCTAAAAGGGAAGACAGTCACATTTCCTAGCATGATAATTAGCAATCTTCAAATATCATAATAGAAAACATATGGACGAAATTAGTTCTTCATGTGAGTCTATGGACAAAGTTGTGGCTAACTGAGTATGAAAACACGACGACACCCACAAAAGCTTGTGTCTAGGGAAGGTCCCACAGTCTAGCATATTCATCAACCCTGGTGAATTGAATGATTAAACAATTTGTGTCCATATTCTTATTAAGTGCAACTAAACATCACAAACAAAAAGGTTAAATGGAATATTATAATCTAGCACTCAGTAAAATATATATGGTCATCAGCTGTGCAAAAGTTAGTTCATCGATTAGCATCAAGAAGAACAAAACAAAGGTATTTTCCTTTCTGATGAAGTCAAATACACACAGAAAAAATCAACAACAAAATATGCTTGTTAGTGCCATTGATTTCATGAAACCAATAGTCAAGCAACTCCATGCAAGGTTGGCACATTGGGTACCATATGTAAGTGAGTGAAATGTGGATAAGCATGTCCTCACAGTACCATTGACTAAATCATTTCTCTTGGATCGTATCATTACTAGTAGAATGCCTGCTTGTTTGCCTCAGCTGCAAGTACAAAAGTATGCACACCATTAATGAAATGGGGAGAGCATCGGTCATCGTACATCCATTGTCGGCTCATCTTCATTACGCAGCACCGAAAATATCAAATTAATACAAGTTCATACATAAAGTTCATACAACACTTATTCTGATAAAACAACATACATATAACTCTCTAGCTAAAGCATTTAAATGCAACAACAAATGCGATCAAGATCGCAATTAAGGTAACAATTGATGCAACAACATAATGATACCAAGCCTCACTATCGATGGCATATTTTCTAATCTTTCTAATCTTCAAGCGCATTTTCTCCATCTCGATCTTGTAATCATCGACGGCATCGGCAACATGCAAGTCCAATTCCATCTTCTCCCCCTCAATTTTTTTCAATTTTTCTTTTAAATACTCTTTTTCTTTTTCAACAAATTTAACCTCTCGACAATAGGGTTGGTTGGAATTTCTGGTTCGCATACCTCCTAGGTAAAAATATCTATGTCAACTTGATGGGCATAATTTGTCATAAACATGAAATGCAAAAAATAGTTATAAAAGAGAATATACCACATCCGAATCATAACCCGGACGAGGGCCGATGGGGACGGATATCAAAACCACGGCACTATATATAACAAACAACGTACGGGTAAGATAATTATACAAGTAACTATATATCTATATCACATAAACATGATTCTTTTATATTAAAAGATAAGAACAAGAGGCTCACTGGAAGGTGGATCCGGCGACGGGTCGGTGCGGGCGATCGACGGTGGTTAGGATGGATACGGGAAGGTACTAAGTAAACCACACCTACATATGCAAACTAAGAGTTATTTTCACCTCAAATTGCATGTAAATCATATACTACCACATATAATTCCTCCCAAAATAAAACCCACAAGTCACTATACTTGTAGAGCATTGCAAGAGCTAATCTAGCAATGAGAGATGAAAGGAAAAAGTTGCTAACCTTTATGATCACTTGGATGGATGGGGTGACTGGCAAAAAATGGAGTGTGAGCTCGAGAGGAAGAGGAAGAACACAAAGGAGAGGAAAGGCGAAGAACAGAGCGCTCGGGATGGACGAAGGGGTTTATATAGGAAGACCTTTAGTACCGGTTTGTTAGACGAACCAGGACTAAAGGTGCATTTCTAGTCCCGGTTCATGGCATGAACCGGTACTAGAGGTGTTGGTGGGGCCCCAGCCTGACAAAGGCCTGCCACCACCTAATGCGAGCCGCCCGCCTAGCCGTTGGAGCCGACACTAATGATCACATTAGTGCCGGTTCAAATACAAACTGGGCCTAATGAGCTTCACATTAGGCCCTTTTTCTACTAGTGTCAGTAGATTTTTTTTTTAAAAAACCTATGTTCTGTAGGACTTGAACCCATGACAACTGGGTAAGGTATCGGAATCCAAAACAGCACACCATAAAATGATTTATGTATCAAAATACAGCCTAACTTATATATATCCGCACAGAATCGTGTGAAATATCTATATATAATAAGTGGATTTCAGAGAATACAAAAGTGAATCATCTGCAGGTAGACGACACCGTGGTCAATTGCCGATCTCCGTCGCGTGATCGGCATGTCACATAAGACAAACCAGAAGGGAAGGGAACGCTATAATCTAGCAACAAACAGTAGTCGATGCAATAGAAGGAAAGAAATCGCGTGATTGGAAAACGATCGGATGGGATCTTCAGTGTTTTCTCCTGATTCTACGTGAATATATACAATTTGAGGTGCATATTCTTTTCAGTCCAACGCCCTTAGCATGGTTTGTGAATAAGAACCCAACCAATTTACAGATAGATCCTTAAAAAATAGCTAATTCCTAAGCGGTCAAAGGAACGATGACATGGCATCCACATGGCCGGGTTGTTTCCTCTCGGGCCAGTTTTGGCCTTATTCGATCAAATTAACGAGTTTACGGACTATATTCTATCAGTTCCCGAGTTATAGGCTTAAAATGTGTAATCGGTTTGAGTTTATGGGCTAGTGGTACATTTCACTCTTTATTTGGACACTCATACCGAATGTGCATAAATATTCCAAATGTATACCCATTCTCCCAAAGACCAGGACAAAGATTTGGTGCATGGTTCCATTTACATATTGGGCATCTCCTTGGCATGCTCCCAAAGGATTGCCTATGACTTGCTCTAGGCGACAATCGGTTCTAACATTCCTACTAGAACATAAAAGATGTTGCCACGCCCACCCATCTCAATGCAAGTATATTAAAATTATTTTCAAAACTGAATAGTATAAGTATCTAGCATTCAAATTACAATGCTTCATTAGTGGTTGCAACTCGTCATCGTGCTGGTTGCAGTACCGGGCGCCTCTGGTTGTAGTTGCTAAGGCTCGCCGCCATGTTAGGTTGCACCACTAAGTTCCTCTGGTTCCAGCTTTTTTTGTGTCGGTTGCAACACTGAGGCTCTCCAATTCTAGCCCTCCGTCGTGCCGGGCGCCTCACCAAACGCCTTTGGCCACATACTTTGCAATCATTGGTGTCATGAGCTCAGCTGACCACAGTCAACGGGTTGGCACCAAGTTCTGCCTCCGCTCGTAACATGACCTCTTACTGCTTGCCACACAGGTGTTCGCGTCCTTGAAGCACCGCACAGCTGACCGACCACTATGTAGAAGCCGAAAAAGGACACGACGCTCCATACAATTTGTCCATTGAAGTTGGCAGCATTCTCGAGCATTATGTTCCACCGAAGAGAATGCGAGAGCGAAGTACATGTTGTAGCTTTTCCTTGTCATACGGAAATGACACGACGATACATAACAGGAGCGGTGTACAGAAGTACTCCATGCGAATGCATTACTTCCAGGTCCAAATAGTAGAAAAAAACATCAGAGGGAAAAAAGGCTAGCCTTACACCATACTTTTGGTGCCCAATACAAACGAGCTAGTGAGCAAGGAACATTTGATTCAGAATTTGTTCGAGTGGAAGGAAATGAATGATTTGGTGCATGTTCGATTGGAATGAAGAGAAATAATTAAAAATTATAAATTTCACGATAGTCCATGCGGAAGGGAAAATTTCCATCCGTCTCATTCGAAGGACGGAAAATAAACGATGCATTAGTCTTAGCGGAAGGAAAACACTGATGTTGCTACAAAATTTTGGCCCCCAAGCACACAAAAGTGAGCAAGGAAACCAATCCTCGGCCAAGGAATTAAATAAATACTAGGAAATTACACGTGCGTTGCAACGGGATACACGGTTAAAACACTATCGTGGCGGCAAAACTGTCATATC
>NC_057813.1:750797780-750812919 GCF_018294505.1 Triticum aestivum | reverse complement strand
TCTCTGTGTGTGTGTGTGTGTGTGTCTTTGATGGAGACAATCGCATAGCCATGGCATTGTGTTGTCGTCATGGAGATCGCACAAGCTATAGATATGGATGCATGGTTGTATACACGAATACGAAACTAATTGCCATTAGAATGAAATGTTAGTAAAAAAATTCTACCATACTTGAATAAAATAAAAAGGAAGAATCAACTAATGGGTCATGATCTCAAAAATATAAACATGCACACTTACTACGGGAGGTGCGCCAACGAAGAACATGTTGGGCATTAATGGTCCAACGACCCACAACGGCAAGAAGAAGATGCTCGTGATGAGGTAACCATCGTAGAGGTAATTAAGGAGGGCATCCCAAAAATCTTCAAACCCTAGGCACCAAACAAGTCGAGCGAGAGGCATAAAAGATCATATTCTCATGCTGGAAAAACGAAGGCATCGCTGTGCTCCAATGCCACCTAGGCCCACTGCTAATACTATCCTGGTTGTCGCTTGATCTACCGCGTGCTGCCATAAGAGAAGAACCAATGTGAGGGGACGAATAGGGTTTGCTCGGGGGACACGGTGTCATCGGTGAGATGGGAGAGAGAGGTAGAAGGAAGCAGTGGATGAGGTAATAAAAATAATCAAAACTTGTAGGAGGTGGATGGATTTCGCGTGAATATTTACTGGCCATGTGTTTATTGTGTTACGATAGAATAGGTTGATTACATTAATTGATTGCCTTATGCGTCACAAAGGAGAGATTGACTGCCATCCACGAATTGGTTGTGTTACAAAAGAATTATTGGGTTTGTCCGAGTAAACCAGGAGAGGAGAAAAACCGGGGAGGGTGGAGAAAAATCGATGGAGGAATGTATTGGGAGGAATGGCCGAAGGGGTGAGACGTAAGACGGGAGTGGGAACCTTACATGTTTTAGGTAGTAGAGATTAATACTCCATACATCTGGTGTCACACCGCCGAACCAGCATGATGCAGAGACGGTACGAAATAACAGAGTTACATTAATCTATAGTCCTGGCGTCCCTCTGCCTGAGCACTATAGCGAAGCGGGAAAAGGGGGCATGACATTCCATACATTTGTCCATTGAAGTGTCTGGCATTACACCAACATAGATGTTTGGTCGAAGATGGCACTAGTAGAAAAGGGGGCAATGGTCCAGGTCGGGTCAGCCCATTAGTCTCGGTTCAATCCAGAACCGGGACCAATGGGGGCATTGGACCCGGTTCGTGAGCCCCGGGGGCCGGACGGGCCTCGTGGGCCATTGGTCCCGGTTCGGCTGGACCTATTGGTTCCGGTTGGTGGGACGAACCGGGACCAATGCGCCTCGCTCCTGGCCCACCACCAGTGGTCCCGGTTGGTGGAGTGAACCGGGACCAAAGGCTGGCCTTTAGTCCCGGTTCGTGGCACGAACCGGGACCAATTAGTTGCCTATATCTACCCCTCGCACGAGAGCAGTTTTTCGTGGCCTGCGAGGGGAGAGCTTTGTGGTGCTCTAGCTCACCTCCTATGCACACGAGGTGTTCGATGGAATGCCCGAGCCACACTACTTAAGCTTTCTCCTCTCCAAGCTCGACCTCCAAGCTCCATTTTCCTCAATATTTGTCCAGGTTTAGCGGTCCGTCACGTCCCGTCCCCGTCTTCACCGCCGTCGATCGCCCGCGCCGATCTCGTCGCCGGCACCACCGTGGTGAGCCTCTTGTTCTTATCTTCTTTCTGAAAGGAAAAAAAATCTTACTTGTATATTTATATAGATACTTGTATAATTTTCTTACTTTTATTATTGCATCTTATATAGTGCAATGGTTTTGGTATCCGCCCCCGTTGGCCCTCGCCCTGTCTATGATTCAGATGTGGTATATATTATCTTTTCATAACTATTGGTTCATTTATTGTTTATGACAATTATGCCGACCAACATGACATAGATTTTATTTATCTAGGAGGTTGTTGAACCGGAAATTACAACCGACCCTATTTTCGAGAGGTTAAATTTAGTTGAAGAAGAAAACAATTTGTTGAAGGAAAAAATTAGAAAAATTGAGGAGGAGAAGATGATATTGGAGTTGCATGTTGCGGATGTCGTTGATGATCACAAGATCAAGATGGATGCAATGCGCTTGAAGATTAGAAAGATTAGAAAATATGCCATTCATACCGAGGCTTGGTATCATTATGCCGTTGGATCAGTTGTTACACTGGTTGCGATTATGATTGCATTTGTTTTCGCATTGAAATGTTTTACATAGTTTCAGTGTATGGGTTAAATAATTTAGATGCTCTGCAGAGCTTTATGTTGTTAGATGAGAACTATGTATGTACTTTGGTTTTAATGTGATGATGAACTTCTATTAATTTGGTCACTTAATTATCTATTCATGATGTTCTGTAATGATTTTTGACACACTTAATTATATATAATGCACGCAGATGAACCGGCAATGGATGTACGGTTCAAGACACACCTCCGAGTACATTAAGGGCGTGCATGATTTTCTCGAAATGGCTGAGGCAAACAAGCAGAATGGTTTTATGTGTTGTCCATGCCCTATATGTGGGAATACGAAGTCTTACTCTGACCGCAAAATCCTCCACACCCACCTGCTTTACAAGGGTTTCATGCCACACTATAATGTTTTGACGAGGCACGGAGAAATAGGGGTTATGATGGAAGACGGCGAAGAAGAAGAGTACGATGACAACTATGTGCCCCCTGAATACAGTGATGCTACTGAACATCAAGAGGAACCAGATGATGTGCACGATGATGCTACAACGAGCGAAGCTGCTGAAGATTAAGAGGAACCAGACGATGTGCCCGATGATGATGATCTACGCCGGGTCATTGTCGATGCAAGGACGCAATGCGAAAGTCAAAAGGAGAAGCTGAAGTTCGATCGCATGTTAGAGGACCACAAAAAAAGGTTGTACCCCAATTGCGAAGATGGCAACACAAAGCTCGGTACCGTACTGGAATTGTTGCAGTGGAAGGCAGAGAATGCTGTGCCTGACAAAGGATTTGAGAAGCTACTGAAAATATTGAAGAAGAAGCTTCCAAAGGATAACGAATTGCCCGACAGTACATATGCAGCAAAGAAGGTCGTATGCCCTCTAGGATTGGAGGTGCAGAAGATACATGCATGCCCTAATGACTGCATCCTCTTCCGCTGTGCGTACAAGGATCTGAACGCATGCCCGGCATGCGGTGCATTACGATATAAGATCAGACGAGATGACCCTGGTGATGTTGACGGCGAGCCCCCCAGGAAGAGGGTTCCTGCGGAGGTGATGTGGTATGCTCCTATAATACCACGGTTGAAACGTCTGTTCAAAAACAGAGAGCATGCCAAGTTGATGCGATGGCACAGTGAGCACCGTAATAAAGACGGGAAGTTGAGAGCACCCGCTGACGGGTCGCAGTGAAGAAAAATCGAGAGAAAGTACTAGGATGAGTTTGCAAGTGAGCCAAGGAACGTATGGTTTCCTTTAAGCGCGGATGGCATTAATCCTTTCGGGGAGCAGAGCAGCAATCACAGCACCTGGCCCGTGACTCTATGTATGTATAACCTTCCTCCTTGGATGTGCATGAAGCAGAAGTTCATTATGATGCCAGTTCTCATCCAAGGCCCTAAGCAACCCGGCAACGACATTGATGTGTACCTAAGGCCATTAGTTGAAGAACTTCTACAGCTGTGGAATGGAAATGGTGTACGTACGTGGGATGAGCACAAACAGGAGGAATTTAACCTAAAGGTGTTGTTGTTCGTGACCATCAACGATTGGCCCGCTCTTAGTAACCTTTCAGGACAGACAAACAAGGGATACCACGCATGCACGCACTGTTTACTTGACACCAATAGTATATACCTGGCAAGCTGTAGGAAGAATGTGTACCTGGGCCATCGTCGATTTCTTCCGACCAACCATCAATGTCGAAAGAAAGGCAAGCATTTCAAAGGCGAGGCAGATCACCAGAAGAAGCCCGCCATGCGTACCGGTGATCACGTACTTGCTATGGTCAATGATTTACACGTAATCTTTGGAAAGGGTCCCGGCGCACTAGCTGTTCCGAGTGACGCTGGGGGACACACACCCATGTGGAAGAAGAAATCTATATTTTGGGACCTACCCTACTGGAAAGACCTAGAGGTCCGCTCTTCGATCGACGTGATGCACGTGACGAAGAACCTTTGCATGAATCTGCTAGGCTTCTTGGGCGTGTATGGGAAGACAAAAGATACAGCTGAGGCACGGGAGGACCTACAATGTTTGCACGAAAAAGACGGCATGCCTCCAAAGCAGTATGAAGGTCCTGCCATCTATGCTCTTACCAAAGAAGAGAAGGAAATCTTCTTTGAATGCCTGCTTAGTATGAAGGTCCCGACTGGCTTCTTGTCTAATATAAAAGGAATAATAAATATGGCAGAGAAAAAGTTTCAGAACCTAAAGTCTCATGACTGCCACGTGATTATGACGCAACTGCTTCCGGTTGCATTGAGGGGGCTTCTACCGGAAAACGTCCGATTAGCCATTGTGAAGCTATGTGCATTCCTCAATGCAATCTCTCAGAAGGTGATCGATCCAGAAATCATACCAAGGCTAAGGAGTGATGTGGTGCAATGTCTTGTCAGTTTCGAGCTGGTGTTCCCACCATCCTTCTTCAATATCATGACGCACGTCCTAGTTCATCTAGTTGACGAGATTGTCATTCTGGGCCCCGTATTTCTACACAATATGTACCCCTTTGAGAGGTTCATGGGAGTCCTAAAGAAATATGTCCGTAACCGCGCTAGGCCAGAAGGAAGCATCTCCATGGGCCATCAAACAGAGGATGGCATCGGGTTTTGTGTTGACTTCATTCCTGGCCTTAAGAAGATAGGTCTCCCTAAATCACAGTATGAGGGGAGACTGACTGGAAAAGGCACGCTTGGAAGGGACTCAATAATATGCAGGGACAGATATTCTTGGTCTCAAGCACACTACACAGTTCTACAGAACTCTACCTTGGTGACCCCGTATGTCGATGAACACAAGAACAGTCTGTGCTCCAAACAGCCGGAGCAGTGCGACGACTGGATTACATGTGAACACATCAGGACTTTCAGCAGTTGGTTGGAAGCACGTATCAGAGGTGACAACACTGTTTGTGAAGAGCTGTACTTGTTGTCCAGGGGACCATCTTTGACTGTATTGATTTGGAAAGGATACGAGATAAATGGGAATACATTTTACACGATTGACCAAGATCAAAAGAGCACCAACCAAAACAGCGGTGTCCGCTTTGATGCAACAACCGAGAGGGGAAAGGACACATATTATGGTTACATAGTGGACATATGGGAACTTGACTACGGAGTAGATTTTAAGGTCCCTTTGTTTAAGTGCAAATGAGTCAATCTGTCAGGAGGCGGGGTACAGGTAGACCCACAGTACGGAATGACAACAGTGGATCTGAAAAATCTTGGGTACACTGATGAACCGTTCGTCCTAGCCAATGATGTGGCGCAGGTTATCTATGTGAAGGACATGTCTACCAGACCGAGAAAGAGAAAAGATAAGGAAGCGAATACATCATACGATGAGCCAAAGCGCCACATAGTTCTTTCGGGAAAAAGGGACATCGTGGGAGTGGAGGACAAGACAGACATGTCTGAAGATTATGAAAAGTTTCATGAAATTCCTCCCTACAAAGTCAAGGCTGACCCCAGCATCCTAATAAACGATGAAGATTATCCATGGTTACGGCGCAATAAGCAAATGACACAAGCGAAGAAAAAGTGAAGACTTTCTCCCGCAACTATTATGATGATACCATTGTTGGAAATATGCCCTAGAGGCAATAATAAATTGGTTATTATTATTATATTTCCTTGTTCATGATAATCGTTTATTATCCATGCTATAATTGTATTGATAGGAAACTCAGATACATGTGTGGATACATAGACAACACCATGTCCCTAGTAAGCCTCTGTTGACTAGCTCGTTGTTCAATAGATGGTTATGGTTTCCTAACCATGGACATTGGATGTCGTTGATAACGGGATAACATCATTAGCAGAATGATGTGATGGACAAGACCCAATCCTAAGCCTAGCACAAAGATCGTGTAGTTCGTATGCTAAAGCTTTTCTAATGTCAAGTATCATTTCCTTAGACCATGACATTGTGCAACTCCCGGATACCGTATGAATGCTTTGGGTGTACCAAACGTCACAACGTAACTAGGTGGCTATAAAGGTGCACTACAGGTATCTCCGAAAGTGTCTGTTGGGTTGGCACGAATCGAGACTGGGATTTGTCACTCCGTGTGACGGAGAGGTATCTCCGGGCCCACTCGGTAGGACATCATCATAATGTGCACAATGTGACCAAGGGGTTGATCACGGGATGATGTGTTACGGAACGAGTAAAGAGATTGAACAAGGTATTGGTATACCGATGATCGAATCTCGGGCAAGTACTATACCGCTAGACAAACGGAATTGTATACGGGATTGATTGAGTCCTTGACATCGTGGTTCATCCGATGAGATCATCGTGGAACATGTGGGAGCCAACATGGGTATCCAAATCCCGCTGTTGGTTATTGGCCGGAGAGTTGTCTCGGTCATGTCTGCATGGTTCCCGAACCCGTAGGGTCTACACACTTAAGGTTCGATGACGCTAGGGTTATAAAGGAAGTTTGTATGTGGTTACCGAATGTTGTTCGGAGTCCCGTATGAGATCCCGGACGTCACGAGGAGTTCCGGAATGGTCCAGAGGTAAAGACTTATATATGGGAAGTCTTATTTTGGTCGCCGGAAAAGTTTCGCACTTTATCGGTATTGTACCGGGAGTGCCGAAAGGGGTCCGGGGGTCCACCAGGGGGGTCCACCTGCCCCGGGGGGGGGCACATAGGCTGTAGGGGGTGCACCTTGGCCTATATGGGCCAAGGGCACCAGCCCCAAGAGGCCCATGCGCCAAGATATAAGAAAAAGGGGAGAGTCCTCAAAGGGGAAGGCACCTCCGAGTTGCCTTGGGGAGGACGGACTCCTCCCCCCCCCTGGCCGCACCTCTTCCTTGGAGGAAGGGGCAAGGCTGCGCCTCCCCCCTCTCTCTTGCCCCTATATAAAGGGAGGGGAGGGAAGGGCAGCCGCACCTGAAGCCCTGGCGCCTCCCTCCCTCCCGTGACACCTCCTCCTCTCCCGCAGGTGCTTGGCGAAGCCCTGCAGGATTGCCACGCTCCTCCACCACCACCACGCCGTTGTGCTGCAGCTGGATGGAGTCTTCCTCAACCTCTCCCTCCCTCCTTGCTGGATCAAGGCGTGGGAGACGTCACTGGGCTGTACGTGTGTTGAACGCGGAGGTGCCGTCCGTTCAGCACTAGGATCTCCGGTGATTTGGATCACGACGAGTACGACTCCTTCAACCCCGTTCTCTTGAACGCTTCCGCTTAGCGATCTACAAGGGTATGTAGATGCACTCTCCTCCCCTCTTTGGTGGTTTCTCCTTAGATAGATCTTGGTGACACGTAGGAAAATTTTGAATTTCTGCTACGTTCCCCAACAGTGGCATCATGAGCTAGGTCTATTGCGTAGATTCTTTGCACGAGTAGAACACAAAATAGTTGTGGGCGTTGATTTTGTTCAATATGCTTACCGTTACTAGTCCAATCTTGTTTCGACGGTATTGTGGGATGAAGCGGCCCGGACCGACCTTACACGTACACTTACGTGAGACAGGTTCCACCGACTGACATGCACTTGGTGCATAAGGTGGCTAGCGGGTGCCAGTCTCTCCCACTTTAGTCGGAACGGATTCGATGAAATGGGTCCTTATGAAGGGTAAATAGCAATTGGCATATCACGTTGTGGTTTTGCGTAGGTAAGAAACGTTCTTGCTAGAAACCCATAGCAGCCACGTAAAACATGCAAACAACAATTAGAGGACGTCTAACTTGTTTTTGCAGGGTATGCTATGTGATGTGATATGGCCAAGAAGAATGTGATGAATGATATGTGATGTATGAGATTGATCATGTTCTTGTAATAAGAATCACAACTTGCGTGTCGATGAGTATGACAACCGGCAGGAGCCATAGGAGTTGTCTTTATTTATTGTATGACATGCGTGTCATTATACAATGCCATGTAATTACTTTACTTTATTGCTAACCGGTAGCCATAGTAGTAGAAGTAATAGTTGGCGAGACAACTTCATGAATACACGATGATGGAGATCATGATGATGGAGATCATGGTGTCATGTCGGTGACGATGATGATCATGGAGCCCCGAAGATGGAGATCAAAAGGAGCAAAATGATATTGGCCATATAATGTCACTATTTGATTGCATGTGATGTTTATCATGTTTATGCATCTTATTTGCTTAGAACGACGGTAGTAAATAAGATGATCCCTCATTAAAATTTCAAGAAAGTGTTCCCCCTAACTGTGCACCGTTGCGAAAGTTCGTCGTTTCTAAGCACGACGTGATGATCGGGTGTGATGGATTCTTACGTTCACATACAACGGGTGTAAGACAGATTTACACGTGCGAAACACTTAGGTTGACTTGATGAGCCTAGCATGTACAAACATGGCCTCGGAACACAAGAGACCGAAAGGTCGAGCATGAGTCTTATAGTAGATACGATCAACATGAAGATGTTCACCGATGATGACTAGTCCGTCTCACATGATGATCGGACACGGCCTAGTTGACTCGGATCATGTAATCACTTAGATGACTAGAGGGATGTCTATCTGAGTGGGAGTTCATAAGATGAACTTAATTATCCTGAACATAGTCAAAAGATCTTTGCAAATTATGTCGTATGCTCGCGCTTTAGTTCCACTGTTTAGATATGTTCCTAGAGAAAATATAGTTGAAAGTTGACAGTAGCGATTATGCGGACGGTAGAAAGTTTATGTCCTTAATGCACCGCTCAGTGTGCTGAACCCCAAACGTCGTTTGTGGATGTTGCGAACATCGTACATACACGTTTTGATAACTACGTGATAGTTCAATTAAACGGTTTAGAGTAGAGGCACCAAAGACGTTTTCGAAACGTCGCGGAACATATGACATGTTTCGAGGGCTGAAATTGGGATTTCAGGCTCGTGCCCACGTCAAGAGGTATGAGACCTCCAATGATTTTCTTAGCCTGCAAACTAAGGGAGAAAAGCTCAATCGTTGAGCTTGTGCTCAGATTGTCTGAGTGCAACAATCACTTGAATCGAGTGGGAGTTGATCTTCCAGACGAGATAGTGATGTTTCTCCAAAGTCATTGCCACCAAGCTGCTAGAGCTTCGTGATGAACTATAACATATCAAGGATAGAGATGATGATCCTTGAGGTATTCGCGTTGTTTGACACCGCGAAAGTAGAAATCAAGAAGGAGCATCAATTGTTGATGGTTAATGAAACCACTAGTTTCAAGAAGGGCAAGGGCAAGAAGGGATACTTCATGAAACGGCAAATCAGCTGCTGCTCTAGTGAAGAAACCAAAAGTTGAACCCAAACCCGAGACTAAGTGCTTCTGTGATAAAGGGAACAGTCACTAGAGCGGAATTACCCTAGATACTTCGTAGATGAGAAGGCTGGCAAGGTCGATAGAAGTATATTGGATATACATTATGTTAATGTGTACTTTGCTAGTACTCCTAGTAGCACCAGGGTATTAAGATACCGGTTCGGTTGCTAAGTGTTAGTAACTCGAAATAAAAGAGCTACGAAATAAACGGAGACTAGCTAAAGGTGAGCTGACGATATGTGTTGGAAGTGTTTCCAAGTTTGATGTGATCAAACATCGCACGCTCCCTCTACCATCAAGATTAGTATTAAACCTGAATAATTGTAATTTGGTGTTTGCGTTGAGCATAGACATGATTGGATTATGTCTATCGCAATACGGTTATTCACTTAAGGAGAATAATGGTTACTCTATTTATTTGAATAATACCTTCAATGGTCTTGCACCTAAAGGAATGGTTTATTGAATCTCGATCGTAGTGATACACATTTTCAAGCCAAAAGATATAAGATAGTAATGATAGTACCACTTACTTGTGGCACTGCCATGTAAGTCATATTGGTATAATATGCATGAAGAAGCTCCATGTTGATGGATCTTTGGACTCACTCGTTTTTTGAAAAGTTTGAGACATGCGAACCACGTCTATTGGTGTATACGCATGAAGAAACTCCAAGAAGATGGATCGTTTGGACTCACTTGATTTTGAATCACTTGAGATATGCAAATCATACCACATGGGCAAGATGACTGAAAAGCCTTGTTTTTCAGTAAAATGGAACAAGATAGCAACTTGTTGGAAGTAACACATTTTGATGTGTGCAGTCCAATGAGTGCTGAGGCATGCAGTGAATATCGTTATGTTCTTACTTCACAGATGATTCGAGTAGATGTTGAGTATATTTACTTGATGAAACACAAGTCTGAATTATTGAATGGTTCAAGTAATTTCAGAGTGAAGTTTAAGATCTTCATGACAAGAGGATAGAATGTCTATGATATGATCATAGAGATGAATATCTGAGTTACGAGTTTTGGCACACAATTAAGACATTGTGGAAATTGTTTCACAATTAATACCGCCTGGAACACCATAGTGTGATGGTGTGTCCGGACATCATAGTAGCACCCTATTGGATATGGTGCGTACCTTGATGTCTCTTATCGAATTACCACTATCGTTCATGGGTTAGGCGTTAGAGACAACCGCACTCACTTTGATAGGGTACCACGTAATTCCGTTGAGACGACACCGTTTGCACTGTGGTTTGGAGAAACCTAAGTTGTCGTTTCTTAAAGGTTTGGGGCTGCGACGCTTATGTGAAAAAGTTTCAGGTTGATAAGCTCGAATCCAAAGCAGATAAAATGCATCTTCATAGGACACCCAAAACAGTTGGGTATACCTCCTAATTCAGATCGAAAAGCAATAGGGATTGTTTCTTGAATCGGGTCCTTTCTCGAGGAAAGGTTTGTCTCGAAAATTGAGTGGGAGGATGGTGGAGACTTGATGAGGTTATTGAACCGTCACTTCAACAAGTGTGTAGCAGGGCACAGGAAGTTGTTCCTGTGGCGCCTACACCAATTGAAGTAGAAGCTTATGATAGTGATCATGAAGTTTTTGGATCAAGTCACTATCGTACCTCGTAGGGTGACAAGGATACGTACTACTTCAGAGTGGTACAGTAATCCTGTCTTGAAGGTCATGTTGCTAGACAACAATGAACCTATGAGCTATGGAGAAGTGATGGTGGGCCCAAATTCCGACAAATGGTTAGAAGCCATAAAATCCGAGAAAGGATCCATGACTTTGGAAGAAATACTTGATGGTCGTAAGGCCATTGGGTACAGATGGATTTTAAAAGGAAGACAGACAATGATGGTAAGAATCACCATTAAGAAAGCTCGACTTGTTGTTAAGATGTTTTCCGACAAGTTCAAGGAGTTGACTACGGTGAGGCTTTCTCACTCGTAGCGATGCTAAGAGTCTGTTGGAATTGGATTAGCAGTTACTGCATTATTTATGAAATCTTGCATATAGGATGTCAAGACATTGTTTCCTTGACAGTTTTTCTTGAGGAAAGGTTGTATGTGATACAACCAGAAGGTCTTTGACAATCCTGAAAGACGCTAACAAATATGCAAAGCTCCAACAATCCTTCTAAGAACTGGAGTAAGCATCTCGGAGTTGGAATGTACACTTTGATGAGATGATCAAAGATTTTGGGTGTGTACAAAGTTTATGAGAAACTTGTATTTCCAAAGAAGTGAGTGGGAGCACTATAGAATTTCTGATGAGTATATGTCGTTGACATATTGATGATCAGAAATGATGTAGAATTTTCTAGAAAGCATATAGGTTTATTTGAAAAGTGTTTTTCATTGGGAAACCTGGATTAGGCTACTTGAACAATAAGCATCAAGATCTATAAGATAGATCAAAATGCTTAATAATACTTTCAAATGAGCACATACCTTGACATGATCTTGAAGGTGTTCAAGATGGATCAGTCACAGAAGGAGTTCTTGCCTGAGATGTAAGGTATGAAGTTAAGACTTAAAGCTCAACCACGGCAGAAAAGAGAGAAAGGACGAAGGTCGTCCCCTATGCGTCAGACATAGGCTCTATAGTATGCTATGCTGTGTACCGCACCGGAAGTGTGCCTTGCCATGAGTCAGTCAAGGGGTACAAGAATGATCCAGGAATGGCTCATTGGACAGCGGTCAAAATTGTCCTTGGAGTAAATAAGGACATGTTTCTCGATTATGGAGGTGATAAAGAGTTCGGCGTAAAGGGTTATGTCGATGCAAGCTTTAACACCTTTCCGAATGACTCTGAGTAGCAAAACAGATACGTATAGTGGAGCAACCATTTGGAAAGGCTCCAAGTTGAGCGTGGAAGCAGCATTTACAATATGACCTAGAGATTTGCGAAGTACATACGGATCTGAATGTTGCAGATCCGTTGACTAAAACCTCTCTCACAAGCAAAACATGATCAAACCCCAGAACTCATTGAGTCTTAATCACATGATGATGTGAACTAGTTTAGTGACACTAGTAAACTCTTTCGATGTTGGTCACATGGCGATGTGACCTGTGAGTGTTAATCACATGGCGATGTGAACTAGATTATTGACTCTAGTGCAAGTGGGAGACTGTTGGAAATATGCCCTAGAGGCAATAATAAATTGGTTATTATTATTATATTTCCTTGTTCATGATAATCGTTTATTATCCATGCTATAATTGTATTGATAGGAAACTCAGATACATGTGTGGATACATAGACAACACCATGTCCCTAGTAAGCCTCTGTTGACTAGCTCGTTGATCAATAGATGGTTATGGTTTCCTAACCATGGACATTGGATGTCGTTGATAACGGGATCACATCATTAGCAGAATGATGTGATGGACAAGACCCAATCCTAAGCCTAGCACAAAGATCATGTAGTTCGTATGCTAAAGCTTTTCTAATGTCAAGTATCATTTCCTTAGACCATGAGATTGTGCAACTCCCGGATACCGTAGGAATGCTTTGGGTGTACCAAACGTCACAACGTAACTGGGTGGCTATAAAGGTGCACTACAGGTATCTCCGAAAGTGTCTGTTGGGTTGGCACGAATCGAGACTGGGATTTGTCACTCCGTGTGACGGAGAGGTATCTCTGGGCCCACTCGGTAGGACATCATCATAATGTGCACAATGTGACCAAGGGGTTGATCACGGGATGATGTGTTACGGAACGAGTAAAGAGACTTGCCGGTAACGAGATTGAACAAGGTATTGGTATACCGACGATCGAATCTCGGGCAAGTACTATACCGCCAGACAAAGGGAATTGTATATGGGATTGATTGAGTCCTTGACATCGTGGTTCATCCAATGAGATCATCGTGGAACATGTGGGAGCCAACATGGGTATCCAGATCCCGCTGTTGGTTATTGGCCGGAGAGTTGTCTCGGTCATGTCTGCATGGTTCCCGAACCCGTAGGGTCTACACACTTAAGGTTCGATGACGCTAGGGTTATAAAGGAAGTTTGTATGTGGTTACCGAATGTTGTTCGGAATCCCGGATGAGATCCCGGACGTCACGAGGAGTTCCAGAATGGTCCGGAGGTAAAGATTTATATATGGGAAGTCTTATTTTGGTCGCTGGAAAAGTTCCGCACTTTATCGGTATTGTACCGGGAGTGCCGAAAGGGGTCCGGGGTTCCACCGGGGGGGTCCACCTGCCCCGGGGGCCACATAGGCTGTAGGGGGTGCGCCTTGGCCTATATGGGCCAAGGGCACCAGCCCCAAGAGGCCCATGCGCCAAGATATAAGAAAAAGGGGAGAGTCCTCAAAGGGGAAGGCACCTCCGAGGTGCCTTGGGGAGGATGGACTCCTCCCCCCCCCCTTGGCCGCACCTCTTCCTTGGAGGAAGGGGCAAGGCTGCGCCTCCCCCCTCTCTCTTGCCCCTATATAAAGGGAGGGGAGGGAAGGGCAGCCGCACCTGAAGCCCTGGCGCCTCCCTCCCTCCCGTGAGACCTCCTCCTCTCCCGCAGGTGCTTGGCGAAGCCCTGCAGGATTGCCACGCTCCTCCACCACCACCACGCCGTTGTGCTGCTGCTGGATGGAGTCTTCCTCAACCTCTCCCTCCCTCCTTGCTGGATCAAGGCGTGGGAGACGTCACCGGGCTGTACGTGTGTTGAACGCGGAGGTGTCGTCCGTTCGGCACTAGGATCTCCGGTGATTTGGATCACGACGAGTACGACTCCTTCAACCCCGTTCTCCTGAACGCTTCCACTTAGCGATCTACAAGGGTATGTAGATGCACTCTCCTTCCCCTCGTTGCTAGTTTCTCCTTAGATAGATCTTGGTGACACGTAGGAAAATTTTGAATTTCTGCTACGTTCCCCAACAACCATGCCAACTTTGTAACTAACGAGTATGATACCATTGTCCGTTTTGTAGATGCACATGCTATGTGGGTCAACTTATGATACCATGCCAACTTTCAACTTTTTCAGGGTTCATTTGAAATGCTTTAATGTCTTATGGTTCGGCCCTCGTAATAATTAAAAATAGCAACAATAAGTATTTTGTTGTAAGTAGAAACAAAATAAAATAAATAAAGCAAGAAAGAAAACAAAAAAACAAAAAAAGTGTTTTAAAATTTTAAAACTAATGGCACTAACAAAAAGTTTATAATTTTCCTCAAACTAAAAGCAAAAACAATTAAAAAATAAAGCAAAAAACAAAAGAAAATAAATAATGCAGAAAACAAAAGAAAAAAATTGGAAAATAAATAAATATAGCAACAATAAGTAAAGAAAACAAAAAACAAAAAAAATGCCTCCTACTGGGCCCCCACAGCCTGAATACGACTAGAAACCCTACTATGGGACAGGATTCAGGCCCGCAGTAGGCCCAGAAGGCCCATCAGGCAAAGCAATAGCAAGTAGGCCCGAAAGCCTGCGGTGGAGAGGAGCTCGAGAGGGGTGCGGCAGTGGGGCTTATAAACCACTGCACGCCCCTCTCAACTAGCGAGGTGGGACTAAACTTTGGCCCCGAGGCGGGCAGCACAGTGGCCTTTGGTCCCGGTTGGTGGCACCAACCGGGACTAAAGGG
>NC_057813.1:750791604-750796990 GCF_018294505.1 Triticum aestivum | reverse complement strand
TGGCGCCCTTTCCTCTTACTTTTTTGTGCATTTTATGTATATGTTCTCTGTGTATATATGTATATGTTCTCTGTGTATATATGTTCATATATGCAAAAGTTAGATTTTAGAAAAACTTTATATATGCAAAAGTTTATATCTGCAAAAATTTATACATATATGTATGTATAGATGTATGTATGTGGATACATGAGGGGGGTCGATAGATATACCCCCTCTCCGATAGCATTTTTGTGCATTTTAGGTTAGTGTATATATATGTTGATGTATATATGCAAAAGATAGATTTTTAGAAAAAATACTATTTTTTCTGTTGATGATATGATGATGTTTTTTTTTCATATATGTATTATTTTTAAGTTGTTAGTAGATATGATTCTAGGTTAGTGCATTTTAGGTTAGTGTAGAGTAGAAATTTAAAGTAAAATAGGGAAAAGGAAGAAAAGTGGAAGAAGGAAGAAGGAAGAAAGAAGAAGAAAAAGAATGAGAGGAAAAAGGAAAATAAGAAGATGAAGAAGAGGAGAGGAAGAAGAGGAGAAATAAATAAGAAGAGGAAAAAGGAAGAAAAAGAAGAGGAGAAGAAGAAAAAATAGAAAAAAAAAATCTATTTTTTCTTCTTCTCCTCTATTCCTTTCATCTTCTCCTCTTTTGTTTTTCTTCTTCTTCTTCCTTCTTCCTTCTTCCTCTGTTCTTCCTTTTCCTTAACTATTTTCCTTTCTCGTCGTTGTCGCGTCGTTCTCGATATAACCCCCTCAAGATAACTTCGACATGAGGGGCGGTCGATATATATACCCCCCCCCTCGGCCCTCTCGCTCGACCAAAACTCTCGAGGACACCCAAACCCTAGAGAGAAAACGATGTTGGTCTCCTACCCCCTCCCGCCGCGCCCCTACCCGACAAATTAACTCTCTCGAGGCCACCCAACAAATTTACCAAGTTAAAAGAGCGTTGTCGTCAAGGCCACCCCAAACCTTTGAAGCGTTGTTGTGTCGAGGCGACCCCAAACCCTAGAGAAGCAGCGTCGAGGCCACTAACATGATTCCTTATTGTGATTAGCTGGCTAGTTCTACGTTTGCCACTAATATATATATATATATATATATATGTATATATATATGTATATATATCCATCTGTACCATGTTTGAATAATAATTGACATGTTGTAAACATTTGCAGAAACTATGGAGCACTGCCGAGACGAAGAAACAGAAGCGATATTGAGGGACATAATCGCAAATGGAAGGGATGAAGTTGCGTCATTTCTCGTCGACACCGTTGGTCAGATGGAAGAACAGGGTGAAGAACAGGGCTATGTTCATGATGGCTTCGGCCCATTAATGCCGGTACAAGAACAGGACTATGTTCATGATGGCTCCGGTGACACAATGGAGGTACAAGAAGGAGACCGTGCTGACTGCTCCGGTGACCGAACCGAGCCCGGCCAGGTATATATATATTTGTTAAGCCCGTGCTGACTAGTTAATTGATGCTTCCATTGTTTTGGTATATGTACACATATTAATTACTCTCGTCTTTCTTACTTATAATTTCTAGCCCTCCGGATCGAGCACAACTTCGGTAAGGAGACGAGGCTCAAAGAAAAAGTTGAGCTCGGATGAAAAGTTTGAGATCATAGAAATCGCGCCCGACGGCGAACCGATTGAACCCATCCGGACAAGGAAGGCATTTTCTGCTTAGTGCGGGGTTCTTGTTAGGGAGAAGATCCCGATCAGCATCCAGCAATGGTATAAGCCGAAGGAGGAAGACCCTGAGGTGTCTTAAGTCAATGATATGCAGAAGGAATATCTTTGGACTGAGCTGAAGGCAAATTTCACCCTACCGCCAGAGGAGGATCCGGAGAAGCCAGTTAAAGAGGAATTAATCAAGTATTGTGCTCTTAAGAAGATGGCAACCCTAATGAGGAGGTGGAGGAAAGAGCTGAACCAGTTTGTCAAAATAAAAAGGCACCAGAATTCATCGGCAAATATGAGAAGATCAAAGATCACTGGCCCGCATTTGTGGCCCACAAGACATCGGAAAAGAGTAAGAAGATGTCGGAGACAAACAAGAAAAATGCTGCAAAGAAGATGCTTCACCATCGCACGGAGTCAGGTGGCTACCTGCAAGCCTGGCTTAAGTGGTCCAAGGCTGAGAATGATCTGCTTGAAAAAGGGATCGAACCAGAGTAATGAGATGGCCAGATCGTTGCCGGACTTGGTTCTTCGGGTCTGGCAGAACCTTGGACCCTGTAACAGGGTTTTGCCAGTGGACGGACGAGCAACTAGAAATACCAGTCAAGAACCTTCGACACTATATCGATGCAGCGCAGTGAGGGACGTTCCTTCCAAACAGGGATAAGGACGAGCTCACAATGGCCCTTGGGAATCCTGAGCACCCTGGACGGACACGAGGCACGCCAGGCTCCATTCCGTGGAAGGTTGGTTTTCCGGACGCAGGGGGTTACAAAACCCACGAGAGGAGGAAGAAACTGGAGCAGGACCAACTGCAGGCGCTGCACGAAAGGGTAATGGGGCTAGAGGATCGAGAAGAGGAAAGAGAAGCAGCAGATCGCAGCAAACGACCTGCCGAAGCTTCCCCCGAAGCTACCCCGCCATCTCAGCGGAGAAGCAGCGTGGCTTCCACCAAGCTGCTTCAGCAGGAGCATGTCTTGACGGCTCCTGCCAGCTATCCCGTGGATGGTATCACGGAGTCTCAAAATTGCCACATTATGGCGCGATGGATGAATTTGAAGGTCAAGGCGGCTGTTGGCCAAGTTTATCCTAGTGGACCCGGCACAACTTATCACTGCCAGCCGATTCCAGAAGGATATGCTAAGGTGATGGTGGATGAAATAATAGAGGGATTTGAGGACCTCCCGCTTGAGCACCCTACCGATGAAGGGGAGACTAGGCTGGGTTGTGCTCTAAAGACTCCATGCCTATGGAAGAAGGAGCTCATCAACCTTCTGAACTGGACGCCTCCGCCTCCTCCTCCTGCTCCGGCGAGTCAGGGCACTCCGCCTCCTCCACCGCCTCCTCCTCCGGCGAGTGACGATCAGGGCACGCGTGGCGGCACTCCGCCTCCTTCTCCGGCGCATGGCAGCACTCCGCCTCCTTCTCCGCCTGTGCCGGCGCTCCCGAGTAGCCAGCAACATCCTCCTTCTCCGCCTCGCCAGCAAAGGGCAGAAGAGACCCGCCGCCGCCCTGGCTGCTCCAGCGCGTCGTACTCCTTCTCCTCCGCCTCGTAAGCAAGCACGAAAGAAGACAGATGCCGCAGCCGCTCCGTCTACTCCGGCATCTAGCAGCACAACCAGAGGCGGGAGGCAATACAAATACGGTCCATCATCTCTCAAGCCTCTAGAGAAGTTACCGTACGAGAGGTCCGAGGAGGAAAACGATATGATTGTGCGGACCCACGTGAAGGAGTTCTTTGAAGGGGTGAAAGCAAAGAGACATCCACCTCCGGAGGAGAAGGTATATCCGGTGAAAGCAAAGCACACTATCGATGCCCTGAGGAAACCACCAAAGTCTCCGCCGAGAACCAACTATGAGCGCATTACTGAACAGACATATCTCCAAGCCCAGCGGTCGGGAACTACTGTCAGTGCTAAAAGGTCAAAAGAACGAGCAAAGGGGGAAAAATTGCCCAGCTCGGCGAACAAGCATAGCAATCGTGCCCCCCGCTCAATGTGTCTAATGCTCCGGGGACGGTGGCCGGTTATGGCAATCTTGACGATTACCTGCCTGACGATGCACTTCCTAATTTCTTGGAGGTGGACGAACACAGATACGAGTACGGGAAGCCTCTCGTCAAAGATGAAAAATCTCTGACAACAATGATGCGAAGATTCCATAATTGGTACATGGAAACCTGCAGAGTGTCTGAGGGTAAGAATGCTTTGTATCTGCATATGAAAGAGGAGCACGATCTCGTTGCAAATGATCTGTTGACTGTTCCATTTGATGAGTTCTTCGCGTTCTTCAATCAAAAGGACCTCGATAAACTAATGGTCTTTTGCTACTGTCTGTAAGTACTATTTCTGTCATTAAGTCTCTATATATAGCTCGGCTCTTTCATTTCATGTATTTATAATTAATTATCCTCAATATATTATGCAGATTGAAGATCGTCGAGTGCAAAAAACAAGAAATTTATGATATTGGGTTCAT
The DNA here is from genome assembly GCF_018294505.1 of Triticum aestivum. Taxonomy (NCBI): domain Eukaryota; kingdom Viridiplantae; phylum Streptophyta; class Magnoliopsida; order Poales; family Poaceae; genus Triticum; species Triticum aestivum. The sequence goes on along the minus strand of NC_057813.1, from coordinate 750,792,820 downwards.
TAACACAAATATCATAGATGAATTTCTGGTTAAAAAGGACATCAAAGAGGCCGAGGACAACGTGCTACAATCATTGATAAAAAATCAAAACAAAGATACCATACTCTTTCCTTACAACGGCAAGTGAGTGCTACTGTCGTGTGCATATTTGGTTTCGCTTATTACTCGAGCGAGGTTATAGTAATGTAATTGATGAGTTATGCATGCGTGCGCAGGTTGCACTATATTCTTCTAGAGATTAAGCTTGAGCGTGGACTAGTAATCGTCTTAGACTCGAGACGGAAAGATCACAAATCCTATGCGGACATGACTGAAATGCTCAGCAAGTAAGTCCGATCGATCATTATCGCACCATATCGGCAACTTTTTGTTCATTTCCTGATATCTCAAGTAATAATAATTATTTTCTTTGTCTTGCAGGGTTTGGAAACAGTTCACCGCAGAAGCTCCGGGACTGCCGAAGGAGCTGCGATATACATACCCGAAAGTAAGCACTACTGGCTAGCTAGTTGCGCGCATCTCCCGTTGATTCTATAGCTATACTTTCATCAATGCCATTTATAATGCTTCATTATCAGTTTGATTGACCTCTATTTCTCGTAAAGTGCTTGTGGCAGGAAGATGGGAATGATTTCTGTGGATACTACGTGTGCGACGCGACTTTGAAAAACAAGCGGGGCTACTCTCAAAGACAATATGAAGTGCGTAAGCAATAATATTCACAATTTCATTTTGTTACACCATCATTTCTGTTGAGTTTCATTCATATATATGTATTAATTAACCCCCTTCTTCAAATTAGACGTGGCAGATGCGGAATGAACTCCTAGAACCAGATCGCATGAAAGCAATTCAAGAGGAATTGGCGGGATTCTTTCTTGACCACGTCATCAATAAAGCCGGAGAATACCATGTGGAAATTGATTTCAATTGCTAGGGGATTGTAATTATAAGAGATCTTATACATATTGTACATGCATGTATGTAGCCAGTAGCGTCAGATACTTGTTGTTCGATCAATCTCTCGGAGAAGGAGAGAGGTCGATCGATCACTTCTCTCGGTATGCATGAACTTCTGTACTGAATGGTTCTCTCGATCACTTATGTATATATAGTACGTAGAGTCGACCAAGCACGGACATAAGAGAGGGCACTTCTCTCTATTAATTAGCTAGCTAACACAATATATGAAACACGTAAATTAACCCCCCAAAAA
>NC_057813.1:750786500-750791396 GCF_018294505.1 Triticum aestivum | reverse complement strand
ATAACAAAAACCTCAACCAATGGAATGCTGACGCGTGGATGCTTTTTGGTCCCGGTTGGTGCCACCAAACGGGACCAAAGGACCCCTGACTGGGCTCGGCGCACAGGGCCACGTGGAGGCACATTGGTCCCGGTTCTTGTTTGAACCGGGACTAATGGGTGGAGGTATTAGTAACGGCCCATTAGTCCCGGTTCATGAACCGGGACTAAAGGCCCTTACGAACCGGGACTATTAGGTGTTTTTCTACTAGTGTGGTATGAGATAGAACATCATATGGCAACTTTTCATGTCATAGGAAAATGACCCTGCGGTGTATGACCAACTTGGCCCTATGGAGGGAGGGAAGTGGTGGAGAGAAGTACTCCGGGCAGATTTGTTTCTTTTTCTTGAAGCTAGAGAAAAGACGACGTGGCCATATACTTTTGGCGCCCAACACACACAATCTTTAGAGCAAATAAATGATGAGTCGGAGCTAGAACAAGTGGTAGGAAATAAATGGTTTGGTGCCGGTCGGAGTGGAAGGAAGAGGAAAAATATGGGAAAAAAATAAAAATCTTTATTTACACTAGTCCATGTTGAAGGGGAAATTTGCAGGTCACACGAATAATGTGTAAGTAAGAGAGAAAAGATTTTGGTCGACTCAAATAGAATGAACCAAGGCAAAAGAGAAACGGCATCAAAATGCAAAAAAGACTTAAATCGCTCCGCACTTCTAGCCCCCAAAAGTTGAATCAACGGATAGAAATTGCAACATATAGTCTTCACAATAAACATTCGAACAAGGATGAACGAATGAATTCCAAAGCAAACGTCACACGTCCATTAAGGTGAGAAGCCACTTGATAAGAGATTGATGAATGAAATAAACAAGGTACAACTGGAACAAATAAGTGGTAACGATTACCCAATCACAAACCAAATATCTGCGGGAAGAAAAGCTAGAGCTACTTGAATCCCACCTATAAACTCCCGAAACTTTCTGGTTATGCAATCAGGTGTTGGGGATACAGGGGAAGCAATATATCTCACCCAAACTAACAATCCCTACATCCAGTTGGATCCATCCGTCAACACATAACCAAGAAACCTTCGGAAATCGTACCTCAACCTTTGAAAAGCATCCATTATATGAGTTATGGCAATACTCCCGAACTCCCGCCCCAGTACTGGGTGGCGTCGAGGTTATCTCACCAACAACTACATAAAAGAGATTTTCGATGTCGACAAAACTCAGGTATTCCAGAACTGCAACGATAAAATTGTGACGACAACACCTCAGAGCTCAACTCCCCGGGTCAAAGCCACATAATAGACAGGAGGCACCAAGAACAATGTTCTCGTCACAAAACCATCGAAACGATTCCAAGATACCCGCGTGATCCTAAAAAAATTTAGTGAAATTTGAGAAGAGGAAAGTCAAAACATCTACGTCAGGAGACCTCACCAGAGCGACGAAGGGACTGAGGAGTAAAAAGAATCCTACTCTCCGATATATATAATCCTAAGACTCAAAACATTTTTGTTCTAGACTCAACATCGCCAGCAAACAATCAAGCAGGGGGCTCCTAAGTCGGGGCTGGCTCTGATTACCAACTTGTAACACCCACGATGCGGCTATATCTCCCACGTGTCGAAGCACGACTTAGAGGCATAACCGCATGGTGGTTTTGTCGCAAGAAGGGTCATCTTCACACAATCCCATGTAATGAACAAGAATGGGATAAAGAGAGTTGGCTTACAATCGCCACTTCACACAATACATAATTAAGATCATACATCATTCAAATACACTCATAGACCGGCTACGGTCAAATTCAAATGAAAAGAAGACAACCCCAAATGCTAGATCCCCGATCGTCCCGACTGGGCACCTCTACTGATCATCTGGAAACGATACATAGTAACGGCCAAGGTCCTCGTCAAACTCCCACTTGAGCTCGGTTGCGCCATCTGCGTTGGTATCCACGGCACCTGCATCTGTTTTGGTAGAATCTGTGAGTCACGATGACTCGGCAATCTCACACCCGCGAGATCAAGACTATTTAAGCTCATAGGTAGGAAAAGGGGTAATATGGTGGAGTTGCGGCAAGCACTAAGCATATATGGTGGCTAACATACGCAAGTGAGAGCGAGAAGAGAAGTAACGCAACGGTCGAGAAGCTAGAAGCGATCAAGAAGTGATCCTGAAACTACTTACATCAAGCATAACACAAACCGTGTTCACTTCCCGGACTCCGCCGAGAAGAGATCATCACGGCTACACGCACAGTTGATGCATTTTAAAGAAGTCAAGTGTCAAGTTATCTACAACCGGACATTAACAAATTCCCATCTGCCTCATAACTGCGGGCACGGATTTCCAAAGATAATATACCCTGCAGGGGTGTCCCAACTTAGCCCATCACAAGCTCTCACGGTTAACGAACGATATACCTTCTCCCGGGAAGACCCAATCAGCCTCGGAATCCCGGTTCGCAAAACATTTCGACAATGGTAAAACAAGACCAGCAAGACCACCCGACTGTGCCGATAAATCCCGATAGGAGCTGCACATATCTCATTCTCAGGGCACACCGGATGAGACAGGCTACGAGTAAAACCAGACTTCGAGTTTCCCTGAGGTGGCCCCGCAGGCGGCTTGGTTCGGACCAACACTCGAAGGAGCACTGGCCCGGGGGGGTCTAAAATAAAGATGACCCTCGGGCTCGCGAAAACCCAAGGGAAAAGGTCTTAGATGGCAAATGGTAAAACCAAGTGTGGGCCTTGCTGGAGGAGTTTTATTCAAAGCGAACTGTTAAGGGGTCCCATAAATCACCCAACCGTGTAAGGAAAACGCAAAATCAAGGAACATAACACTGGTATGACGGAAACTAGGGCGGCAAGAGTGGAACAAGTCACCAGGCATAAGGCCGAGCCTTCCACCCTTTACCAAGTATATAAGGTGCATTAATTAAACAGGAGATATTGTGATATCCCAAAATATCCATGTTCCGACCAGGAACAAACTTCATCTTCACCTGCAACTAACAACGCTATAAGAGGGGCTGAGCAAAAGCGGTGACATAGCCAAACAACGGTTTGCTAGGATAGGATGGTTAGAGGTTTGACATGGCAATAGGGAGGCATGATAAACAATGGCAGGTAGAGCTAACATAGCGATAGAGCGAGTACTAGCAAGCAAAGATAGAAGTGATATCGAAGGTATGGTCATCTTGCCTGCGAGGTTCTCAGAGTTGTCGAAGGCTTGATCCTCGTTAGCGTACTTAACAGGTTCCTCGTTCACGTACTCGTCTTCCGGCTCTACCCAAAGCAAGAACACAAGCAAAGGAACCACAATAAATCACGGTGCAATGCACAAGCAACATGATGCAATACATGACATGATATGCGAGATGTGATATGCAATGCATATGCGTGCTCCGGGCGGAAAAGGATGAACAAGGCATCAACTTGGCAAACCAATTATGTCGCTGGAAAGACGAGATGATTTCGATTGAAATCGATATAAGGGTCACCGGGAACGGATGCACGGTTTGCAAATGGCAAGCAAAACGAGAATGGCACAAAGCTGCGATTAACAGCACGATGCTACTTAGCATGCAACAAGAAACTATGCTACAGCACCCCAACATAAAAACAAAACATGTGGAAGTGATCTACAGGAGATGCTTAACAAAAGAGGAACACTGAGCTACGGCTAAATCACATCATAACAAGTTCAAACAAGCATGGTGAAAGTGCAAAAAATATCAGGTTGGACATGGCATAAACAGCATCGCGAAGCAATGTTCATAGCAAGTTATCAACAAGCTACAGGAACTTATAATAGCAAAACAAGACATGGCATGAATCTAATCAAAGCATAGATCAAAAGTCCCTTACTGACCATAAGCCAAAAAGGATCAGAAAATATGATGGCACCCATGTAAACATGGCAAGTTTCGTTAACAGATTCAGCAAACCAAGCATGGCATTGACAGAATTACGAAGGCACCTTCGTGAGCTCGATGCACTCACTACGGAGCATCTCATGATAAACTAAGCATACATCCATCAAGAAGACATGACATAGAAGCTATACATGGCAAGAACAACATCATAGCATACACGGATCAACTACAACAACCTTGGCAAAATTCGATAACATGTAAACAATCTGCCAGGAAACATTTTGAAGCAAAAGTAGAGCACAAAAATGACATGCTAGACTACTCCATAATTTCAACCAGGGGCATGGATGGATAGAGCATAACCATATGTTCAAAACACGCTTACTGAAGTGTCTCAAAATATGCATGGATCTCTCTGTAGCATCATGTTTACATGGCATCAAAATAACAGCAGAACAGGGACTAAAATCAGCAATATCACGAAGCCTAGTTTACATGCTTGTGCTAGTCACCACATTGATCACAAAAATAAATGGTAAGCAGCTCTATAGAGAAGACATGGCATAGTTCAACTCACATGTAGGGCTCAAGTATATAGGATGCACACATCAATCATGGCAAAAATGACAAAAGTGCATGTTCTGATAAGAATCTGAAACTAACATTATGGAGCACTCTTCCAACAGCATTTCGGGCATCAAGATGAGCTCAAATGAAAATGATGCAATGAGATGAAATGATGTACTCTTCGAGACGAACAATTTAGTATGCTACACGCCCAAAACGGGGCCACGGGTGCAAAGATGTGGTGCGATGAACATGCAACAAAAGTAAAGACAGATAAGGACTTGGAGGAATTTCGGGGGGAGAAGAAAAAGTCAACCCAGGGGCAGATCGGATCTAGGCGCGGATCGAGGACGGCGTGGCGGCGCGGGGCGGCTGCCGGAGTTGGTCGGGACGGCGGCGGCGAGATCCGGCCCGGGCGGCGGGCGGGCGAGGCGCGCGG
>NC_057813.1:750753087-750785655 GCF_018294505.1 Triticum aestivum | reverse complement strand
GATGGACACGGGCGGCGGCGGGATTCGTCCGGCGGCGGGCGGACGTGTCCGGCCCGGTTCGGATGCGTCCGGTGGTGGCGGGGAGGAGCGGGACTAGGGTTTTGATCCGGAATTTTCGGGGAGGAGGTGTTTTTATAGGTAGAGGGAGCTAGGAGTGTCCAAATGAGGTGTGGTTTTCGCCCACACGATCGTGATCCGATGACGGAGAGCATGGAAGTGACTTAGATGGGTTATTGGGCTGTTTTGGAGGGGTGCTGGGCTGCAACTCAAAAGAGGCCTTTGCGGGAGTGCGGTTAACCGTTGGAGTACCCAACGAGCTCCAAATGACCCGAAACTTGACAGGCGGTCTACCGGTGCTATACCAGGGCCACTTGGCAAGGCTCAGTCCATTCCGAGAACGTTTAACACCCGCACACGAAAATATACAAGAGGGGTGCGCCGGTGCATGTGGGAGTGTCGGATTGCGAAACGGACAACGGGGAAAATGCTCGGATGCATGAGACAAACACGTATGCAAATGAGATGCACATGATGACATGATATGATATGCATGACATGAATAAAATGCAAAACAAAAGACAAAACCCAACCACAGAGGGAATATCATATCACATAGCTGAAAATGGCAAGAGTTGGAGATGCAAAGATGGAAAGTTACATCCGGGGTGTTACAGTAGCCTATCAGTTATGTCGACAACAATGTCGGTACCAAGGGCGAGGGATGAAGAGAACCATTTTCCTGCTCGTTGAACGAGGCGGACCAATAGGCAGAGTTCTCGTCCATCGGTGGTTACCATAATGTCATCAACAATAGTAACAGGGTCTTGCTGACAGAAATGTACACTGAGGTGTTTACATAAGCAGAACAATATTTCTGCTTGGATCATATAGATCACCAGAAGGTTTAAACAAATCAATGGAAAGGAAAAGTGATTATCAGGTTTAAACAGAACCATGGAAAGGAAAAGGTGTTTAAACACATATTTCAAGGGTATATCTTCCCAAGGACAAGCAGAGCATGATATCCATGACAGGATATAACGTAGCAAACCCTTTAGGAAAGGGGAGAGAAATATCATGACATTACCCATGCAACGGTGTTTGGATAATTGAGCAAGAAACATTTAGCATTGGGCTTCAAATGTTCCTGTTGAAAATCGGAGTACCATAGACATGCTTCGAGATAGCATTGACATGGTCAACAGGTGAAGATCAGACTTGGGAATCAAAAAGGATCCATCAGGAACAACTTATAGAATAAGTTTTACAATTTGCTCATGGAAGAATGACTAACCTTGCCAAAAAGGAAACTATAACAATAGGTCCTCCGGCCAGGGGTGCTAGGCATGACATCACCTTACCGGGTCACATAAAGACCATTGTTATAACTCTTGGAAATATGTTCCAACCATCATCTCTGACCGAGATTCAGATTCGATTGGTGTCATGATACATCAGACTCAGGTTGTCCGAGAAGAAAAGGTGCATCACAAATTGACGAAATGACATAGCAAGATTCTCGGGAAATGAACTATGGGAGCGGGTTCCTGAAACAATAGTTCATCATTAAATCAAGAAGAGGATGAGGAGGTGACTGATGGACTCAGCGATAACTCATCGAGGTATCCGAAAGATGGATCTCCACAATTATGTGGATAAGGAGATAACATTTGTCATATCAAATGATATAAGGAAGTAAGCTCGAGGAAGACATACACAATTAAACATTGGTTGAAAGGTGCGCCCGAAATATGGGTTGGGTTGCACGACTAATGTCAGAATGGTGATTCAATAATTAATAGTCTAAGAATGAACGGTCGACCATTAAGAGGGTTGCTAGAAGGGCAGAATCCAAACAACACCGTTCACTTGTGGGTACCCCGGTTGGAATCAACACAAGGACCAAGAAAGAATGGTGATGGTGAGAAGTATCATTATAGCAAGAATTCTGAAGAGGTGGAGCAATCCTCACAACATTCTTCACATCAAAGACGGTAATACTCCGCGGTAGAATCATAACATAAGTAGGATAGAAAGCAACTCAAGGGACAACACAAAACAGGAACAATTTTTGTGTTGGAGGGAATGCAATAACGTTGTGGATGATAACCCAACCCATCGAAGGCAAAGGATGCTATTTCTCATCAAGAATTCGATAGATATCTTGGAAGACCCCAGAATGTTGATGATGATCACGACACATTTGTCGAGAGGTTTCGAAAAGATGTAACTGATCGGCGATGACATCAAGTCAACGGAAATGTTGAAGCCAAAAGTCATTGGAACCATGGGTACGACACAAACTCGAAATCAAGCTTGCTGTTCAAGGACAAACGGTATGACGAGGAAGATCGATTGTAAGATTAGCTCACTGTCGAAATTTGTGCTCCGAGAAGAAGGACCCGGTAGCACAGTTAAAATTTAGCATGATAATGATATAGCCGATCAGGCTAGGAATGATGTGATCGGGTACAAACTCGTACTTATAGAAGCTTACTGAAGAGTTGTTGAACCATAGTGCGGACTCGGTTCAGTTATTGGTGTCTTTGAGTGTTTAATAACTCAGAGCCCGTGAAAAATTGGAATCAGTGGGAATGTAGCACTTGATGAAGAACTCGTAAGATGTTATGCAGTTCCATGATAATCTCGAGATACCAGGGGGGTAATACTCGATGACAGATCAAAGTAGAGGTTGGACTGGGGTATTGCTCTACAGAAGACAAGTGCTTAAACTTGCACGAGAAATGGTATTTAAAAGAGAACATGGTCAGAACCACGATTGCAAAAGGCCAGATCCCAGATATAAGATGAACTTATACCAAAGGAATAATTAATTTCAGAGAAGCTTTAAAGATAAGATCTACATCGTGTCCATGGGCATGAACACAAGTTCAAGGTCGACTCCCACTTCTCCAATGCATAACCTTTCATTCACTTCTCACGTTCGATGAAGTTGCAGTGTTGAAATTTTATCTGGTGAAGCACCAGAAGAGTATGACTCGTGAAAACTTTCGGGTTCACACGGTTTAGAAAAGGCATATGTTCAACCCATAGGGGCTTCTTAGAAACATATACCACAAGTTTCAAGAGTAAATAACACAAGCCCGAAAGTAGAGCATGGTTGGCCAAGCAGAGGATACAACTTAACAAAGGCATTATGTATCAGGGGAAGAACTCACAAAGTGATCAAATATGAAGGACACTGTCGGATAACAACCCAACAAAGGACTTGATGGTCCACAAAGGATCTGATGTGAGTATCGATACTCAACCAGAAAAGGAAGGAATGCAAACGCAACAGGTTATGGAATCATCTGAATAATTCAAAGCTTAAATGCAAAGGAATTATGATTTCTGAAACAAAGGACCAGAAGCAGACGTTCTGATCAAGGATGGATCAATTGAATATACCAGAGGCACAATCGACGACAGATAGTTTGGTCGAGAACCAGCTCATGTTAAAAATGACGTCTGAGCCGGAAAGATAATACTAGGACTCGACTGATGATTGTGAACATTCACAACGTATTGAATCAACGGACTCAAAAAAGATGGTGACGAAGGATGCCAATATGATTACTATACTTATGGGATTAATCATAATGAAAGCAAACAAGAAATTCCAGAGCAATAGGTTGCTGAGGATTTTCGGAATATCGAATGGTATTTCGAAGACTTTTGTATAACACATGAACAACTGGGGGATGAGCGGATACTCGATAAGTGCGAGAATTAACCGTAGGGGTATTCAGATGACAAAGAACAGCAAGGCAGTAAGCTCAAAGGATTATCGAAACAACGACGAGTTTTTCAGGGTATCTTGTAATAACAAGACCAACTGGGGATGAAGGTAAGAATAACAACTGCAAGTAGTTATCCATAAGGGTTTACGGTGGAAGGGGAATTGCAAACGCGATGAACACAAGTTCTCGAGTTAACAACGGAGAGTATCTTCATGGTCTTCTGGTGCAGCAGACGATCATCAGTAATAAGGGGCTCTCCGGGTGAAAGTGATAACGAGATCCTAATGTTAAATTTAGTAAAATTCATTTAACCCGAATAGAAGAGAGATCAGAATCTCAGAGTATGGACAAGGAATAAAAGATCCTAATACCACCCAATGGCAACGTGTGCCCGTAGGACACACAGCCATGTTAGTAAAAGTTTTGCAATGTCTAGACTCGACTTCGGCCAAGGAGTTGGAAAGGGGGATTCCTACAGGCAGTCGGCTCTGATACCAACTTGTGACGCCCCCGATTCAATCATACACTAATCATGCGCGCAAACGTGTACGATCAAGATCAGGGACTCACGGGAAGATATCACAACACAACTCTAAAAACATAAATAAGTCATACAAGCATCATAATACAAGCCAGGGGCCTCGAGGGCTCGAATACAAGTGCTCGATCATAGACGAGTCAGCGGAAGCAACAATATCTGAGTACAGACATAAGTTAAACAAGTTGCCATAAGATGGCTAGCACAAACTGGGATACAGATCGAAAGAGGCGCAGGCCTCCTGCCTGGGATCCTCCTAACTACTTCTGGTCGTCGTCAGCAGCCTGCACGTAGCAGAAGGCACCTCCAGTGTAGTAGGAATCATCGTCGACGGTGGCGACTAGCTCCTGGACTCCAGCATCTGGTTGCGACAACCAGAAAGAAAGGAAAGGGGGAAAAGGAGGGAGAAAGCAACCGTGAGTACTCATCCAAAGTACTCGCAAGCAAGGAACTACACTACATATGCATGGGTATATGTGTAAAAAGGCAATATCGATGGACTGAACTGCAGAATGCCAGAATAAGAGGGGGATAGCTAGCCCTATCGAAGACTACGCTTCTAGCAGCCTCCGTCTTGCAGCATGTAGAAGAGAGTAGACTAAAGTCCTCCAAGTAGCATCTCCAAGTAACATCGCATAGCATAATCCTACCCGGCGATCCTCCCCTCGTCGCCCTGTGGAAAAGCGATCACCGGGTTGTATCTGGCACTTAGAAGGGTGTGTTTTATTAAGTATCCTGTTCTAGTTGTCATAAGGTCAAGGTACAACTCCAAGTCGTCCTGTTACCGAAGATCACGGCTATTCGAATAGATTAACTTCCCTGCAGGGGTGCACCACATAACCCAACACGCTCGATCCCATTTGGCCAGACACACTTTCCTGGGTCATGCCCGGCCTCGGAAGATCAACACGTCGCAGCCACACCTAGGCACAACAGAGAGGTCAGCACGCCGGTCTAAATCCTATGCACGCAGGGGTCTGGGCCCATCGCCCATTGCACACCTGCACGTTGCGAGGGCGGCCGGAAGCAAACCTAGCCTCTCTTATACAAGAGTAGGCGTTCCAGTCCAATTCGGCGCGCGCCGCTCCGTCGCTGACGTCAAGAAGGCTTCGGCTGATACCACGACGTCGAGTGCCCATAACTGTTCCCGCGTAGTTGGTTAGTGCGTATAGGCCAGTGGCCAGACTCAGATCAAATACCAAGATCTCGTTAAGCATGTTATTATGAAATAACCGCGGACGCCGACCAGGGCCAGGCCGACCTCTCGGCTAGGTGGTCTCAACCTGCCCTATCGCTCCGCCACATAGTAACAGTCGGGGGCCTGTGTGTGTGTGTGTGTGTGTGTGTGTGTCTTTGATGGAGACAATCGCATAGCCTTGGCATTGTGTTGTCGTCATGGAGATCGCACAAGCTATAGATATGGATGCATGGTTGTATACACGAATACGAAACTAATTGCCATTAGAATGAAATGTTAGTAAAAAAATTCTACCATACTTGAATAAAATAAAAAGGAAGAATCAACTAATGGGTCATGATCTCAAAAATATAAACATGCACAGTTACTACGGGAGGTGCGCCAACGAAGAACATGTTGGGCATTAATGGTCCAACGACCCACAACAGCAAGAAGAAGATGCTCGTGATGAGGTAACCATCGTAGAGCTAATTAAGGAGGGCATCCCAAAAATCTTCAAACCCTAGGCACCAAAGAAGTCGAGCGAGAGGCATAAAAGATCATATTCTCACGCTGGAAAAACGAAGGCATCAATGTGCTCCAATGCCACCTAGGCCCACTGCCAATACTATCCTGGTTGTCGCTTGATCTACCGCGTGCTACCATAAGAGAAGAACCAATGTGAGGGGACGAATAGGGTTTGCTCGGGGGACACGGTGTCATCGGTGAGATGGGAGAGAGAGGTAGAAGGAAGCAGTGGATGAGGTAATAAAAATAATCAAAACTTGTAGGAGGTGGATGGAACGCGTGAATATTTACTGGCCATGTGTTTATTGTGTTACGATAGAATAGGTTGATTACATTAATTGATTGCCTTATGCGTCACAAAGGAGAGATTGACTGCCATCCACGAATTGGTTGTGTTACCAAAGAATTATTGGGTTTGTCCGAGTAAATCAGGAGAGGAGAAAAACCGGGGAGGGTGGAGAAAAATCGATGGAGGAATGTACTGGGAGGGATGGCCGAAGGGGTGAGACGTAAGACGGGAGTGGGAACCTTACATGTTTTAGGTAGTAGAGATTAATACTCCATACATCTGGTGTCACACCGCCGAACCAGCATGATGGAGAGACGGTACGAAATAACAGAGTTACATTAATCTATAGTCCTGGCATCCCCCAGCCTGACCACTATGGTGACGCGGAAAAAAATGACATGACACACCATACATTTGTCCATTGAAGTATGTGTCATTACTCCAACATAGATGTCCAATTGAAGAGGGTGCGAGAGAGAACGACATATTACAGCTTTTTCATGTCACAAAAAAAAGACCCGGTGGTGTAGCAGTAACTTGGCCTTCTAGAGGGAGGGAAGGGATGGAGAGAAGTACTCCGGGCGGGTTCGTTTCTTTCAGGCTAGAGAAAAGACGGCATCACCCCATATGTTTGGCGCCCAACAGACACGAGCTTGTGAGCAAAGAAAAAATGAGTCCGGGTTAGTACGAGGGATAGGGATAAATAGTTCAGTTTCGGTCCGAGTGGAATGAAGAGGAAAAAAATTACATTCGTCTATGTGAAAGGGAAAAGTTTTCATCTGTCCGAATCGACCTAATTCATAGGACGAGTTTATAAGTAAGAGGAGAAAACATTTGCACTGACCCAAATAGAATGACTAAAAACGGCATGATGATGCAAAGACAATTTAAAAAAAGTTCTGGCGTCCCTCTGCCTGAGCACTATAGCGAAGCGGGAAAAAGGGGCATGACATTCCATACATTTGTCCATTGAAGTGTGTGGCATTACACCAACATAGATGTCTGGTCGAAGATGGTATGAGATAGAACGTCATATGGCAGCTTTTCATGTCATAGGAAAATGACCCTGCGGTGTATGACCAACTTGGCCCTATGGAGGGAGGGAAGTGGTGGAGAGAAGTACTCCGGGCAGATTAGTTTCTTTTTTTCAAGCTAGAGAAAAGACGACGTGGCCATATACTTTTGGCGCCCAACACACACAATCTTTAGAGCAAATAAATGATGAGTCGGAGCTAGAACAAGCGGTAGGAAATAAATGGTTTGGTGCCGGTCGGAGTTGAAGGAAGAGGAAAAATAAGGAAAAGAAAAAGAAAAATATTTATTTACACTAGTCCGTGTGGAAGGGGAAATTTGCAGGTCCCACGAATTATGTGTAAGTAAGAGAGAAAAGATTTTGGTCGACTGAAATAGAATGAACCAAGGCAAAAGAAAAACGGCATCAAAATGCAAAAAAAGACTTAAATCGCTCCGCGCTTCTAGCCCCCAACATGCACGAGTTAACAGCGACCTAGGATTACAGGCTGGTGGGCCAAACCCGGCTAGAAGTACGTCACGAAGGCTTTTTGCCTCGACAGGCCAGCATAGCTAGTGCTAGCTTTGCGTCCTCGACGATACATGATTGAACGTCTCGCTATTTAAGCCGCGAGGTGTCTACCGAAACAAGCGATGTGGTACTAAAATACTACTACTCCGTAGCACGCAGCGTCAACCGAGTGGTGCGCTCGTCTTCGGCCCACCTGTGGCTAAGCGCCCTGGTCTTCGCGTCTTCGGCCCACCGGCTAAGCTGGAACGGATGGATTTCCTATAACGAGCACTGCGCGTGCGAGGTCTCCAACCAAGGAATCAACAACCGTACGCAACCACCCAAAAAAACAAGAAGTCGTACGCAACCAGGGAACCAGTTGAGCCAGCTACAGCTAATCTATCTACTTTGATAATTTGAAGTAGCATAATTATGACACGTACATAACCAAGTTGATTTCCCCTCAAAAAAGAAAAACTTGTTCAGTTCTGCACTAAATGAAGCAGGTTCACCAATTGATGCTCTCGTGGTATGAATCTTGAAAATTTGCATCTAGCAACCAACAATCCACATGTACATATGGTTCCTCTGCCTCCCGCCCGTCCGTCTAGTCTCCGTTGGCCTTAGAATCATTCGGGGGGCGCGGTGGATCTCGACCCTTGTCCGTGGGATAGCTTCAATTTTAGATGGTTTTTTCCATTTTGTTAGGGTTTCTGTTCTGCGAAGGAAGGCCAGACGGCGGGGGCTCCTTGAATATGGAATGATTTTCTCCCCGCCTGGCCCGTTTCGATTGTCGGAAGGCGTGTGTAGGTCTTCGGTGTATCTCACATGATTCATTCGATGATTGTCTTTGATGAATCTATTCGGATTCGGTCTTTATTCATTTTGTCTTCATGTTGGATCCTTCCAGTCTACGCATCTTTTCATCGGTGGTTCTTTTTTCCTGGTGCGCTTGTCCTATGGGGACTTTAAACGATGACTTCTCGACTGTTTATTTCAGCAAGTTTTCCCGGCTCCAACACAGGAGGGTCAATGACAGTGGTGCGCCTTCAGCTCACTTCATTGGATGTAGTTCTTGCAAGGTCGTCTACGAATCTGGCCGTATTTTTTATTATTTCTGGTGTTCATTGTACTATCACGATTGAAGATCAACAGATCGGAAGTTTTCCCCCAACAAAAAAAGGTAGCCCACATGGAGCAACAATTTCAACCTAACAATCATATATGTGGGCTTTTATTATCTTCTACTACTACACTACACTAGCTGCTTTCCTGAGAAACATCTGGATGATCTCTGTTAATGATACAAGTCTCTAAACTATTCATATGGTCAGCACAGTCTCAACAAAATGTTCTTTACAGGATAAGGGTTTCTTTGTTGTACTTGGGGCTTCCCTGATTCCAACTAACAACATTGATTAAATATTCAGTGAAACACATTGCAAGTCAAAATAAGTTCCAATACAATATTAGTAAAATGTATAGTTTCGTGCTTACACCAAAATCCACAAAAGAAGGGGAAATTCTCCGAGTTTCCTTTATTCCTCACGATGTATAGTTTTGAGCTCGATGAGGATGATGATAATCAGGGTACTGTTGTTTCCTTTATTCCTCACGATGCTGCTATCAATATGCGCCAAACTTGCTTTGGACCTCAAGTCTGGTTGTTGTACATTGGATTTCCCCATGATTATCAAACCTCACACTACATCCATAAGTCTGTCGATAAGTTTGGGGAACTTATCACTTGGAATAATCCTAGAGGGGACAGGAAATTTGTTCTGATCAAAGCCAGAGTTCTTAGCTTGCGCCGGATGCCAAAAAGTTTTGTTATGCATCAGCTGGGTGGTGAGCGCCGATGCTGGACTGTGTGCGTCACGATTCTGCGCAGCAGTGATTGGAATGCCCATATCCTGGATGTGCCGCCTGCAGATATTGAACCACCGCCTGCTGATGGGATTCCCCATCCCCTCTTCGGTGACACTCTCACTGCGGAGCAGATGTACCAAGCCCAACTGCATAATTGGCTCGCTCAGAATGCCGCGCCAAACATGCCTGATGCACCTCCACAACACAATGCTCCTCAGGGACACGACGTTCACTTCCAAGCGGGATAGGGTGCTTGGCCACCTTCGCCGCCTCCTGCACTGTATAACTTTCAGGCTTGGCTGACGGCTGAGGGTCTGCAAGTGCAAGATGGGATTTTACCTGCTAATAATCTCCAGGATAGCCCAGGGACAGCTTGAAATGATCCCATTTCAGCTTTTGGCAGCTCTGATTCTAGTGCCATAGTCTCTGACAGTTATGTCTTGGTGCCAAGCAACATTTTTAACAATCTTGTTAGGGGAGAATGCTCGGCTGCACCTGAAAGTATTGTGGTTTCTAGTCCGGCCCCTCAGCATAATGCATTGGACATTCAGATCTCTCTTTCTGCTACTGGTTTGCAGCTTGCTATGTCTGCTCAGGGTACTAGAATTAGCTCGATGATGATTAATGAAGGTTTTCCCATTGTCAGGCTTAACACCTTCCTCAGGTCTGGAATCATGCCTATAGTTGCAGCTTATGGCCCATGGAGTTCTGGGTATGGTCTTAGGGATGCTAGAGTGGAGTTTAAAGTGGCAATTACTGAAGAGGAGGGAATGCTAACTGTTACTGAAGCCACCGAGACCACAACTCTGCATAACTCCAATAATGTTATTGTTGAACAAATGTCCATGGAAGCTGATCTCTCTCTGTTTGATCTGAATATTGGGGATCCAACGGCTCCTGTCAGTGTCTTTCCACCTCGGCTGGTGCACTTGTCGGACACACTTGGTCCTGCTGCTTCTACTGAACTGCCTGCACAGGTGTCTGCGGTGATTGCTACTGCTGTTTCTGATGACCTGCACGTCCATGAGCCTGTGGTGAGTACTCGTCATGGAAAGGCTCCTGCTCCTAAATCCTCCGTTAATCTGTGGCGGAGCACTCGCAAGAACAAGTATGATGGATTCAAAGTATCGTCACTCTCGGAAACAAAGAACAGAGCCTCTAAGGTAAAACCACGGGTCGTTCCCTCTGCTGAAACTGCCATCACCATAACTGAACTTTCTGATGAAGCAGAACTACCACCTCCCACCCCGATCCCTGTCATTCAGCAGATTGGCAGTGTTATGTGTGGGATCCTTGCTGCTGAACTCTCGGAGGAGAAGCTCCTAGCTTGCAAGGACGCAGGGCCATCTTCTGATGCGGCCTGATCTCCTTATTTATCCTTATTATGCCTCTTTTGGTTAGTTGGAATGTACGTGGGCTAAACTCTGAAGCCAAACAGTTAGCACTTTCTAATGCGATCAACTCTAGTGGTTGCGCAGTTATTTGCTTGTAGGAAATGAAAAAACAATCTTTTGATAATGCTTTCATTAAATCTTGTTGCCCACGAAGATTTGATAAGTTTGATTTTGTCCCCTCCCGGGGCGTGTCAGGAGGAATTGCCGCCATTTGGAATAGTGCGGTTTTCTCGGCTACTACAGTGGCCTCTGAAGACTTTGCACTGGTAACTCGATTTCACTCTACCCAGTCGGCGCAATCTTGGGCCTTAGTTAATGTGTATGGGCCCTGTCAAGGGGACCCCAGAAACAATTTCATTGCCTGGCTATTCTCACTTGATATACCTACTAATGAAGATTGGCTATTATGTGGAGATTTTGATTTCATTAGAGGCCCTGACAATCGTAACAAACCAGGTGGCCACTTTGGAGATATGATAACTTTTAATGATTTCATCAGATCACAGGCCTTAATTGAACTGCCCATCAAGGGAAGAACTTACACATGGAGCAACATGCAAACTAATCCCCTACTAGAGCAAATTGACTGGTTCTTCACTAGTAATCATTGGACCAGCTCCTACCAAACACGCTTGTTAAACCACTTGGCAGACCGGTCTCCGACCACATTCCTTGTGGCATCAATATTGAAACAAAAATCCCACGTTCCAAGATGTTCAGATTTGAATCTTATTGGATCCATCACCCGGGGTTCTTAGAAACTGTGAAAAGGGCTTGGGACATACATGTGAACTCTCCAAACATGGCGTCTAATCTCTGCAAAAAGCTCAAGCACCTTCGGCATGAACTAAAAAGTTGGAGTACAAACATTTCTAAGCTATCAATTGCTATTGAGAACACTAACAGGGCCCTTCTAGAAATTGATGGTTTGGAAAACAGGAGACTTCTCACGACACCGGAAGCAAATTTCAGAACTATTCTCAAGAACCATTTATTAAGACTCCTGTCCTACCAAAAGCTATACTGGAAGAAACGCTGCACGGTTCGTTGGGTTCAATTCGGCGATGAAAATTCCAAAAAAATTCAAGCAATGGCGTCAGAACGATATCGCAGAAATAACATAGCCTCCCTCATGACTGAATCTGGCTTTTGTGCAGAGGATCATGCAAGCAAAGAAGCCATTATATTTCAGACTTTCAAAGATTGACTTGGCACGAAAACCAAGCATGACATGAAATTTGACTTGCCCAGAATCATCAAAAAGATTGCTGGCCTTGATGAACTCACAGTTCCATTTACCATGGCTGAAATTGACCAGGTGATCAAAACAATGCCAGCGGACCGGGCCCCGTGACCTGACGGTATTACAGGCATATTTCTGAAAACTTGTTGGGAAGTGATCAAGGAGGATTTCTATAAGCTTTGCAACCAGTTCTTCGAGGGCAACCTCAAATTAGAGAGCATTAATGAAGGACTAATCGCTCTCATTCCAAAAGTTCAGGCGCCGTCAACAATTAATGAATACAAGCCCATCACACTACTTAATTGTTGTCTCAAGGTAATTACTAAGCTCCTGGCCAACCGTTTACAAAGACTCGTGCTCAAAATTGTGCACCGCAACCAATATGGTTTCCTCAAAGGGTGCACGATCCAAGACTGCCTGGCATGGGCCTTCGAGTACATCTACCAGTGCCAATCTTCCAAAAAAGAAATTGTCCTGTTAAAACTAGATTTTGCTAAAGCCTTCGACACCATTGATCATGATGCAATGATTGAGATCATGAGAAACATGGGCTTTAACGATAAATGGCTTGGTTGGATTAAATGCATCTTTGCCTCGGGGAAATCTGCTGTCCTCCTGAATGGCGTACTGGGAAGACAATTTCATTGCAAATGTGGAGTCCGCCAAGGTGACCCTTTGTCCCCCCTAATCTTTGTCCTAGCCGCAGATTTATTACAAGCTGCTATTAATGATGCTTTTGCCAAAGACCTCATCAAGTTACCCTTCCCAGGCGCTACACAAAAAGATTACTCGGTCATTTAATATGCGGATGACATGATTCTTGCAATGCCAGCTTGTCCTCTACAGGCTACAACTATCAAAAATATTCTGTCGGACTACGCCACCTCTATTGGACTCAAAATTAATTTCCATAAATCCACACTTGTCCCGATCAACTGTGATGAAGCACTCTATACCAACTTGGCGAATATTTTTGGATGTGTGGTGGGAAAGATGCATTTTACCAACCTAGGCCTTCCATTGGGGACTACTAAACCTACCATTCATGATCTCATACCTTTGGTATGTCGGCTAGAAAGAAGCCTATCAGCAACACTTAATATGATCTCATATGGTGGCAAGTTATCACTACTCAACTCGGTCATTACCTTGCTCCTAATCTACGCCATGTGTACACTTAAACTCCCAGCAGGAATCGTTGAACTCCTTGACAAGATTCGCCGCAAATGTTTATGGACAAAGAAAACTGATCAAGGTGACAAGTGCACCTCACTTGCTGCTTGGGACATGGTTTGCAAACCAAAAAAATGTGGTGGTCTGGGAGTATTAAACCTGAAAATCCAGAACGAGGCCTTGCTTCTCAAGTTTCTTCATAAGTTCTACAACCACTGGGACCTGCCCTGGGTTGAGTTGATTAGGAACACCTACTACACCTCCAAGATACCCCATGTTGCCGATCCTTGTGGCTCCTTCTGGTGGCGAGATATCTCAAAGCTCATGCTCACTTATAGAGGAATCACGATGGTCAATGTGAATAATGGAGCAACCACTCTCTTCTGGAAAGATATGTGGCTGGGTGAGATCCTGGCCGAAACTCATCCACGTGCTTTCTCGTTTGCTAAAGATGAAGACATCTCTGTTCGCGCGTTCCTAGGGGCCACCAGTTTGCAGGAAACGTTTCATCTTCCACTATCGGAGCAAGCCCATGCAGAGACCATAAATCTGCAAAGCCTTACCTTGGACATTCAGTTGGCTGGCCTATCAACACACGATGATTGGACATATGTTTGGGGATCCACCCACTTCGCAGCCAACAAATTCTATGAGTTTTTGTTCAGAGATGTCCAAGCTCACCCTGCCTACTCATGGCTATGGAAGTCCAAAACAACTATGAAGATCAAAGTTTTTGGCTGGTTACTACTCTCTGACAGGCTAAACACCAGAAATTTGCTCAAACGACGTTACTTCAACATTGGTTACACGTTTGGCTGCCTGCTTTGCCCAAAATGCATGGATGAAACGATGGAGCACCTTTTCTTTAAATGCCCTTTTAGCTTAAATTGCTGGGCCAAGCTTGGAATGCAAGGATCTACTCAAGGGAATAGGCTGGATTGGGTGGAATCAGCCAAGACATCATGGAATAGACCATTATTTGTGGAAATCATACTCCAGTCTGCTTGGAGTATTTGGAAGGAAAGGAACAACAAGAACTTCAGAGGAATTACTCCATCCACAAGATCTTGGCTCTCTAGACTTAAAGAAGACTTGTCCCTCCTCACCTATAGGGTGGGAGATAAGAATAAACCCTTCTTGCTTTCATACTTAGCTACATTGTAACTTAGCCCTTTACCCTCCCCCACCCACAAAGTGGGATGGCCTTGTAACATACAAACCATGTACAGTTGCTGATTCTTTAATTTATTTGCAGTAGGAGCCTCTTGTCGGTGTCAAAACCGGCGGATCTCGGGTAGGGGGTCCCGAACTGTGCGTCTAGGCGGACGGTAACAGGAGACAAGGGACACGATGTTTTACCCAGGTTCGGGCCCTCTTGATGGAGGTAAAACCCTACGTCCTGCTTGATTGATATTGATGATGTGGGTATTACAAGAGTAGATCTACCACGAGATCAAGGAGGCTAAACCCTAGAAGCTAGCCTATGGTATGATTGTTCTTCGTCCTACGGACTAAAGCCATCCAGTTTATATAGACACTGGAGAGGGCTAGGGTTACACAGAGTCAGTTACAATGGTAGGAGATCTACATATCCGTATTGCCAAGCTTGCATTCCACGCCAAGGAAAGTCCCATCCGGACACGGGACGAAGTCTTCAATCTTGTATCTTCATAGTCTTGGAGTCCGGCCGATGATGATAGTTCGGCGCGCATGTTGTCTTCGGCATTGCAAGGCGGGTTCCTTCTCCGAATAATTTATAGAAGATTGTGAACACCACAGTAGAGAGAATAATATTTACACAAGTTCAATCTGCTGACGTTTTGGTGGCGTGACGTCACACCACTTCCAAGCCTTTACTCGAATCGTTTTTATTGTACCACCTCAGCGTGTTTAGCGAAGCGGTTTCCTTGGCACGTCTTGTCGAAGCAGAGATCGTGTTCCCCTTATTCCGGGATTCTCATAAATACGGACGTGGGTAACCCAACTGCGCCCGTTGCCACGCCCCCTCCATCGAAGGCGGGTTCCAAACGGTCACGGGGACGGCTCTTGGTATTCTTCCTATTTATAATGAGACCAAGGCTCGTTCTTTTTCTTCAATCCTCAATCGAATCCGCCGCCCCTCGCCCCAAGTTCCAACACCCAGGGATCCAGATTCGGGTACCTTCGACCTTCGACAATGTCCGGCTCCGACCTATGAGGCCGGTGGATGCCCTCCTCCGTCACAGAAGAGGACGTGCTAAAGCTGAGAGATGCCAGGTACTTAACCTACGAGATTTCACATAGGTTGCCTGCCCGAGGGCAAGTTATTCCTACTCCCGAGCCTGGCGAGAGCGTCGTGTTCGTCTATCACCTCCGTCAGGGTTTAGGCTTCCCGATGGATCCCTTCACGAGGGGGCTCATGTTTTACTATGGGCTGGAATTCCATGACTTGGCTCCGGAGTCCATCCTACACATCTCATCATTCATTATCGTCTGCGAAGCCTTCCTCCGCACTACCCCTCACTTCGGCCTGTGGCTCAAAACCTTCAACGTGGAGCCGAAGATGATCGAGGGGCGTCAGGCAGAGTGCGGCGGGGCGGTTATAAGCAAGAGGGCCGATGCTCCATGGCCCAAGGGCTCTTTTCAGGAGGAGCTCGGTTTGTGGCAACAGGAGTGGTTCTATATCACCGCTCCCAGGGGCAGCAGGCAGAGGCCGCCGCCCGTCTTTCGCCCGGGCCCTCCACAACGGCTGTCGTCATGGGTCAACAAGAGGCTCGACTGGGGGCCGTCCAAAGACATACCCCTGTTGCAGGGCCGGATTCAAGGCCTCCAGGAAAGGGAGATCAATCTGGTTGTAGTGGCACAGGTTATGCTGATTAGGCGCCTCCTGCCCTGCAAACGTCGCCCCCTCCGCCTGTGGGAATTTAATTCGGAGGGGCCATGGGCTCTCCAACACTTCATGGGTTTGACGCCCGTGGAGATGTACAAACTTTTCTTCGGATCGCAAGAGATGCGTCCGGACATAACCGAGGATGCTGGCCTAAGCTGCAATCGCCCGGATACTCAAGTAAGTAGGAGTTAATTGCATAGGAGTACCACAATTAAGGCATTACAAGCAGATTGGTACCATTTTTCGTAATTTTTACATGTCAGTACCAAGTTTGGAGCTAGCTGTTACAAAAAGGTCTAAATCACGTATAAATACGTATTAATAGTGTATCTGACTGACGGGCCTGCCTGTCGGGTGCCTATGTGGCAGATTTTTTGCAGAAAACCCCCTAGCTTTGTATGTAATCACATAAATGCCCATTATTTCACGGTAAAAAAGGCTGCTGAGAGGGTTTTTTTTATCGTTCGCAAGTTTTTCAGAGATTAGTTTGAAAGTTTCCGGCATATTGAACAAATAAAGTATAAAAACGAAAAATCATGCGCCAGAAGGATTCGAACCCGCAATCTGCGGTTCTGCAGCTACGCGTGCTAGCCAAGCCGCCAGGGCTTCACCCACGACGGTATGCAGGCGATATCTCTTTAATAACGGTTCGAAACGTTCGGCCGGCAGTTGGGCTTAGCGAGGCCTTAAACAGACGAGCTGCGCGGGGCACTTTCTTAATGGGTCAGCCCACTCGTGGCGTCGTACCGAGTCGTTACTAAAATTCCACAAAAAATACGATGGATCGAGGAATCGAACTCGAGACCAGCGATCGAAAGGAACAGTTCTTTGCCAGTCGATCTATTGAGTGTAAATGTTATTTTTGGCCGCGCGAACATTTAAGAACTAAATGCAACGCTAGACAAAAGAAGTCAAAATTTAGACCGTTGTACATTTTTTAATATAATTTGAACATTTTTGTAATGTACAATGAACAAATTTTAATTACACATTACAATTTTTGTGAAATATACTGAACAATAAATAAATACACATCGAACATTTTCTGTGATATACGCTGAACCATTTTTACATATACATTCAACATTTTCTAATGTATGTTGAACAACTTTTTGCTACACCTAGAACATTTTTGTGATATACACGGAACTATATTTATATACACATTGAACATTTTTGTGATCTATACTGATTTTTTTAATTATGAGCACATTTTTCAAAATGTGAACAAAATTTTAAAACCATGAACAGAATAAACAGAAACAAAAACAGGAAAACAAAACAAGGGAAAAAGAAAAAAGAAAGAAACAGGAAAACCCGTTAAAAGAAAAAAAGAACAGAAAGAAATAGTAGCTTGTGCGTCTCTCGTATATTAAGTATAGAGCCTGGGTTTCACCAACGGCGTTGCTGTGGTGTTGTGGCTAGCGGGCGCAGCGCTTCGACGGCAGGTCGCTGGTTCGAAACCTAGCGAGCGATATTTTTCGTTTCTGTTATTTGTTTGTTAAATTCGCCGGAAACTTTCAAACTAGTCTATGGAAAACTTGCGAACCAAAAAAAACCCTCTCAGAAGCCTTTTCCCCACGAAATAGTAGGTATTTATGTGATTACATATGAAGCTAGGTGGTTTCCTGCAAAAAACCTGCCACATAGGCACCTGATAGGCGGGACCCTTCGGTCAGATACACTGTCAATACTGTTTATACGCGATTTAGACCTTTTTGTGATGACTCGCCCCAAACTCTGACACGTAAAAATTACGAAAAGTGGTACCAATCTGCATGTAATGCTTCAATTGTGGTACTTCTGTATAATCAACTCAGTAAGTAGCCCTGTGTCCGGACACATTGTCCATATATTTATCATGGGTTTGCCTTTTAACCAGCTATCCCTTGGACAGGAGTGGATAGCGCAAGCAAAACTGATACGGTGTCCGGCCCCCTCCCTGAGATCACGCCGGATCCCGTGTTAATCAAAATGTTGGAGGTTGCACCTTCGGAGGAGGGAGAAGGGGGGCACAGGGAAACTACCACCTCTGCCAAGGAGGCTTTCAGCAAGGGGGGAATCGAGAGTCCCTCCTTCCAGGGGGAGAAGAGGACCGCTTCCGGAGACCCGGAGGTCAAGGCCTCAAAGCGGGGAAAGAAATCTGCATCGGAAGGTCCTGTGCCGGGAAGAGCCCCGGCTGCACTGTCTCCTCAGAGAAATCATCCCTCCAGCGAGCTGTAAGTAAAAAGGGGGAATTTTGTAATAGGGGACACCCCTGCTTTATTTCTAAGGGTAACCGAAGTTTTCACCTTGTAGTTCGGATCTCAGCCCATCTCAGCAGAGCTCATCTTCGGGGGACCTTCGTCCGGAGATGATGGAGAGCGAAACACCTCCATCTGCTGCCCCGTCGGGCGGGGCGGACGACCCTGAGGTGTCGTCACGGAGGGTCTCCCCGAATCTGGTGGGGCCGGGGAGTTCGGCACCCACTGGGGTACGGCCGGTGGAGCTGCAGGATTTGCTCAAGAGGGCATCTATTTCAGAAGATCACCGCACATTAATGAATATGGTGATTGAAAGGATCTCATCCGCCGAGAGCGGGTTGCATGAGGCCGTCGGAAGTTTGCTGACGGGGCTTGAGGTACGCAAAAAATGACATACCTTTTAACAGTTTTGCACATGGAGTGCGCCCTGTATAGATAGTAGCCCCTGAGACTTGGTATGCTCGAAAGCGACCGCGTACCGAGGATCATAATCTTAGTTATAGAATGTCGCCTTTTCTATGCAGGTGGCGGAACGTTCGGTGGCCATCCGGACTGATGGAGTTGCCGAGCTGAAGCGGCAACTTGACGTTGCGGATGCGGACATCGCGCTGGTCAATAAACGACTTAACGAGTCGCAAGGTAGGTGGTTGCTCCGCGGTCACCTCGTAAGGGAGCTAATGCCCGTTCATTACAATTTGTATGCTTGATGCAGATGGTGCTGCTGCTGTGGAAGACCTTCGGGCAGAGCTCGCTCGAGCCAAGGAGCAAGCCAGGAAAGGTGATGCGGCTGCCTCGAAGGCATCGGAAGAGCTAAAAGCCGAAAAGGCTGCTCACTGCCGAAGCAGGGAGGAGATGGCCGGAATGGCCCTGAAATTAAAAGATGCTACCGACCGCTATGAGGTTCTTGAAAGAGAACGCCGAGTGGAGCGAGAGGGCCTGAAGAAGGCCGCCGCCGAAGCCAAGGATGCCCGTAGTGTGATGCGGGCTATGAAGGAGGAACTGCGTCAAGCCGGATACATTTCGGCTAGAAAGCCCTTTCTGCTGCGTAGGATGTTCACGGATCCGAAGTATGCTCAGTTGGGCCAATTGTGTGGTGCGGAGGATCCTTATCTGGATTTGGCGGCGAGTGCGGCGGACGCAGTCGTGCACTTCCGAAGCTAGAAGGATCACGAAATGGAAGAGCTTTTCTGGTCTCAATTCCATAGTTCGGAGCGTCCACTTCCGTTGACTGATCGGCTGGCTGAGTGGGCCGAGCTGAATAGATTGTCCGGACTTGCCATGACGGATGTGGTCGCTCATCTGTGGCCGGAAAGGCCCAAGGCTGATAGTTATTTTGGCTTGTTGCGGCAATTCCTTGGGGCGGTGCCGCATATCAAGGCGATGAAGCGGTCGACATGCATAGAAGGTGCACGGATGGCTGTCGCCCGTGTTAAGACATACTGGGCGGAGATGGATGCCACCGTTGTTGCATCCCGGGGTTCGGACAAAGGCCGATTACCCGCCGAGCACTATTTTGAGGAAGTCCTGCATGGCGCTCGTTTAATAGAGTCGCAGTGCTCGAAAAATGTTATGTTCAAATGACGTGTATGATTTGTGAGATCATGTTTATAATGCAATAGCTTTTTATACTTGTGCGTTCAAGTATTGAACTATCTCCTGTGCGGCCGTATATGTATATATAACCTGAAAGATGGCAGTCTTTGGCTTCAGCCCCCATGCACATGGTGCGGGGGTGTTTGCAAAAAGAAAAGCGCGTTTTCACACTTAATCCAACGTCTTGGTCCTTTGAAGGAGGTGATAGCGTAGCAAACTAGGCAACCGGACTATAATGCTTTATCACTTTCACTTAGCCATAGGAGCTCGAAGGTGGGGCTACTATATAGCCCCTAGAGGCACCGCGCTTCTCCGAACTCGGGGCACGTATGTGCCTGACCGGGAACAGGTCCTTCGTCAAAGCGGAGGAATTCTAAACAATCCAGTGGTCGATCGAGTGGTTGACCAGTCTCTCGCTATATCATGACAGTCAGTTTTCGGCTTTCTCTACTGAGGTGCTCGCCCGGCCGAACTGGGGCACAATCGCAGTAGTTCTCCTGGTGCCGTGTTAGCCGATGGTGCGGAACGTAAGGCAGCAAAACACAGGAGCCGGGCAAACCCAACATTTGACCAAAGACATGATTCAGAGCTGATGCATATAAGGCCTAACTCGAGACGCCGAGCACTCCCTGAGGTGTTCAGTCTTTATGATACCGGGCAGAACAATGCCCTAAGCCCCTAGTGTCCAGGTACGGGCGGGAACTTCTGACGCGGCCGATGCCAAAACGCCAGCCTCCTCCTCGGTTATGGTAAGAAACCGGGAGATTTGTATCAACAAGAGACAGTAAGAAAGGTTTACGCAGGGTCTTAATCTGAAAAGAATCCTTGTAACGGGTCCCTGCTGCACGTCTGCGCCTGTGTCTCCTTTGTGCCGTATCCTGGACGGGTGTAGCACGCGCTTCATCTGTAAAGGAGAAGAACTTAGTTTGGAAAAAATATCGTGCAAGAGGTGTAATTAAAATAGATTATGATGAATTTGAGCTTTATTGGCTCTCATTGTTTATACGTGCAGCCCCTTGTAAAGGGGTATGCGGCGGTGAAGCCCCTTGTTTATTTATGCTGGACTCGCCTAACCGTGTCCAAGGTCTGAATGACCTGTTTTTAGGGCTTTGACCAGCAAGGTCGGCTTAGTGTGCGGCTGTCAACGCAGTCTTACTTTTTCCGTGGTCGAGGAACACTCAGATTTACTCTTTGCTGAGATTATGCCGTATGGACCAGGCAATTTAAGTGTAAGAGGCGCGTAATGCGGTATTGCGTTAAAGCGGGCGAATGCTTCGCGTCCCAGTAGTGCTTGATAGCTACTTTTGAATGGGGCGATATGGAAAATGAGCTTTTCGCGACGGAGGTTGTCGGATGAACCGAACACGACCTCTAGTGGTACAGAGCCTGTACATTTGGCGTAAAGGCCAGGCGTCACTCCTTTGAAGGAAGTGCTGCTATGGTGAATTTCGGTAGCGTCTATCCCCATTCTGCGGACGGTGTCCTGGTATAGCAGGTGCCGCACTATGTTTCTGTGTTATCACATGAAGCGAGTTTACTGTTTTGACTTCTAGTGGGAAAGTCTTCTGTTTTCCGGCGTGCTGCTTGTGGGGTTCGTCGTCTTCGCTTGGTGTGTCGAACCCCTTGCGTTCGGCGTTAAGTCGGCCGGACTGCTTGAAGACCCAACAATCTCTGTGGGTATAGTTTGCAGGCTTCCCGGGGGTACTATGTATTTGACATACCCTATCCAAAATTTTGTTTAGGTTGGATAGCTCGTCACTGTTGTCCTTGAGGGGCAGTGTTTTATTATTCGGCCGAGAGCTTTTGAATCCGGCGTTGACCGCCGTGCTATTTGGGCCATTTTCCTTATTCCGACGCTGATCTTTTCTACGTCGTGATTTCCCATTTCCATCCCTGACTTCGGATGTACTCGGGTCACTGGTGCTGCATCTAGCCAGCCAGCTGTCTTCCCCCGCGCAAAAGCGGGTCATGAGGCTTGTTAGTGCGGCCATTGTTCTTGGTTTTTCCTAGCCGAGATGTCTGGCGAGCCATTCGTCTCGGACGTTGTGTTTAAAGGCTGCTAAGGCTTCGGCATCCGGACAGTCGACTATTTGGTTCTTTTTGGTGAGGAACCTGTTCCAGAATTTTTGTGCTGACTCTCTGGGCTGTTGAGTTATGCGACTTAAATCGTCTACATCCGGAGGGCGGTCCTGAAAATTTGCTCGAAACGCATCCTCGAGCTCCTCCCAACTTCCAATGGTATTTTCTGGGAGGCTTTTGAGCCAATGCCGAGCTGGCCCTTTCAGCTTGAGGGGTAGGTATTTTATGGCATGGAGATCGTCTCCTCTGGCCATATGTATGTGTAGGATATAATCCTCAATCCAGACTCCGGGGTCTGTTGTTCCGTCATATGCCTCTATGTTGACGGGTTTGAATCCCGCTGGAAATTAATGGTCCAGTACCTCATCGGTGAAACATAGTGGGTGTGCGGCGACCCTGTATTTAGGTGTGCCGTTGTCTTCAAACACTCGGCGGGTTGTATTGCTCCCTGGAGTCTTCTTTTTTGGCCCGTAGATGGACCTAACCGGGCCATCTTTTTTGTGAGGATCTTTATGTGGATCGTGTGCCGGTTTGTGTGCGGCGCCCCTTGCCGCTCTTAGCCTGTCATCTAGTCGTCTATCCGGCCAGGCGGCGTCTTTGTTTTTTGACTGTGGGGGCTCTACGCCTCCTCGTCAAATTCGGGCAACAACTTGCGCTTCGGGTAGCTCTTCGCCTGGTGACTATTGCCGTATTTATCTGCGGTATTGAGTACTTTGCTCCATCTCATTTTGAGTGCATCCTCCGCTGTTTTGAGCTTCCGCTTTTGCTTCTTCAGACTTCTTGCAGTGGCAATGAGCCTTTTATGAAGGTTCTTATGCTCCGGTGGTTTGTCGGGCGTGAGATCGTCTGGACTGTTGTTTTCGCCGGCGATGTGTTGCTTGTCCGATCCATCCTATTCGGATGGTTGCTTGGTGGCATGTTCGTCGTCCACCGCTTCACCCTGCTCTAAGGCTGGGTCAGTATGGGTGTCGTTGCTATCGAGGCGGGACTTCGGGCGGCGCTTGTGTCGCTGTTTTGGTTGTTTGTTGGGGGAGTTGTCCTTCGCCACGTCCCGTTGTTCCTCGTTGTCGCTTCCTTTTGGTGTATCCACCATGTATATGTCATATGATGAGGTGGCTTTCTAGTGCCCAGTAGGCGCTGGTTCTTGGTTGTCTCCGGCACCGTCGTCCATACCGTCGATGTCTTCGGAGTCGAAGTCTAGCATGTCGGTTAGATCATCGACAGTGGCTACTAAGTGGGTGGTGGGTGGGCTTTGAATTTCTTTGTCGTCCGCATCCCAACCGTCCTGACCGTAGTCCGGCCAGGGCTCTCCTGATAACGAGAGATACTTTAGCAAACTCAAGATGTCGCCGAAAGGTGAGTGTTGAAAGATGTCCGCAACGGCGAACTTCATGACCGGCGCCCAATCGGATTCGATTGGAGGGGCGCGGGAGGTTCGGAGTTCGGCGAGGAGTCCGGCACCTCGGAGCCACGAGCTTCGTGAGGAACAAGGTCAGTGTTCGGCTCTATTGCTGTAGAGGTTGCAGCCCCCGAGGCGGTGTCTAGCCACCCGTCCTCGATCTGAGAAGCCGGCTCCGAATTGAAGATCGGAGCGGACTCGTGTGCGGCCTCCAGGGTACTGTCCGGCTGCAGAGCTAAATCATGCCCGTCGTGACAGTGCGGCGCGCTCGGCTGTGGCTCGAATCCATCGAAGATCAAGTCCCCGCGGATGTCAGCTGTGAAGTTCAAACTTCCAAATCTGACCTAACGGCCAGGGGCGTAGCTTTTGATCTGCTCCAGATGGCCAAGCGAATTGGCCCGCAGTGCAAAGCCGCCGAATACGAAGATCTGTCCGGGGAGGAAGGTCTCACCCCGAACTGCGTCGTTGTTGATGATCGAAGAAGCCATCGAGCCTATCGGTGACGGCACAGAGGAACTCTCAATGAAAGCACCAATGTCGGTGTCAAAACTGGCGGATCTCGGGTAGGGGGTCCCGAACTGTGCGTCTAGGCGGATGGTAACAGGAGACAAGGGACACGATGTTTTACCCAGGTTCGGGCCCTCTTGATGGAGGTAAAACCCTACGTCCTGCTTAATTGATATTGATGATGTGGGTATTACAAGAGTAGATCTACCACTAGATCAAGGAGGCTAAACCCTAGAAGCTAGCCTATGGTATGATTGTTCTTTGTCCTAAGGACTAAAGCCATCCGGTTTATATAGACACCAGAGAGGGCTAGGGTTACACAGAGTCGGTTACAATGGTAGGAGATCTACATATCCGTATTGCCAAGCTTGCCTTCCACGCCAAGGAAAGTCCCATCCGGACACGGGACAAAGTCTTCAATCTTGTATCTTCATAGTCTTGGAGTCCGGCCGATGATGATAGTTCGGCTATCCAGACACCCCCCCCCCAGTCCAGGACTCCCTCACCTCTCCTACTGTTTCAGCGGTTCAAAAAAAATTCTCTGAGTTCCTCTTCTATAGCAACGACATCCTCAGTGATCATCTCTTCCCATGCCCCCCGGTATCGTCTTCAGTGTCAGATCGACCAGCCTCTTCGCCTGCATACACACAACATGGTTGGCACGAAATGCATCTCTTCCCAGCATCACTTCCCTAGAAGTTGGCACCCCTCATCTGCGGCCATTTGTGTGCCTATTTTTCTAAAAGGGAAGACAGTCACACTTCCTAGCATGATAATTAGCAATCTTCAAATATCATAATAGAAAACATATGGACGAAATTAGTTCTTCATGTGAGTCTATGGACAAAGTTGTGGCTACCTGAGTATGAAAACACGATGACACCCACAAAAGCTTGTGTCTAGGGAAGGTCCCACAGTCTAGCATATTCATCAACCCTGGTGAATTGAATGATTAAACAATTTGTGTCCATATTCTTATTAAGTGCAACTAAACATCACAAAAAAAAGGTTAAATGGAATATTATAATCTAGCACTCAGTAAAATATATATGGTCATCAGCTGTGCAAAAGTTAGTTCATCGATTAGCATCAAGAAGAACAAAACAAAGGTATTTTCCTTTCTGATGAAGTCAAATACACACAGAAAAAATAAACAACAAAATATGCTTGGCAGTGCCATTGATTTCGTGAAACCAATAGTCAAGCAACTCCATGCAAGGTTGGCACATTGGGTACCATATGTAAGTGAGTGAAATGTGGATAAGCATGTCCTCACAGTACCATTGACTAAATCATTTCTCTTGGATCCTATCATTACTAGTAGAATGCCCGCTTGTTTGCCTCAGCTGCAAGTACAAAAGTATGCACACCATTAATGAACTGGGGAGAGCATCGGTCATCGTACATCCATTGTCGGCTCATCTTCATTACGCAGCACCAAAAGGATCAAATTAATACAAGTTCATACATAAAGTTCATACAACACTTATTCTCATAAAACAACATACATATAACTCTCTAGCTAAAGCATTTAAATGCAACAACAAATGTGATCAAGATCGCAATTAAGGTAACAATTGATGCAACAACATAATGATACCAAGCCTCACTATCGATGGTATATTTTCTAATCTTTCTAATCTTCAAGCGCAGTTTCTCCATCTCGATCTTGTGATCATCGACGGCATCGGCAACATGCAAATCCAATTCCATCTTCTCCCCCTCAATTTTTTTCAATTTTTCTTTTAAATACTCATTTTCTTTTTCAACTAAATTTAACCTCTCGACAATAGGGTTGGTTGGAGTTTGTGGTTCACATACCTCCTAGATAAAAATATCTATGTCAACTTGATGGGCATAATTTGTCATAAACATGAAATGCAACAAATAGTTATAAAAGAGAATATACCACATCCGAATCATAACCCGGACGAGGGCCGATGGGGACGGATATCAAAACCATGGCACTATATATAACAAACAACGTACGGGTAAGATAATTATACAAGTAACTATATATCTATATCACATAAACATGATTCTTTTATATGAAAAAGATAAGAACAAGAGGCTCACTGGAAGGTGGAGCCGGCGACGGGTCGGTGCGGGCGATCGATGGTGGTTAGGATGGAGACGGGAAGGCACTAAGTAAACCACACCTACATATGCAAACTAAGAGTTATTTTGACCTCAAATTGCATGTAAATCAGATACTAACACATATAATTCCTCCCAAAATAAAACCCACAAATCACTATACTTATAGAGCACTGCAAGAGCTAACCTTTGTGATCACTTGGATGGATGGGGTGACTGCAAATCTTCACAAATTTTGGCAAAAATGAAGTATGAGCTCGAGAGGAAGAGGAAGAACACAGAGGAGAGGAAAGGCGGAGAACAGAGCGCTCGGGATGGACGAAGGGGTTTATATAGGAAGACCTTTAGTACCGGTTTGTTAATCGAACCAGGACTAAAGGTGCATTTCTAGTCCCGGTTCATGGCATGAACCGGTACTAGAGGTGCTGGTGGGGCCCCAGCCTGACAAAAGCCTGCCACCACCTAATGTGAGCCGCCCGCCTAGCCGTTGCAGCCGACACTAATGGTCATATTAGTGCCGGTTCAAATACAAACCGGGCCTAATGAGCTTCACATTAGGCCCTTTTTCTACTAGTGTCAGTAGATTTAAAAAAAAACTATGTTTTGTAGGACTTGAACCCATGACAACTGGGTAAGGTATCGGAATCCAAAATAGCACACCATAAAATGATTTATGTATCAAAATACAGCATAACTTATATATATCTGCACAGAACCGTGTGAAATATCTATATATAATAAGTGGATTTCAGAGAATACAAAAGTGAATCATCTGCAGGTAGACGGCACCGTGGTCAATTGCCGATCTCCGTCGCGTGATCGACAAGTCACATAAGACAAACCAGAAGGGAAGGGAACGCTATGATCTAGGAACAAACAGTAGTCGATGCAACAGAAGGAAAGAAATCGCGTGATTGGAAAACGATCGGATGGGATCTTCAGTCTTTTCTCCTGATTCTACGTGAATATATACAATTTGAGGTGCATATTCTTTTCAGTCCAACGCCCTTAGCATGGTTTGTGAATAAGAACCCAACCAATTTACAGATAGATCCTTAAAAAATAGCTAATTCATAAGCGGTCAAAGGAACGATGACATGGCATCCACATGGCCGGGTTTTTCCCTCTCGGGCCAGTTTTGGCCTTATTCGATCAAATTAACGAGTTTACGGACTATATTCTATCAGTTCCCGAGTTATAGGCTTAAAATGTGTAATCGGTTTGAGTTTATGGGCTGGTGGTACATTTCACTCTTTATTTGGACACTCATTCCGAATGTGCATAAACATTCCAAATGTATACCAATTCTCCCAAAGACCAGGACAAAGATTTGGTGCATGGTTCCATTTACATATCGGGGATCTCCTTGGCATGCTCCGAAAGGATTGCCTATGACTTGCTCTAGGCGACAATCGGTTCTAACATTCCTACTAGAACATAAAAGATGTTGCCACGCCCACCCATCTCAATGCAAGTATATTAAAATTATTTTCAAAACTGAATAGTATAAGTATCTAGCATTCAAATTACAATGCTTCATTACTGGTTGCAACTCGTCATCGTGCCGGTTGCAGTACCGGGCGCCTCTGGTTGTAGTTGCTAAGGCTCGCCGCCATGTTAGGTTGCACCACTAAGTTCCTCTGGTTCCAGCTTTTTTTGTGTCGGTTGCAACACTGAGCTTCTCCAATTCTAGCCCTCCGTCATGCCGGGCGCCTCACCAAACGCCTTTGGCCACATACTTTGCAATCATTGGTGTCATGAGCTTTTCCTTGTCATACGGAAATGACATGATGATACATAACAGGAGCGGTGTACAGAAGTACTCCATGCGAATGCATTACTTCCAGGTCCAAATAGTAGAAAAAAACATCAGAGGGAAAAAAGGCTAGCCTTACACCATACTTTTGGTGCCCAATACAAACGAGCTAGTGAGCAAGGAACATTTGATTCAGAATTCGTTTGAGTGGAAGGAAATGAATGATTTGGTGCATGTTCGATTGGAATGAAGAGAAATAATTAAAAATTATAAATTTCACGATAGTCCATGCGGAAGGGAAAATTTCCATCCGTATCATTCGAAGGACGGAAAATAAACGATCCATTAGTCTTAGCGGAAGGAAAACACTGATGTTGCTACAAAATATTGGCCCCCAAGCACACAAAAGGGAGCAAGGAAACCAATCCTCGGCAAGGAATTAAATAAATACTAGGAAATTACACGTGCGTTGCAATGTGATACACGATTAAAACACTATCGTGGCGGCAAAATTGTCATATCGTGGAAGTAACCGCTACCATAGCACTGTCAATGAATCGTCACGGCAGAAAATCATTAGTTCTCGGCATATTCATTTAGTTCCATATGTTAATAACCCCATCTTTAAAATATTATATATGTATCATATCAAAATGTCCATGCATATAGTTATAACAAAATCCGAGAAACAATAGTATGTATACATTATTACAACAACCCTTTTTTGTCCATAAATAATCCAGTTAGTCAATAATTACATTATGTGTTGCAGATCTAAATAAATATCGATAACTTTTGTAGTCAGGGTACAACGAGTGTGCACACCATTTCATTATATACTTCTAAAGCCTATTCAAGAAATGAGCAAAACTAAATTCTTTTGTATCTCGTATGTAAATCTCTCACGAACACTTCTCAGAAAAATCCATACAACGAAAATGTCTCGCTTTCAATTATTCCCATTAAACTCTCTCTCTCTCTCTCTCTCTCTCTCTCTCTCTCATATTTATCTCCCATGAAATCTCTCTCTCTCTCCCTCTCTCTTGATAGTATTTGTCTCCCATGAAAATCTCTCTCCCTCTCTCATGTGAAAGTATTTTCTCGCCCATGAAAATCTCTCTATTTCTCTCTTTCTCTCTTTCTTAGTTACAACCGTGAAAATCTCGCTTTCCCTATACCCCAGTGCTCTCTCTCTCTCTCTCTCTCTCTGTGTGTGTGTGTGTGTGTCTCTCTCTCTCTGTGTGTGTGTCTTTGATGGAGACAATCGCATAGCCATGGCATTGTGTTGTCGTCATGGAGATCGCACAAGCTATAGATATGGATGCATGGTTGTATACACGAATACGAAACTAATTGCCATTAGAATGAAATGTTAGTAAAAAAATTCTACCATAGTTGAATAAAATAAAAAGGAAGAATCCACTAATGGGTCATGATCTCAAAAATATAGGTGCGCCAACGAAGAACATGTTGGGCATTAATGGTCGAACGACCCACAACGGCAAGAGGTAATTAAGGAGGGCATCCCAAAAATCTTCAAACCCTAGGCACCAAAGAAGTCGAGCAAGAGGCATAAAAGATCATATTCTCACGCTGGAAAAACGAAGGCATCGCTGTGCTCCAATGCCACCTGGGCCCACTGCCAATACTATCCTGGTTGTCGCTTGATCTACCGCGTGATGCCATAAGAGAAGAACCAATGTGTGACGCCCCCGATTCAATCGTACACTAATCATGCACGCAAACGTGTACGATCAAGATCAGGGACTCACGGGAAGATATCACAACACAACTCTAAAAACATAAATAAGTCATACAAGCATAATAATACAAGCCAGGGGCCTCGAGGGCTCGAATACAAGTGCTCGATCATAGACGAGTCAGCGGAAGCAACAATATCTGAGTACAAACATAAGTTAAACAAGTTGCCATAAGATGGCTAGCACAAACTGGGATACAGATCGAAAGAGGCACAGGCCTCCTGCCTGGGATCCTCCTAACTACTTCTGATCGTCGTCAGCAGCCTGCACGTAGCAGAAGGCACCTCCAGTGTAGTAGGAATCATCGTCGACGGTGGCGACTGGCTCCTGGACTCCAGCATCTGGTTGCGACAACCAGAAAGAAAGGAAAGGGGGAAAAGGGGGGAGAAAGCAACCGTGAGTACTCATCCAAAGTACTCGCAAGCAAGGAACTACACTATATATGCATGGGTATATGTGTAAAAAGGAAATATCTGTGGACTGAACTGCAGAATGCCAGAATAAGAGGGGGATAGCTAGCCCTATCAAAGACTACGCTTCTGGCAGCCTCCATCTTGCAGCATGTAGAAGAGAGTAGACTGAAGTCCTCCAAGTAGCATCTCCAAGTAACATCGCATAGCATAATCCTACCCGGCGATCCTCCCCTCGTCGCCCTGTGGAAAAGCGATCACCGGGTTGTATCTGGCACTTAGAAGGGTGTGTTTTGTTAAGTATCCGGTTCTAGTTGTCATAAGGTCAAGGTACAACTCCAAGTCGTCCTGTTACCGAAGATCACGGCTATTTGAATAGATTAACTTCCCTGCAGGGGTGCACCACATAACCCAACACGCTCGATCCCATTTGGCCGGACACACTTTCCTGGGTCATGCCCGGCCTCGGAAGATCAACACGTCGCAGCCCCACTAGGCACAACAGAGAGGTCAGCATGCCGGTCTAAATCCTATGCGCACAGGGGTCTAGGCCCATCGCCCATTGCACACCTACACGTTGCGAGGGCGGTCGGAAGCAGACCTAGCCTCTCTTATACAAGAGTAGGCGTTCCAGTCCAATCCGGCGCGCGCCGCTCCGTCGCTGACGTCAAGAAGGCTTCGGCTGATACCACGACGTCGAGTGCCCATAACTGTTCCTGCGTAGTTGGTTAGTACGTATAGGCCAGTGGCCAGACTCAGATCAAATACCAAGATCTCGTTAAGCATGTTATTATGAAATAACCGCGGACGCCAACCAGGGCCAGGCCCACCTCTCGGCTAGGTGGTCTCAACCTGCCCTGTCGCTCCGCCACATAGTAACAGTCGGGGGCCGTCGGGAACCCAGGCCCACCTCTACCGGGATGGAACCACCTGTCCTTCCAGCCCCCACATCGGAATCACTTGCGGGTACTCAACGAGCTGACCCGACTTCAGTCATCATCTGTATAGTATGTATATATGAATAGTATATACCCGTGATCACCTCCCAAGTGATCACGGCCCAATAGTATAGCAAGGCAGACTAACAAGAATGTAGGGCCAATGATGATAAACTAGCATCCTATACTAAGCATTTAGGATTGCGGGTAAGGTATCAATGACTGTAGCAACAATGACAGGCTATGCAACAGAATAGGAGTAACCGAACAGTAACATGCTACACTACTCTAACACAAGCAGTATAGAGAAGAATAGGCGATATCTGGTGATCAGGGGGGGTTTCCTGGTTGCTCTGGCAAGAAGGACGAGTCACCAACACCGTAGTCGAACTGGGGGTCGCCGGCAGTCTCGGGGTCTATCGGAAAGAAGTAACGGTGAGGGAACACAATAAATAACAGAGCAATCAAAGCATCACAAAGCGTAACAAGACAATATGCGGTGTTCGGTGTGCCCTAACGCGGTAGTAGGTGATACCGGTGAAGGGGGGAAACATCCGGGAAAGTATCCCCGGTGTTTCGCGTTTTTGGATAGATAAACCGGAGGGGGAAAGTTGCGAGTTCGATAGGTTAGGGATGTGTGGCGGACGAACGGGCTGTATATCCGGATTCATCTCGTCGTTTTGAGCAACTTTCATGTTGAAAATAATTTAATCCGAGTTACGGATTAAAAGTTATGATTTTCTAAACATTTTATGAATTTCTGGAATTTAATTAATTATTTAAATTAATTCGGAAAATGGATTAATGACATCAGCATGAGGTCATGCTGACGTCAGCAGTCAACAGAGTTGACTGGTCAACCTGACACGTGGGTCCTGCATGCCATAGGCTAAGACTAACTAATCAGGTTTAGTTAGTCTAACTAAATGATTAGGTTAATCTAAACAAGATTTATTAAGTTAATTAATTCATTAATTAATTCAATTATTATCAATATTATTTTATATATTATTTTTCTTATTTTTTTTTTGTAAACGTTCTGGGGCGGGGCCCCACATGCCTGTGGCCCCAAGGGGCCAATCGGGCGCCGATAGCGGGCGGGGGCGTCTGACGCGCCCGAGCGGGCGCACGCCCAGTACGGGCGAACCCGGCAGGGCACCGGCGCAGGGGAGGTCAGTGGCCATGGCGAGGCCATTGCTGGAGCAGGGTCCGGCCGGCGGGCGGCGACGGGACTACAGAGGCGGGGCGGAGTGCAGTGGCCGGACGCGGCCACGGCGGGCGCGCGCGGGCAGGCGAGTAGGGCCGTGGGGAGTGGCGGTGCTCGGCGGGAGTGGCGGTGGTGAGCACGAGCGACCGCGGGGAGGAGCAACGGCCGGGGTCGGCGCGCGCGGCCATGGCGGGGCTCGCGTGGTCGCGGGTGAGGGAGAGAGAGGAGGGGCGC